>NC_047025.1:30578306-31178306 GCF_902652985.1 Pecten maximus
CGAAATACAAGACTTTCTAATAATAGGTGAAAATATGATAATTTTACATAATGTTATCATAATATAAAATATATAAAATATATTGAAGTTGAAATGATCGATCCCCTTTGCTCCTCATAAAGGCAATTAGTTGGCGATTGAGAACAGGAGGATGAATTAGTGAAAATGATATAAGTAATTATACATAATCTATTACATATTACTACATACTATGGTGTATTTATATTAGTAATAATAACTTAACATTTGTACTTATATAATCACAAATGTGAAATATAACAAATTTAAAATATACACTGGCATAACTTTCAAAACACGTTTGAAATAAACGGATATATCTATACCTGATATTTTATAATATATGATATTTCAGATAAGAAAAGCTCTAACGCTCTAAAAAGGTTTTATTTATGATGTTTATTTTTTTATGTTTATTTATTTCTCTAAAGCCACTGTCCATTGTTTTATTAAGATATCATATTACATTGTGTTATGAACGTATAAGGGGATCATGTCACATTGATATGGATATAGATGAGTTATATTATTTGTATATGATATAGAGGGCATGTAATTATATTACAATGTTCATGCTCTCCAAAATACGAAATGTTAGTGTTTAATATCATAGATGATAATGAACGTTTTCCCAGTACATTACATTATATGTATTTTGCAATGTAGATGTCATTTTATTACGCAATTTATCCTACTTTTCAAACATTTAATTTTATTAAATGTAATATATATATATAATATTTTATAGCATAATTTCTTAATTAGTATATATGATTTTAATTTAATAACCTTAATATTCCAACACTTTGTCATTCTTTTATTCATTACATGATGCACCTAATATAAAGTGTATTCTAGTATTAAATATATATAGTACATGATGCTATATTAGATATATACAAACATGCTGTGTTATTATATGAAATGTTTACTATAAAGCACAAATCATGTTATGATAGTACATAAGCGTACTTTATTTTATATTTGTTGTGTGTATGAAATAATATATATATATATACATTAAAAACATATAGAATAAATGCTGGTGTAGATTACATATTTTGGTATATAGATATGACTAAAAAAGATATTATTTTATGTAAGTTTGAATGTGAGATGCACATTAATTGAATTAAACTTTTTTACATCGTATTGTCAAAACAAGAGAGACATATTGACCGAGCTATAGCTATAACAGGAGCTTAAGTGGATAAAAACAACCCGGATGTGACAGCACGAAACTATGATACCTTAAACACTATAGGGGTTGTAACAGTGTTAGATACAGACTTACACGGCTCCTCGACACGCAAATTGTACTTGTACTGCACAGGAGATGTAACGTTAATTCTGATTGGACCATGGAGGGTTCACGTGCACTGTGACGCTATGCAAATGACATTGTTTATATCACTCGGAATACCCTTTTACGTCACCATAACGAATACCCTTATGCTCATTATTGAGGGCAATTCAACATGTTTTTTAGACTAAATATTCTTTATTCCTTACAAACTCCAAATGTCAGAGGCGTCATAGGCTAGCTATCGAAGGAGCGTCACGAAATGTTCCGACATCACCGTTCTGCTGTTTACGAGGCAAGATAGGGCAATCAAAGGGAGGCTATAGCTCCGTGTTGGACCGTTAAGCGGTATATATTAGTTAACGAAACTTAATTTCATTATCGTGGAGTTAAGGCACCATAGTCATGTCATAAAACATTGGGATTTGTCACGTTTACAGCATTACAACGGCAGAGGCATACAGTCGGAGCATTTGCTGCATGACGCTTCCAGGAATCGAATGGTTTTTTATTCTACAAATGGCACTGAAGATCATCAAACGATGTCAAGAACTATGTGTCGTGTTCAAAGAAACAAATGATGTATTAAAGGGACTTGCGGATATTTCTTTTAGGGTATATTTCATTTTTTAAATAAAGCACTAGCAAAAAACAGAGGAATTTCGTGTATATCTAGATTCTTATGATTAGCTAACTGGGTTAAATACGTCCTTCTGTACCAATTAAAGTAGACTAACACAATGAACCATTTAACCGATATGGTAACTGATAAGTATGTACTCATAAAGTCCCCTTAAGTAACATTGTACATACGCCGACATAATCTGAGAATATGCTGACCTGTTTTATGATAATATTTTTTTGAGAGATAATAATGACATTTAGGCATTTTATCGTGTTTATCCTTCGGTGTTGAATGAATGCAATCTGGGGTTGTGTGTCACGTTAATACCCAGATGTGACATATCAATTATAAACCTCAGTGTTAAAAAAAAAATGTCAATCTGAATGCTTTTTTAGGGAAAAAAGCGAAATGATAAATTTCATTGCAAACCATTGGTTGACTTTCTCTGTGCTATTTATGCTAATGCATTCATTGGCAAACCATTACTATTCAGTATTGTATTGCTGTCCAAATACACCATATACCACGAAGTAACATTCTCAGCTATAACAACTCTATTTGTATACACATTTATATAGAAAAACCACTGCCGATCTATATCAGAGTCCTGTTCTTGAAGGTTTCCCATTGGTTAGTAATTATATTTCGGTTTGTAGTGTTAAATTAATTTAGGTCGTCTGATGTTCAGTTAAGACAGGTTTTACTGTGGTGGTAAATTAATTAGCATTGCCTGGGTCCAGTTTAGACAGGTTTTGTTGTGGTATAAGATTAATCTTGGTCGTCTGGGTTCAGTTTAGGCAGGTTTTACTGTGGTGATAAATTAAGGTATCATGGTGTTCAGTTTAGACAACGTTTACTGTGGTATAAGATCAATTTAGGTCGCCTGGGTCCAGTTTATACAGGTTGTGAGATATGTTGTATATCAGATTTAGTATGTTTTAATTATTGTGATTACTCACTCCAATGTGCGCTGTTTGTTAATCAATAAACGGTTCTATGTGTTGTAGAGACCAAACCAAGGGACTCAGTTTCATCCATGTAGATCTGATATGTATACCAATGCAAATTATACATGAGATATTCGTTTGCAATAAATTTGCAAACAAAAAACCAAAGGTTTGGCGTTCCCGTGTAATTGAATATAGCGTTTATTTTATGTGATCGTCCTGGTACTGTGCTTTAAATTGAATACTGTCAAAACAAACCCATTGCAAAAATAAAGACACAAATCCAAGTAGTGCAGTACTTTTGGGGTTGTTATTTTGCACGTCTGTATAATTCTCCCCGTTAAAAAACAACGTTGCTTCGCCATTCGGAAGTGCATATCAAATCACGTAGGAAACCAAGAGATATTTCGCCATTCGGATGTCATCACATTTTTTCCTTATCCCTTCCCCAATACAGACTCCTCTTCAAAAACTTCGCAGTTCGTTGACGCTGGGTTATTGAGAGTGAAATTTGATCCAGACACAAGAAAGATTTTTGACATTTTAGTTTGTGCTGCCAAATTTCGTGGGGAATTTGAGGGGAAGGGTTAATCCTCTATCAGATATGATGCGATATTAGTGTTAAAGGTGGGGAAATAGGGG
Organism: Pecten maximus; assembly: GCF_902652985.1. Lineage (NCBI taxonomy): Eukaryota > Metazoa > Mollusca > Bivalvia > Pectinida > Pectinidae > Pecten > Pecten maximus. The sequence goes on from NC_047025.1 coordinate 30,581,842, forward strand.
AATAAAAATACGGACATTTTCCATGAATATCCCGGGATTAGGCAGATAAAATGATTTAATTGTAGACACTGGGTAATGGCCCGTAGCGCACAGAAATTTCGGATGAGCATCTGTTTAGATCAACCCAGCAACGATGTTTACAGAAATACATAGACTGTCATGAACGATTTCATTTCTTCTCTATAAAGTCATTCGTCCATGTTTTGTGGGAACATATTGATCAACGTGGCCGCTATCATCGTTAGGTACCATTACAGAAACGTTGGTGACTAAACATCAACTTAGAGATATTTGCAATCTATTTTTTTTCTTCAGAAAATTCCGTTTAGAAAAGGGCATCTCACCCCGACAATGACGAGTACTATAGAGATGGTGTGTTTTGTATAGTATGATCGATTACACACGTATCTCACCATTTAGATATAAAGTTGACAATTGAAACTGATCCTGTTAGGCAGAGAAAGTTTATGTTCGGAAGTAAAGCGTTATACACAGACTGGGTTATACATGGAAAACCTGTTATATAATCTTTAATATTCAAATAGTTCTGTCTTTATCGTGCTATCGGTAGGCATAGAAGAAGATAGAAGCCATTAACCCAAATATCTCAAATATGTAGAGCTATTATTTAAACAATGAAGAGGAAATTTAATCGTATGAAAACAGATTTAATTTCCTAACATGGATCATATCTAATTGTATAACAAATTTATTTTCCTGACATGGATAATATTTAATGATATTACAAATTTTTATTCCTAATATGGATCATATTTAATGGCATAGCAAATTTATTTACCAAACATAATATTTAATGCAATCTACAGATAACAAAACATTGGCTATGCAAGTGAAATAGATTTTTTTCACAAGACAATTATATATTTCATTCGTTATACCTGTTTACGTTCAAATTGCTGAAAAGACAGCATTTATCTGGAAAAAATCAGACAAAGATAACCATACCGATGTGATTCATGTACTTTTTTGTCATGTTTTCTGTTGAATGGTCAAATGTATAAACTTGTTTATGGTCGGAGTTTTCATTGGTATTTGGCAATAAAAGTGAGTTGGGTTTTTTATTTTTAGATAACAAATGTGTGAAACAAAACATTTTTTCCTGATTTGGTATTTTTCTATCGTTCACTGATATACTTTATTTAAGATTGATATCTTTAAAACACAACACCATGAAAAGTATAGTAACGCCAAAACATCATCATAATACCCATAATTCGAAAATGTGTTAACTGTAATATGTTTAAGACAAATCAATGCCTGACACACTGAGGAACCAGATATCCAAATGGGCATTGAACACGCCCTACTAGTTACCACATATGGAAAGAGGGTCATAGTGTCGACAGGAAAACTTGCCATTTTGTCTCTGTCAACCTGTATCTCTCGAAATGTGTTGGGGTTTTTCTCTCTATAAATTCGTCTACATCTATCAATCTAATGAGCTTAAACATGTTAACATTTCATGTTGAGAGATAATACATGCTGCTATCCAGAAAGGTAAAATTATATAATGGGAGAACAGAAATCATCACGCTTATGAGACAGCTTACCTGTGAGTTATCCTAGTGGTATGTTGTAATCAAATATCGCGTAAGTTGATTTAGAATATGGTGTGAACTATACTGGTCCAGGAGCGTATTTCATGAAAACCATGACTAAGGCCAAGACAACATATAGCGACAATTCAGTCGTAGGAATGAGTGTAGTTTTGGTTGACCGTGACACCTTTAACCAATGAACCCGAAGAGTCCTTCGATTTCACATTTTGATATATAACCTAGAACTAATAAACGTCATCTCAATGGTAAGTTACAGATCAAAATAAGCTGCTAACGCGATATTTGATAGCTCACAGGTAAGCTGTATCCTAAGCGTGATGATTTCCGTTCTCACATTATGTAATTTTACCTTTCTGGATAGTAGTATGTTAGTGTGGTATGCACCCATTTTACCGATTTTCTGGTTAATAATGAGCTGTGTATTCAACATTAAAACATGTATAGCATGCTAACTACATTTAAAAAAGTATAATTTAACGCTTATCAGACTAGATGGTATGATATGTAATCCTTGTAACGTCAAAAGCTTTTTGATATGCCAATCAATAAAAGATGTACTGTATACAAATATATCCTTGGTGTCTTTGCAATACTCCAGAATATTTAACACGAAGTACTAGTAGTCGACCGATTCTCTATAGCACGAGGCACGTGACCGTGCAATATTCATTTTAGCCGTGCAAAAGTTAAAAATATAGCTGATGCGCATACTTCAGGAAAATCAAACGCATTATGTAATAATTTAATGTATGTAACACAAACAGCCGTACTTTATAGAATATATATCACTAAAAGTTGTACTACATAATATACGTAATACTAAAAGTTGTACAATATAATATATGTAACACTAAAAGTTATAGCATATGATATATGTAACTAATAGTTATTTTATTTAATATATGTAACACTAAAAGTTGTACAATATAATATATATAACACTAAAAGTTGTACAATACGATATATGTAACTAACAATTATATCATATAATATATGTAACACTAAAAGTTGTACAATATAATATATATAACACTAAAAGTTATAGCATATGACATATGTAACTAAAAGTTGTGTTATATAATATATATCACACTAAAAATTGTAAAATATGATTTATGTAACACTAAAAGTTGTATAATATAATATATATAACACTAAAAGTTGTATAATATAATATATGTTACACTAAAAGCTGCCGTTGTGATATCCTTAGTTTCATTAAGAATCTAGACTTACATCAACACAAATCTAATTAACCATGGTAGAGAGGGCTTTGTTTCTATACTCTGTGAACATAAAACAGACAAAAATAGCAATTTAATGACTTCAATTGTTTCGTTCCTTTTCAGGAACATAAGCTAAGTAAGTTTTGTTTATATAGTTGAGTGTTTCCTACGCCACCTAAGGGGTGATGAAATAAGCCGTTATCTCCTAAAGGGATGTTTAAAAGTTCACCTGGGTCTGCTTGTGATAGGGAAAGTACTGACACGCTACTAAATATGTAACTACTGGTACATCTGTCAAGGTAACCTCCTTCATCAACAAAGGTCATATGTATCTAGCAAGATTCTTGGCACCTTCGAAATCGTATAATTATTCGTTTTTTGCTTCTTAATAAAAAACCATTAACTAAATGTAATTTCATTATGTTTCCACTACCACACGAATAATTAAATTTAAAAGAACATCTAAGCAAGCCTATCATGTGCGAATCAATATAAAATTATCAAATTTCCTTTTTTTTCTGAACTGGTATGAAACATAAGTACAATGTGGTGTCTATTTCAGGAAGAAATGTTGTTTATGTGTTCTATTACTTCGAAGAATCATTAAGGTATAGCTGTGTATGTATCGCTGTGAGAACTTGTCCATGGTAACCATCTCTTAAGGTGTTACAAAGTATGCGTCGTTGTGAAGACCTGTTGTTAAGGTGTCCTGTCTCTGTGACGTCCTGTTGTTTAGGTGTCCTGTCTCTGTGGAGCCTGTTGTTAAGGTGTCCTGTCTCTGTGAAGTCCTGTTGTTAAGGTGGCCTGTTTCTGTGAAGTCCTGTTGTTAAGGTGTCCTGTCTCTGTGAAGCTTTTTGTTAAGGTGTCCTGTCTCTGTGAAGTCTGTTGTTAAGGTGTCCTGTCTCTGTGAAGTCTGTTATTAAGGTGTCCTGTTTCTGTGAAGTCCTGTTGTTAAGGTGTCCTGTCTCTGTGAAGCTTTTTGTTAAGGTGTCCTGTCTCTGTGAAGTCTGTTGTTTAGGTGTCCTGTCTCTGTGAAGCCTGTTGTTAAGGTGTCCTGTCTCTGTGAAGTCCTATCGTTAAGGTGTCCTGTCTCTGTGAAGTCCTATTGTTAAGGCGTCCTGTCTCTGTGAAGTCCTGTTGTTAAGGTGTCCTGTCTCTGTGAAGTCTGTTGTTAAGGTGTCCTGTCTCTGTGAAGCCTGTTGTTAAGGTGTCCTGTCTCTGTGAAGTCCTGTTGTTAAGGTGTCCTGTCTCTGTGAAGTCTGTTGTTAAGGTGTCCTGTCTCTGTGAAGTCCTGTGGTTAAGGTGTCCTGTCTCTGTGAAGCCTGTTGTTAAGGTGTCCTGTCTCTGTGAAGCCTGTTGTTAAGGTGTCCTGTCTCTGTGAAGTCCTGTCGTTAAGGTGTCCTGTCTCTGTGAAGTCCTGTTCGTTAAGGTAACCTGTCTCTATGAAGTCCTGGTAAGTGTCATTGCTGTGATTTGTTCCTTTGTTGTCACGTTTTATTTAAGGACTCGTGTGAAGGTGTCCTACGAAGCAGTAACAGTTCTAAACAAATGTTACCATCCTACAAAATCAGTCCTACATCTACCTTAGTACACTGGGCTATCAAATAACTTAAGTTGATTTTGAACTTGTCTTTATGTACGATATAAACATAAAAATAAATATAACATAAGCCTAAACTATTATTTGTTTCTTGTCATATGATTAAAAAGTGTTTTCCTTTTATTGTAATATTTATTAAAAGCTAGTTAAATTCACTACAAAATGAGTAGTTATAAGATACCTAACATATAATTTACAACGTCTATGGTATAATGCATTGTCTTAATGCACTGCTAGGCCGTGACCTTCTGTCAGCACCAGTTCGGGTTTGTTCACCTAATCAACCAAACCGTGTATGTTTTTTTTAGGAATGGACCTTTTACCAACAAAAAAACCCTTCTTTTTATAAATGTCTGAACCATAACGTACGTCTTGTGGACAGGTTTACCATAAATATGACCTATTTTCGGAGTTCCAATGAAGAAAAACAACATCGGCGTTAATTAGCAGAGTAACAAATCTGGCGTATTGGCAATGGCGTTCATAAACCAAGCTGTAAGACGCCTTGTTTTTCAATGTCTGCTGTCTGTGTTGATTGCAGGTTTTTACCCTATAAGATAGTGCCGTATATAGGCGTCAATAACAAAACCAAATTTTCTCTGTAGCGTTCCCGGTTAGAGTGTGATTTCTGAAGAATTTTTAATGATTTCATTAAGTTTTGCGCCACTTCTCCATCTATTTCATGGCGCGAGTTGACTTGGGTTGTTAATGTAGTGCTCTGTGGCGATGATCTGCTGTGTCTGGTAATGTTTTACGTACTGAAGGTCTGCTGACATTTCACCAGTACTGATGGGCCGTATGTAGGTAAGGCAAGGACAAAAAAACTCGGGACCGTGCCAACGCCATCATTTACCTTTGTTAGACGCGACTTCATATGAAATGCATGGGAGCATGCGCATTCCGGTCGTAATGAGACCGAAATCAAATTAAGGACAGGGAGTTTGTCGTACACTGATCAGGACATGGAGATGTTACTAATAAGCATAGAGTGTGTGGTATAGGGAGAGCGCTAGTGTGGGAAAGTAGAGGAGACAAATTGTTTTCGGAATAAACAACATGACTGGAATATGTAAAAAAAAAATAGTGTTTGTCAATCTGTCCTCCCCTTCTGTGGAGAGCTCCGAGAGTATAACGGCGTGTTAATTATAGACCGCGGTGTAAGGACCTCCCCTAACAAATCTGACCGCTCTCACACCCCCCTGTATAAAGACGGGTTATGATTTACATTATGTAACCTAGTGTGATTTCGTTAGAAAACAATTTTTCAAACAGTTTATAAATTAGCACCGTTGGTGTCCGATATTTAGCGAAGTGTATATTATGTCGATATAACAACACATTCGGGAAGTGAACCCATCCAGGTGTTATAGGGGTACGGAAGGGTAGATATACGTAATGTACTTTAAAGCAAGATTATATGGACCGTAACCAGCCTCCTTAATCCCACACAGGTGATTAATTATTTTATTACCTCTGTTTGTAGGTTATATTACAGACAGACATAACAAAATTTGGTTCCCCATTTCAGTTTATTTCTTTATCTCTAATTAAATATATATACTGTATTTCAAGTTCAAGTTAAATTATTTATTAAAGTGAAACATCTTACAACATATAAGATATATCATAATATATTCTTCTCAAAAGTAAGTGATGTCCAGCCATTTATGACTATATATAAGTGCAATGTTCTTTTATGACCATGTGACCTTCACCGACGAGTTCCAGAAGTGACGTCATTATACACACGTTGTTTGAAAAAGGCGTCCTCTAGAGGAAGCTTGAATAGATACTAGTCGAATGTGTCTGTCACTACCACCTATAATAGGGATCCGTCATAGATTGGCTTTTATATGAATTAAACTTTTCTTTATACTGCCACGATTTATCAAGTTTTGCGTTATAGATGACCTAGGTGCTATATCGATAGGGCTAACTCATACTTTGAATATATAATATGTTAATGATAAGCGGGGTAGAAAAATTATGTTATAATAATATTATTTTTTATTATATGATTGGTATATAACACTATCATTCATTGGTCCTAATGAGATAAAAAAAAAAAAAACTCGTTATAACACCGTCATTTATATACAATAAAATCTAATTATAACACCGTCATTTATATACAATAAAATCTCGTTATAACACCGTCATTTATATACAATAAAATCTAATTATAACACCCTCATTTATATACAATAAAATCTCGTTATAACACCGTCATTTATATACAATAAAATCTAATTATAACACCGTCATTTATATACAATAACATTTCGTTATAACACCGTCATTTATATACAATGAAATCTAATTATAACACCGTCATTTATATACAATGAAATCTAATTATAACACCGTCATTTATATACAATGAAATCTAATTATAACACCGTCATTTATATACAATGAAATCTAATTATAACACCGTCATTTATATACAATAAAATCTAATTATACCACCGTCATTTATATACAATTATAAATGATGGCGGTATAATGAGATTTTATTGTATAGAAATGACGGCGTTATAATGAGATTTGTATTTAAATAAATGGTGGGCAAATGTAGCATGGAAACCCTAACGGGTTCCCATGCCATTTGCCCACCATAATCTTGCTGCCATATCGACTATAACAACATTAAAACGACTGTTCATTGCTTAAATGAAAAATAAATCTCAACCAATCAGAAAGCCGCATTCTGCGTACACACACTGGACAATTAAATATTTGTGTATAAATGACGGTGTTATAATGATAATTTATTGTATATAAATGACGGTGTTATAATTAGATTTTATTGTATATAAATGACGGTGTTATAACGAAATGTTATTGTATATAAATGACGGTGTTATAATTATATTTTTTTGTATATAAATGACGGTGTTATAATTAGATTTTATTGCATATAAATGACGGTGTTATAACGAGATTTTATTGTATATAAATGACGGTGTTATAACGAGATTTTACTGTACATAAATGACGGTGTTATAATTAGATTTTATTGTATATAAATGACGGTGTTATAACGAAATGTTATTGTATATAAATGACGGTGTTATAATTATATTTCATTGTATATAAATGACGGTGTTATAACGAAATGTTATTGTATATAAATGACGGTGTTATAATTAGATTTTATTGTATATAAATGACGGTGTTATAATTAGATTTTATTGTATATAAATGACGGTGTTATAACGAGATTTTATTCTATATAAATGACGGTGTTATACTTCCTGCCCCATTCTTCCCTGTGGCTGTCCCTTCCCAATCCCTGCGCCCAAATTGCTATTTTTAGTAACAACGTTGGGAGATCGACGGACGGATCTGACGTATACGCGACCTTGATAACGAGACTAAATATCCTATGATGTGTAAACGAATGTATTTAGTCGAAGCATATATTTGAACAAAAAGAAAAATTTTGACAATGATTTTGGTTTGATTTTTGTAATAACTCCCCTTTTGGGTCCTTTCTCGCCCCTAGGACCGACAATACGAAGATGATGCACGTGAACCTGTTCCTTATATGATTTTCATTTAAAAGTACAAAAGAAATTTGTGTCGACTATAGAAGTAGGTGAGTCACCAGTTAAGAATGGGTAGCCACACGGGTACATAACAGGTATACACCCGGACTGATAATTACAAACAGGTACATCCTCCGAGATCCACAACAACAATAACCACCTCTGAAATTGAAATATTACTATGTTAATTTTTGTAACTCCATATTTGCTATTGATGTAAGCTGCAGGTGCAAACACTGTCACGTAGTTGGTTAGAGGAGTGAGACTCGCCTCCGGGGAAGTCGAAAATAGGAGGATGCAAGCATTTCACACACAACCCGCCAGACCATAATAAGATGTTGAATAAAATCACTGAAATTTAATTTTCCCTAAGATACTTCAAATTCAGCTAGTGGCGGCGGGATCTTATGAAATATTCTGATTATAGTCGTATTTTATTATCCGCTGTCAGTAGTTTGAAGTGAAAATTATTGTAATGAGAAGGCAGGTTGTATCGAATAACGACTCACACAACGGCACAAATGTAAATTTCCTTATCAAAGTGAATTATTACCGACATCAAACTTAAATAGCAATGGCACTACAGAAATTTACCCTAATTTGATAAAAAAATCTCTCAAAAAGTTCCTTAAAGAAACAGGTAATACCCCGTAGATTATGTCAAGAAAATGCCCCGTCTTTTGTTCACGGTGCCCAGACTTTATCATAATGACAGCATAATTTCAACTTTTCGATATAATCAGAAGAGAAAGCTACGTTGGAACTGGGATAAAGTGGGGAAAGTAATCTAAAACATTAAACTATCAATTAAGTCATACGTAGTTTGGACAGGAGCCAAGAACACGTCACTCCAGATAGATCTATATGTGTATTTTTACGAGAGTGATGTATTTCGTTTGATAACAAAGCACAATCTTTTATCTGCATGTATGCTACTCAAGAGAAAGTCATCTCCAATTTAAACGCGATTCATATAGCTATGAACCACACTGGGACGAGGGTAAACTGTTCTCTAGGCGTTTCCTGTAAATATATCCGATGATTATTACAACTCTAACGATTTGGTAGTATTGGTATTTCGCTGGTTACTGTACTCTCTGACCTTAATTTTAGGTTAGCCTTCAGCGACGTCATAAATGACGTGAAGTGCCTAAATTGCAATTAAACTGGAATTAATGATTTCTTGAGAGATAAATAGAACTGGCATATAGATGGAAATTTTCCAAGGTCAAATTAATTAAACTAAATAAGAAAATATGGCGAGAACGTGTGTGCAACAATATCAAAAGTTTCGACTTGTATTAAATTCCAGCTGGGTATTCTGACAAGTAAAACAGTAAAGGCGCAGAGCATCACAATAAATGTTATAGAAACGGCGAGTTTAACTAACTGACACGTGCAGTCCGCGTGTGATTGAAGTTTCCGGACTATTGAAGAAATCAGGAATAAACACGTTATATAAAAGTTGTCTGATTTTATAATTACCTTCATGTTAAATTCGACATCAGTATCCGCTTAAGATATCTGGTCGGTGTGAAACAAAAGCTCCTACAGCATCCTAAAACGCCCCCCCCCCCCCCCCCCCCCCCCCGACAAACCACATGTCAGCGCTGGCCTGTCTAACATTACAGCACACCTTCGTATTAAAACCTTTTTTTCTCACAATTCACCCTAATTTTCTGCTGATACACTGAACTCACTTGCCAGACACCGCTAAATTTTCCACATCGTTGAAAATTTCACTTGTATCTGGGTAGCCAGCCAAATTCTATCTGGTCCAAACTTCTGACAAAATATGATTAATGAGAGGGTCTGTTTACGATTATCTGATGTGAAAATGTATCAAAGATTTATCCAATTACATAGCTCGCTTCTATACGTATTACGCCGTACCCTGTGAAGGAGCCAGAACGCTCCTTATCGGGTTTGTAAGGGACTGTTCCATTTACGTCTATCTTCGTACTAGCTAGGGCGAATCAGACTCGATTGTTTTAAAATTTAATTTACTGGTAAATATTTTCCATCGGGGCAAAAGGGTATGAAAGATTCTTTTCAACAATACTTCGTTCTTAGTGCAATGGTAACAAGTTGCTGTATTTCGAGCCAATTTCTAATGGAATAACGCAAGATAATGACGTTTATAGCAATATGAACCCCGGTTTCTATATCACAAAGATAACGGGCCATAACATCAAACGAAAGTTCATGTTCCTATAATACACATAGCTGTGAAATGCTCACAGAAAGCATTACGATTCAAATTGTCCATAACTAAAGTAAGTAGGGGTTTTGGAGGAAATTAGCTTTCTTGATATGCATAAAATATAAACTAGTTTTGTTAAGTCCATGTATCAATAACAGAAACGTCTTAATAAAGCAGACAATTTTGATCTAAATATGCTTGTTGAAAATCTGTTTTGTATTTATATTTATCAATATATGATGTCATTTGTTTACATTCCGCAACAGCTTATGACGTAAGATAAGTCTAGCTAATGTCACTTAAAGTGGCTCTACAGTGAAATGTCACACCGGTATTATAAACAATGGTCAGTTTATCCTGATCTCAGGTGGTCAGGGAGAAGAGTGTAATATGTCAAACAACACTATCTCATGAGCAGACTGGTGTTTGATTATATACCCCACGTCAATCATCTCTTAGAGCAAAGATTAGTTAATTAACGTTCAACGCAAAGAAAGGCACTAGAAATACTGATATCATGTTGTCGACAAACAGACCAAGCGTCTAATACTGACGGCATGTTGTCGACACACAGTCACTAGCGTCTAATACTGATATCATGTTGTCGACAAACAGACCTAGCGTCTAATATTGACGACATGTTGTCGACACACAGACCTAGCGTCTAATACTGACGACATATTGTCGACACACAGTCACTAACGTCTAATATTGACGTTATGTTGTCGACATACAGTCACTAGCGTCTAATACTGACGGCATGTTGTTGACAGACAGTCGATAGCGTCTTATATTGACGGTATGTTGTTTACACACAGTCACTAGTGTCTAATATTGACGACATGTTGTCTACACACAGTCACTAGCGTCTAATGTTGACGGTATGTTGTCGGCACACAGACCAAGCGTCTAATAGTGACGGTATGTTGTCGACAAACTGTCACTAGCGTCTAATATTGACGGTACATTGTATGTTGTCGACAAACAGTCACTAGCGTCTAATATTGACGGTGTGTTGTTTACACACAGACCAAGCGTCTAATATTGACGGTATGTTGTCGACATACAGTCACTAGCGTCTAATACTGACGGCATGTTGTTGACAGACAGTCGCTAGCGTCTAATATTGACGGTATGTTGTCGACACACAGTCGCTAGCGTCTAATATTGACGGTATGTTGTCGACACACAGTCACTCGCGTCTAATATTGACGGTATGTTGTCGACACACAGACCAAGCGTCTAATATTGACGGTATGTTGTCGACATACAGTCACTAGCGTCTAATACTGACGATATGTTGTTTACACACAGTCACTAACGTCTAATATTGACGGTATGTTGTCGACATACAGTCACTAGCGTCTAATACTGACGGCATGTTGTTGACAGACAGTCGATAGCGTCTAATATTGACGGTATGTTGTCTACACACAGTCACTAGTGTCTAATATTGACGGTATGTTGTTGACACACAGTCACTAGCGTCTAATATTGACGGTATGTTGTCTACACACGGTCACTAGTGTCTAATATTGACGTTATGTTGTCTACACACAGTCACTAGCGTCTAATATTGACGACATGTTGTCGACACACAGTCACTTGCGTCTAATACTGACGGTATGTTGTCGACACACAGACCAAGCGTCTAATATTGACGGTATGTTGTCGACACACAGTCACTAGTGTCTAATATTGACGGTATGTTGTCTACACACAGTCACTAGCGTCTAATATTGACGGTATGTTGTTGACACACAGTCACTAGTGTCTAATATTGACGGTATGTTGTCTACACACAGTCACTAGCGTCTAATATTGACGGTATGTTGTCTACACACTGTCGCTAGCGTCTAATATTGACGGTATCTTGTCTACACACAGTCACTATCGTCTAATATTGACGGTATGTTGTCTACACACAGTCACTAGCGTCTAATATTGACGGTATCTTGTCTACACACAGTCACTATCGTCTAATATTGACGGTATGTTGTCGACACACAGTCCTAGCGTCTAATATTGACATGTTGTCGACACACAGTCATAGCGTCTAACATTGACGACATGTTGTCGACACACAGTCACTAGCGTCTAATATTGACGACATTTTGTCGACACACAGTCCTAGCGTCTAATATTGACGGTATGTTGTCGACACACAGTCATAGCATCTAATACTGACGGCATGTTGTCGACACACAGTCACTAACGTCTAATATTGACGGTATGTTGTCGACATACAGTCACTAGCGTCTAATACTGACGGCATGTTGTTGACAGACAGTCGATAGCGTCTTATATTGACGGTATGTTGTATACACACAGTCATAGCATCTAATACTGACGGTATGTTGTCGACACACAGTCACTAACGTCTAATATTGACGGCATGTTGTTTACACACAGTCACTAGCGTCTAATATTGACGACATGTTGTCTACACACAGTCACTAACGTCTACTGCTAACGGTCGTAGCGCTTTTGATACTGACGATAGGTTGTATAAAGTCACTACGCGTGTGATAAAATCACTATTGACTACAGAAATTAGGAAGTATACTAATTCTTCAATAACATGACATTGAAAAGCCTACTATGCATATGGTTCCGTATCATTGCACGTTCACGCGTTCCTGTGATCTTGGTGGCGGCGATGGCATGCCAAGCACACGTCGTCTGATGTAAGCGCCGTCGTTAGCCTTGTGTCGCCCCCTAGTGTATATCCACGCAAGCATGTGGTCCAGGTAGCGACCGCCTTGCGTTTGGCCCCGGTTCCTGGATGATAATGTGACATACATCAAGAAAAAGTTATTCTGTAATGAGATGTTGTCCATGATGCTGTTCTCAAAGAATATGCAGTCAATTAAATTGCCATGAAGTTTGTTACACAATGTAGGATAAACGCCAGCCTAGGGGCTTCATCTAGACCGGCAGTCGTCGCTACAGCCTGCACATGTCTCTAATAGGTCAATAATTCGAATAAAAATTAGCCCTGTGGGCTTTTAGAGGAAAAAATAGAAATCCGTGAATAAGATATACTCGTATGCTGGTCGGTAACTTTAACGATGGAAAATACTGACAGGATGTGCAACTTTGATTTATTGTTGTTTACCGGAAGTGATCCGAGAGACGTTTTTCAGTCACCGACTAACGTGTACGGTCGTTTGATGCTCTTGTTAAACGCCGAGAAGACTTTGATCTCTATTTTACCACCATTTAACGTACAATATAATATTTGTATATATCTGTCAATGTTTCAGATACGGAATAAGGAGGCGTTGAGTAAAGTTTGTTGGCTGTTTAAACCACATTTATGTTTCATCTTTATATTTTTTAAAGGGATGTACAGAAGCTGACAGATGTTTCAAGTATATCAAAATCTCAACTGATTGTAGATGTGGTGTGTTTTATAGTATATAAAACATCTTATACAGCATATTTGGAATACAGTTACAATGTACATCTGTTGTAGTAGGGTTAACATGCTATTTTTGTTGATTCCCTTAATAAGTATCAAACACCTATTAATGACCTCTCACGTGCTAGTATTCCTGGTCCTGTAGTTACGTATGGCTGGTATTGTTTTCGTTTTTGTTTTGTTAGAAAGCTCGACATGCTCCAATGAATGTGATTTCCTATCATGTTCCTCTCGTATAAATGGCTACTTTTTCATAAATGTCACATTATCACCAATAATATTGACCAATCATAATTAGAAAAGCTAAGGTCACGTGCTATATTGGCGCTTACTGCCGATTGGTCATTTGTATGTCATATTGCTATAATCAATTGAGGTATTAATAAAACATGCGCGTGACAATGAATGTCACCGTTGTAATCAGAGAACAGGGAGATGAAAAAAACCCACGTCCCTTAATCAGTACACACACGACAGTGATACAACAACTACAAATGTAAAAAGTTGTCGTTCATCATTAAAAACAAAGTCACACATGATTGTTAGGTGTGACTTTGGTCACCGTATGATCAGCCACGCTGCATTTTGCTAGTCTTCGTCACAGCGATCACCCAATCAGGGATTAGAGAGACAATGACGTCATCTATACAACTGTAAAATCCGGGAAAAATGAAAGTTTTTTTTAATTAATTATTGTTTTTGTAGAAATGGATACAGTAATGAACGATGGATATATTTCAATTTAATAAGCTTGATGTTATTTCACCACTTCACAAACTAAAGCCTTATGTAATTTCTTTACTTTATGAAATAAAGCGTATTGTGATGTCAATGTTTTATAAACGAAAGCCTATTGTGATGTCACAGTTTTATAAACTAAAACTTATTGTGATATCACAGTTTTATAAACTAAAACTTATTGTGATATCACATTATTATAAACTAAAGCTTATTGTGATTCCATCACTATTTAACTCAATGTTGGTATGAATTCATTTATTTAACGCCCGTTGTGAACATGTTAGGAACCGGAGTAGATCATGGTTATTTCACCAATATATTTTAAGCTTACTGCGATTGAACGCCTGTTTGTATACATAGTATGGTAGATATTAGGTTATTATTTTTTCACTGTACCCCTCTCATGCACTGTGTAAGATAATATATAACAAGGATATTTCTGTCATGCTCCGAAGATTTTCAGTACTTGTTGAACATTTTTTGTTCGGCATCGACGTCTGCTATATACTGGGTAGATCCTGACCATTACATAACCATGACATGACGTCCCCAATACGAAAACCATCTTATTCTCGGAATACCAGAAATCACAGAATTCCCGGAATACGAGAGACCACAGAATTTTCGAAATACGATAAAACAGAATTTTCGAAATGGAAAAAATTAACAGATCCTCGAAATACGAGAGACCACTGAATTCTCGAAATACAGAGACTACTGAATTCTCGAAATACAGAGACTACTGAATTCTCGAAATACGAGAGACCACAGAATTTCAAAATGCAAAAAAGCATAGATTCTCGAAACGCGAAAAAATTACAGATTTTTGAAATACGAGAAAACACAGAATTCTCGAAATACGATAGACTACAGAATTTTCGAAGAACGAGAAAACATAGAATTCTCGAAATACTGAAAATTCAAGATTCTCCAAATACAAGAAAACACAGAATTCTCGAAACACGAAAAAAACACAGAATTTTCGAAAATCGAGAGACCGCAGAATTCTCGTGATACGTGAGACCAAATAATTCTCGATATACGAAAAAAGGACAGAATTCACGAAACACGAAAAACACAAAGAATTCTCGAAACTCGAAAAAACACAGAATTTTTGAAATGCGAAAAGACCGCAGAATTCTTGAGATACGACAAAAACCGCAAAATTCACGAAACACGAAAATACGTACAGAATTCTTGAAATACGTGAGATCACAGATTTCACGGAAAAAGAGTAAAGCTACAGAATTCTCCGGGTGCGGCAACCACAAATTTCTCAGAAATCGACAACAAATCAAAATGTCCACATTTGAAAATACAATCCAAAGATGGCGTCTGTTTGGTAAGCGATTGTTTCTGGGGATAAACACACACGACAAGTCAATTCACACACACACCTTTTCATCTTTAGAATCGGTTTGCCAAAAACACGTGATGTTTTGTGGTTGGTGAGAATGGTTTTGTACTATAATGGTCTGTCCCCAGGACCTGGGACACTGAAATAAACGACTTTTCTTTTGTTATTATAGGCTACAAATATTTACCATAACTTACCAATCCAATTCGAAAGGGGATGATAAAAAACCATAATAATTGTTTCTGTCTGAGTTGGGGAAAATAATATGTCATCACAATATAACGTTAGACTAGAAAAACGGCAATTCTATTATTATTCACGAATAAAGAAAAAAAGTTTATATCGAAAATACGTGTTGACCGTTCGGTTTCAGTGGAACGCGAACGTCTGAAGAAATAAACGTCGGTGTGGTTTATGACTAAATTTAAAAACAGCAAAGGTTCCGGAATTACATTGGTAACGTTTATTTGATTTAGTGTCATAATTTATCTTGCTATATCACAACAAAATAGAAAGTAAATGAGATTTTAGACATACTTGGTCATAAGTTTAACACTTTTTAATTGGATATAGCAGCTTATGATGGCCTGTACAATGATTTCTGAACGAAATGGTTTTTGTTCATTTTCGCTGTAAACGTCATCGATTTTGTTTCATTGTTTCTAGACACACTAGAAATTGGATGGATAATATTCTGTATCTCCTATAACGTACATCTAGATGCATAAAGCGACACGTTGTTAGTGTGGACAAAGAGTGCTATGTTAAAGTTTAAGAGTCGCTCTTAGTTATTCAGGACAAATAAACAGTGCCATCGTGATAGTACAGACGGATAAATAATATCATTAGTCCGTACAAACAAACAGTGACAAAGCGTTGGTACGGACGAATACTCAGCGATATCTCGTTAGTCCGTACAAACAAACAGTGACAAAGCGTTGGTTCGGACGAATAATCAGCGATATCTCGTTAGTCCGTACAAACAAACAGTGACAAAGCGTTGGTACGGACGAATACTCAGCGATATCTCGTTAGTCCGTACAAACAAACAGTGACAAAGCGTTGGTACGGACGAATACTCAGCGATATCTCGTTAGTCCATACAAACAAACAGTGACAAAGCGTTGGTACGGACGAATACTCAGCGATATCTCGTTAGTCCGTACAAACAAACAGTGACAAAGCGTTGGTTCAAACGAATACTCAGCGATATCTCGTTAGTCCGTACAAACAAACAGTGACAAAGCGTTGGTTCGGACGAATAATCAGCGATATCTCGTTAGTCCGTACAAACAGTGACAAAGCGTTGGTTCGGACAAATAATCAGCGATATCTCGTTAGTCCGTACAAACAAACAGTGACAAAGCGTTGGTTCAAACGAATACTCAGCGATATCTCGTTAGTCCGCACAAACAGTGACAAAGCGTTAGTTCGGATAAATTAACTGTTATACCGGGTTAGTCCGGACGAATAATCAGCGACATCGCCTAAGTCCGGACAAATCATCAGTGACATCGTGTGAGTCCGGACAAATTAACATTTATACCGGGTTAATCTGGACAAATAAACAGTATTACAACGTTAGCCGTACGAATAGACAGTTATACCGGTTTAATCCGGACAAATAAACAGTGACATCGCGTTAGTCCCGACAAACAGTAACATTACGTTATTGCGGGAAAATAAATAGTAATACCGCATTAGTCCGGACAAATAATCAGTGACAACGCGTTAGTCCGTACAAACAGTGACAAAGCGTTGGTTCGGATAAATTAACTGTTATACCGGGTTAGTCCGGACGAATAATCAGCCACATCGCCTAAGTCCGAACAAATCATCAGTGACATCGTGTGAGTCCGGACAAATCATCAGCGACATCGCCTAAGTCCGGACATCTCATCAATGACATCGTGTGAGTCCGGACAAATTAACAGTTATACCTGGTTAATCTGGACAAATAAACAGTATTACAATGTTAGTCCGGACGAATAAACAGTTATTCTAAACTGACTGCCTAAAGGTCTGATTTTAAGTTGGGATTTATCTTACATCAGAAATAGATTTTTACGTTTATATTTTTCGGTGGAAAATAATGAGCATACAATTTACAACTCATCATTCATCCGAGAAAAAGTAGACTATATACGTGTATTAATGATACGTTGGATGATGAACGAGCTGGATTTGAAAACATCGGAAATAGAGATCATAGAAAGAATAGGGATGAAGGGTGGAATGGGAACGGAAATGGAATTATGACGTCATGGCATTCTCAGACAATACGACGCAGAGTGAGGATGAAGGGAAGTGGAACTAATTATGACGGCATGACATTCTCAGACAATAAGAGAAAAATTGGGATGAACTGACTGAGATGTGGGTTTTTTTCCGTGGTAAGATGTGTAAGTCTAGGAGGGAATAAGGACACCATAAAATGGTAACGAAAAATTAACACAGATTTTTTTGAAGAGGCACCTCTCACAGCTGCGCAGTGACGTCACCTATCTATATGATAAACATGCGTTCCCATCAGAAACGTAGTGTGTTCAGGAAAACGGAAACATTCGTTTTTTTATAAATGTGAAATTCATAAAATGCAGTCAGATGCAAACTTTTATTGTTCTTTTATGCCATCTTATCTTTGGAGTGCGCATGCGTAGCGTTCTCCTAAATACGAAGACGGTTAGATTAATGACGTAACGTCAGGCCAATGCTCTGTCTTGGTTAACGGTTACTTGCGGATATGTTAAGGGAACGCAATTGTTTTAATCAACTCTGGAGATGTTATCGTCAATACTTTTTTCACCATACAAACCGCCAGTGCAAGGTGTGAGGATAGCAGATCGTAACTGACAGGAATTCATAAAATTAAACCAGCAAGTCGATACACCGATAAGTAATGATGTCGCGCTCACTGACCAAAGGAAACCCATTCAAACGGATGGCACAATACATCATAACAACGTCACGGTGCTGCTCCCTAGGGACCCAGATTCCCCTTGATCCTACTACGACGCACACATCATCCAATCATATTAATATAGTTCCGTTTTACCTAGGCTATGTGTCAGACGCTATCTCACGCTAAGCTATTACCACAGAGAAAAAAACTTTGGGAATCGTCGCCCAAGTGTGTATTTTTAACATGGGAGAACGATATTTAGGAAATGTATTTTTTCTGCCTGGAGCTTATAATAAAATGAAATTGTGCAGTTAAAATTTCTTTGTCAAGTGGAAAGGTCATGGTGTAATCAACATCATCCCGTGGCGGGTTTGGTCACGTGACCTAGACACTGCCTGACCCCTTTATAGGAAAAATGCGTCACATATCGACGATCGATCATTAATTTATTATAAAAATGCAATTATCGAACATTTTCTATTTTCATACGCCGAGATTTTCTTTAGATCCATACCGGAAAGTCTATTGTTGGGGATCAATTGATTCTGTATATACGGTCAATATCAGAGATATAAGCGGATGTTGATTGAAGGTATATACCTCATAAACGCCTGATCTCGGCACCATATTAAAATATTCACATAATGGTGATATTGACTGGCAGTCCGGTGTACTGGATGCCTCGCCCTCCGTATCTTTTATCGTTCATACATACAGGAAACACAACATTGAAACAACATATTAACAATTATGAAACGAAACTCGAGATTACTTTTAGCTCGTGTGGCGGCACCTTTGTTGTTTATTTATGAGATAAGAAGAAAGGTGCACACTTTAAAGACCCGACGACATCGGTAAGGTTTTAAATACGTATTGTATAGCGCCATCTACCGGATGTGTGTTTATATCGCGAGGAAAATACTCGGTGATATATTCTGTATGGTAAGTCATATCAAGGAAAAATGCACTTAGCCATTTAGATTAATACCGAAGGTGCATAAAACATATTCTCCACTTCTCTTCTGTCGAGCTTTATGGCCTAGGGACAAAGACTTCTTCGATAAAAATTTCCATCACAATTCATCTATTTCATTGGACTTTTACTTTTTATTATTAAAAATCGTATTTTATGTGAAGTTAAAACGGCAGCTAGCCTTAATCCTCTCTCCTAAAGGGATTTGAATTCATTTATTTCACGCCGTGACAATTTCCGAGTTTGAACTAAGCAGGTACATGTAGCAATCGATGACATTTTAACATCAGTCATATTTGGGGTCACCGCTGGAGTAAAGTGTACAATGTATCAAATATATATATATATTTCTATATCTCAGAGAGTCACATTCTATACTTTACATCGGGAATAAAAATTGAACGTTTTCGTAACTTAATCATACATATAAAGACATGAACTGTGACGTATTTTAAATGTCGACCTGGTTATGTAAATCCGAGCGATAACATATCAAGGAAACTCCAAGTTTGCCAACGAATATCAAATTTCGCGACAGATGACATTATGTCATCATGCTACCCAGAGGTCTGTGACGTCATTCAACGTCCTTCTTTGTCGAGGGTATGACGTAGTAATCTTCATGGTGCCCTTCAAGTTGTATGAACATTCCTCTACTGGATGGTAGCCCTCCGTTTCCCCGCACTCTGCATTTTCACTGCTTATCCACGTCCATTATTCACTTTCCATATTGGTTTCCTGTTGAAAGTATCTGAAAATGGATTCAACACAGTAAATAAATAGATAAATTGAAAAGGTGTAATAACTTGGAAATGGAAAGAAGGCTGTAAAAAATAACAGACGATAGATAAATCGGCAATTCTAGACGTCAGCATATTAGATGGAGAGACATTACGGGGTAAGATAGAGATATACAAGGGGATAAGATAGAGATATACCAGGGGTTTAGACAGACAGACAGACACCAAGGGTTAGACAACAGACACACACCAGGGGTTAGACAACAGACAGATACCAGGGGTTAGACAACAGACAGATACCAGGGGTTAGACAACAGACAGACACAAGGGTTAGACAACAGACATACACCACGGTTTAGATAACAGACATACACCACGGTTTAGACAACAGACACAGACCACGGTTTAGACAACAGACACACACCACGGTTTAGACAACAGACACACACCACGGTTTAGACAACAGACAGACACCAAGGGGTTAGACAACAGACAGACACCACGGTTTAGACAACAGACACACACCACGGTTTAGACAACAGACAGACACCAGGGGTAAGACAACAGACAGATACCAAGGGTTAGACAACAGACAGACACCAGGGTTTAGACAACATACAGACACCAGGGGTTAGACAACAGACAGACACCAGGGGTAAGACAACAGACAGACACCAGGGGTTAGACAACAGACAGATACCAAGGGTTAGACAACAGACAGACACCACGGTTTAGACAACAGACAGACACCACGGTTTAGACAACAGACAGACACCAGGGGTTAGACAACAGACAGACACCAGGGTTTAGACAACAGACAGACACCAAGGGGTTAGACAACAGACAGACACCACGGTTTAGACAACAGACAGACACCACGGTTTAGACAACAGACAGACACCAGGGGTTAGACAACAGACAGACACCACGGTTTAGACAACATACAGACACCACGGTTTAGACAACAGACAGACACAAGGGTTAGACAACAGACAGACACCACGGTTTAGACAACAGACACACACCACGGTTTAGACAACAGACACACACCACGGTTTAGACAACAGACAGACACCATGGTTTAGACAACAGACAGACACGAGGGGTTACACAACAGACAGACACCACGATTTAGACACAGATACACCAGGGGTTACACAACAGACAGACACCAGGTGTTAGATAACAGACAGACACCACGGTTTAGACACAGATACACCAAGGCTTTAAGACAGACATACATCTTGGGGTTAGACAACAGACAGACACCGGGGTGAGATAGAGTGATGCTAAGGGGTTATAGACAGACATACACCGGGGTGAGATAGAGTGATGCTAAGGGGTTATAAAGAGACATACACCGGGGTGAGATAGAGTGATGCTAAGGGGTTATAGACAGACATACACCGGGGTGAGATAGAGTGATGCTAAGGGGTTATAGACAGACATACACCGGGGTGAGATAGAGTGATGCTAAGGGGTTATAGACAGACATACACCGGGGTGAGATAGAGTGATGCTAAGGGGTTATAGACAGACATACACCGGGGTGAGATAGAGTGATGCTAAGGGGTTATAGACAGACATACACCGGGGTGAGATAGAGTGATGCTAAGGGGTTATAGACAGACATACACCGGGGTGAGATAGAGTGATACTAAGGGGTTATAGACAGACAGACACCGGGGTGAGATAGAGTGATGCTAAGGGGTTATAGACAGACATACACCGGGGTGAGATAGAGTGATGCTAAGGGGTTATAGACAGACATACACCGGGGTGAGATAGAGTGATGCTAAGGGGTTATAGACAGACATACACCGGGGTGAGATAGAGTGATGCTAAGGGGTTATAGACAGACATACACCGGGGTGAGATAGAGTGATGCTAAGGGGTTATAGACAGACATACACCGGGGTGAGATAGAGTGATGCTAAGGGGTTATAGACAGACATACACCGGGGTGAGATAGAGTGATGCTAAGGGGTTATAGACAGACATACACCGGGGTGAGATAGAGTGATGCTAAGGGGTTATAGACAGACATACACCGGGGTGAGATAGAGTGATGCTAAGGGGTTATAGACAGACATACACCGGGGTGAGATAGAGTGATGCTAAGGGGTTATAGACAGACATACACCGGGGTGAGATAGAGTGATGCTAAGGGGTTATAGAGAGACATACACCGGGGTGAGATAGAGTGATGCTAAGGGGTTATAGACAGACATACACCGGGGTGAGATAGAGTGATGCTAAGGGGTTATAGACAGACATACACCGGGGTGAGATAGAGTGATGCTAAGGGGTTATAGACAGACATACACCGGGGTGAGATAGAGTGATACTAAGGGGTTATAGACAGACATACACCGGGGTGAGATAGAGTGATGCTAAGGGGTTATAGACAGACATACACCGGGGTGAGATAGAGTGATGCTAAGGGGTTATAGACAGACATACACCGGGGTGAGATAGAGTGATGCTAAGGGGTTATAGACAGACACTAGAGGTTAAACTGTTATAACTAGTTCGTGAACTCAGTTATTTTCAGGGATATTAACAGACATATGGCATAAGTTAATTTTACGCCTCCGGCTAAAAGTTTATATGAATCAATCAGTCATCAATCACAGAGATGGAAATATAATGTGTCGGGTATTATTTGGATTCTACCCGGATAACCCAGGCATGCATTATATATCGGTCTAGATTTCTGATAGGGTCACTTTCCGATTGGCTGAAGGATGACACGCGCACTTTAAACACGTGCTCAGTTACCGCCATTCAGCATCTGTAACAAAACATCCTGGGGGCACAACCGTCTCCAGGTTAGTATAAAACAGGTTTAAGACCATGAAAATCGCACAGGTCTTTCAAGTGTTAAAAGGAATATTTCTAATTAAAGGTCTCTATAATTTATATTTTATGTTATCTGATTTTAATTTTCATTTAATGTAAGAAAACTACGTTAATTCAATGCTTGCCGTGATACGTATATGTGATTAGATTTTAAATACTGTCTTAGTTTCTCTCGATAGCTCTGAAGTTGGTATAATAAACACAATCTGATAAAGGCCCGCATCAGTAGTAGTATCTGGGATTTCTTCCTAAGAAGATAATTCCAGTCAAAATTAGAAACCGTTATCTTTGTTTTCAAGCCAACAAAAACTGTGCCCTACAGCACCAAATCTGATTTCAACAACATGTCTGTGAAGCATGGTCTTGTCCAGCAGAGCACTTGATTTCCATGTTTTCGAATCGAAATCGGTAAATTGATAAACATAAATCTGTTTTGCTTATATTAGACTTCGTATCTATATTAAAATGAACCTAATATGGAAGCTATGGTACTCAGCATGGTCGTTAAACTAGGTTTCATCAGTGGCGATCGACCTAACCGTTATACCACGGATACCAAGGCTCTCTTGCTCGTTGGTATCAATAATCTGAACTTCCATCGATGGCACATTCGATAGATATTAGTTATAAATTCATCATAACATCTACAGTACACAGGGGGTAATTCTAAATCGTTCGTAATCCAGCGGCCACGTACAGTACCCAACTCCCATTGATGTTGTAGGTACCTCGTACCCCGACAACCACAGTCATAGTACCCAACTCACAGAGATGTTGTAGGTACCTCGTACCCCGACAACCACAGTAAAGTACCCAACTCACAGAGATGTTGTAGGTACCTCGTACCCCGACAACCACACAGTAAAGTACCCAACTCACAGATATGTTGTAGGTACCTCGTACCCCGACAACCACAGTAAAGTACCCAACTCACAGAAATGTTGTAGGTACCTCGTACCCTGACAACCACAGTCATAGTACCCAACTCACAGAGATGTTGTAGGTACCCCGTACCCCGACAACCACAGTCATAGTACCCAACTCACAGAGATGTTGTAGGTACCTCGTACCCCGACAACCACAGTAAAGTACCCAACTCACAGAGATGTTGTAGGTACCTCGTACCCTGACAACCACAGTCATAGTACCCAACTCACAGAGATGTTGTAGGTACCTCGTACCCTGACAACCACACAGTAAAGTACCCAACTCACAGAGATGTTGTAGGTACCTCGTACCCCGACAACCACACAGTAAAGTACCCAACTCACAGAGATGTTGTAGGTACCTCGTACCCCGACAACCACAGTAAAGTACCCAACTCACAGAGATGTTGTAGGTACCTCGTACCCCGACAACCACACAGTAAAGTACCCAACTCACAGATATGTTGTAGGTACCTCGTACCCCGACAACCACAGTAAAGTACCCAACTCACAGAGATGTTGTAGGTACCTCGTACCCTGACAACCACAGTCATAGTACCCAACTCACAGAGATGTTGTAGGTACCTCGTACCCTGACAACCACAGTCATAGTACCCAACTCACAGAGATGTTGTAGGTACCCCGTACCCCGACAACCACAGTCATAGTACCCAACTCACAGAGATGTTGTAGGTACCTCGTACCCCGACAACCACAGTCATAGTACCCAACTCACAGAGATGTTGTAGGTACCTCGTACCCCGACAACCACTCATAAAGTACCCAACTCACAGAGATGTTGTAGGTACCTCGTACCCCGACAACCACAGTCATAGTACCCAACTCACAGAGATGTTGTAGGTACCTCGTACCCCGACAACCACTCATAAAGTACCCAACTCACAGAGATGTTGTAGGTACCTCGTACCCCGACAACCACACAGTAAAGTACCCAACTCACAGAGATGTTGTAGGTACCTCGTACCACGACAACCACACAGTAAAGTACCCAACTCACAGAGATGTTGTAGGTACCTCGTACCCCGACAACCACAGTCATAGTACCCAACTCACAGAGATGTTGTAGGTACCTCGTACCCCGACAACCACAGTCATAGTACCCAACTCTCAGAGATGGTGTAGGTACCTCGTACCCCGACAACCACACAGTAAAGTACCCAACTCACAGAGATGTTGTAGGTACCTCGTACCCCGACAACCACATTCATAGTACCCAACTCACAGAGATGTTGTAGGTACCCCGTACCCCGACAACCACATTCATAGTACCCAACTCACAGAGATGTTGTAGGTACCTCGTACCCCGACAACCACTCATAAAGTACCCAACTCACAGAGATGTTGTAGGTTCCTCGTTTGTTTAAAATGTCTTTACATATGGCTGTAGATAAAACGATAATCCATTTATAGCTGTTTAAATAACAATAGCTAAATTGAAATTGTAAACTCGTGAACTTCTCGATATATTGCTTTGTAGGTACATGTAATAATTGTATCTGCTGTTCCTATTGTATGATTTGTAAGAGGTGACTAAAGAGATAAACAGCTTTCTTCTTTCTAATGTCTCCCTTGGCACTACCTGGCCTATGGCCTTCAGTTCGCCCCCATGAGGAAGACTTTGGTTTCTGTCTCCTGGCCGAGACATTCCCGAATCTCTAAAATTGTAGTTACGACTTCTCAGTGCTCAGCTTATTGGAAATGAAACGACTAGGTCGCCGTTGTCAGTATTATGTGACCGGGTGGGTTGTCCTGCTGGATGTCTTGAGCAGTGTACTTCAGTGAGGTAACACTGTAAAGTCGGCATCTTTTTCGAAACAAATACGAGCATACCAGCACCTCCCAAAACACGCATACACTTCTTGCATTTAACACATCAATAAAAGAGAGGCCTTCCGAAAGTTTTTGTCAACAGTCTACATCTATGACGGAAACGGTGATAATGGAAACAAGCCCTAGTGCAAATGTATATCAAATCGATTGTGACATGTAAACTATTATGGAGCAGGAGTATTACTACATGTATCTAGAAATGGAAAGTTTACAATAAGCAAATTGAAAAATAACACGCTTATCATAAATTTTAGTGGTTATGTGTCCCTGGTAATTACATTGTAAGTAAAGACCGCAGTAAGCGACAGTTGTGGAAGATTCCGAGTTGTATTTGAATTCAATGT
Source organism: Pecten maximus (assembly GCF_902652985.1). Lineage (NCBI taxonomy): Eukaryota > Metazoa > Mollusca > Bivalvia > Pectinida > Pectinidae > Pecten > Pecten maximus. The sequence goes on from NC_047025.1 coordinate 30,608,122, forward strand.
ATTTTCGGTATGGTTAATGGATTATTGTCATCATTGTATGTAACGGTGTAATTTGTGAACATGACGAGGGTATGGTGTCAAGTTGTCAATAGTCGATTAGTAGATCTGGCCACCAAACTGAACAAAAACGAAAAGTTCCTGAAGGGTAGCCATCTACAGTTCTACTTTATGACACCCACCTATAATGATGACTAGGGTTGTGAAAAGACAAGATATTGTCAGCGAGAATCTCGACTTTGTTAACGATACATCATGATCTTAGTCGTGCGTAGCACTTAACACGTTCCGTTATAATTCACAACCATATTCTTGTATCGCTGTTGTTGAAAACTCTTAAAGGAGCATTCCTTCGTTCGGACATCAGAAAAATGCACAACTTCTATTGATGAAACCTACGTCCTAACGATGATCACATGAGTGTGTGTGCCTTCATGTAATGAAATGAAATGTAGTAGAAAAAGGCATATCGTATACAAATATCGTATGTCTTTGCGGTAATTAGGGATACTTCGGGTCGAATTAAGAAGTTTTAGGACTTAATACTCGAAGAACTTGAGAGTAAAACTGCCTTATTAATGTAAAGATTATAACTTTACTACTTGAAAAAAATACATATTTTCCAGTAAGTTTAACTTTGACGACCTAAACTTTATTCAAACAGCAAGAGAACCGTGGCATTTCGTAATTTGGAATAGGCGAGGGCAAGATAGTGTGCAGAATTGAAAAAAAATCAGAAGTTTTAGTAGAAGTACGTTTTTCATGAACGGATGATCAAGATTGATCAAAAGTTCATTGCATTTCTACAAATCCAAATACCAATAATTTCGCATGTGGACTACGTGGCGGAGTTCTCCAAGACTTATTGTAGCATGTTGCTGAGACACGCTTTAAAAATCTCGCGACATGCCTTAAATACTGAATATTAAAAATGACGTCAACTTGTGTGTTTAAACAATGCCCCGGATGTAGTAACACTTCTGATGCAAATGCGTAATGAATGGTAATCAAAGAGATGTACCGAATGTGTTTTAATTAAACGTTTTGTCCTTAAGATAAACTCGAAAATCCTTTATTCTGATCGACACTGATTTCTGGAGGTAATTCATTGCAGTTCCACAATATCCTTGTTACCTGATTCAATAGTACTAAGAATGGTAATTAGATGTTTTGATAAAGGCTTGGTGAAGCAACGAGTCGAACCATCAATGAAGCGTTTTTATGGGCATTTTTACGAATCCAGTATAAAGGAGGCGGGTTTACATCCAGATCAGTTATCAAGATTTTGATATTGAAACATCCATAACCAGTATTTTGTCTTTAGAATATCGATAATTTGTAGGAAGAATGTACATAGTTATTCAGCATGCCTAGATTTCTTACAGACGAGATACACATCATTAATTTTGATACTGATGTACCTATGATGCAGATAGTTAAGTGTGGTTTTGACATCTTGACTTTCAAATATATATGAAAAATATACCACGGAATGAACAATTTATCGTTTTGTCATATATCACGGTACCTAAAGTGGTATTTTTACCATATCAATGTAAAGCTGGCGCACGTCAAGCAGCCACGTGCCGTGGTAACTAATGACAGGGCCAGACTAAGGAAGGTATTGTTTTCTCCACAAAAACACAAAGATACATAAATACCACAAATGGAAGTTTAAAAATAATTTACAGAAAACTAATAGTCATTTTCCTAGACTGAAAAATAGCTCGATAAATTTGAATCTGTTAATGTTCAGAAATAGACTGGGATTTTAAATTAATTGTCGCATCTTTTAAACGTATCTGTAGGCCGTGCATGCCATATATGGTATAGACGGTACGTTGAGATATTTTATAATCTTTCTAACATTCATTTTACCCTAATACGATTAAAGTAAAACACGTTAAATTGGTGAGAATTGTCAGCGTTCAGATTACCATCCTTACGCCTTTTATAGGCGCTTCGTTCATCTTCATTTGGTTAAAAACGAATTGAACAAAGAAAAAAGTTCCCTTTTTCAAATTTAGTTACCCCGCAAAAACGAGGTGTATAAACATAGCGATCACCACTTTTTACTCCATCTGATGAAAACGTCTAACTCCGTACTAATTGATTGAAAAAGCAATACTTGCGCAAAGTTAAAAGATAATCACTGTGAAGATATTTATGTTTTAACAAATTATATATATATATTGTAACAATCTAAACTATTCATTCGTTTATGTACAAATGAAACGAATTCACTTCTGAACCAAGTATATACATCCAGTCTACTAATCTCAACTTCATAATCTTGTACACTTATTTCCTCAACAACACACTTCAGACTTATTTCCCTCGGAATTGTATACACCTCAGACTTATTTTCCTCTGAATCGAGTACACCTCAGACTTATTTTCCTTTTAATCGTGTACACCTGATACTTATTTTCCTCTGAATCGTGTACACCTCGGACTTATTTTCCTCTGAATCGTATACACCTCGGACTTATTTTTCTCTGAATCGTGTACACCTCAGACTTATTTCTCTCTGAATCGTATACACCTCAGACTTATTTTCCTTTTAATCGTGTACACCTGATACTTATTTCCTTTTAATCGTGTACACCTGATACTTATTTTCCTCTGAATCGTGTACACCTCAGACTTATTTTCCTCTGAATCGTATACACCTCGGACTTATTTTTCTCTGAATCGTGTACACCTCAGACTTATTTCTCTCTGAATCGTATACACCTCAGACTTATTTTCCTTTTAATCGTGTACACCTGATACTTATTTTCCTTTTAATCGTGTACACCTGATACTTATTTTCCTCTGAATCGTGTACACCTCGGACTTATTTTCCTCTGAATCGTATACACCTCGGACTTATTTTTCTCTGAATCGTGTACACCTCAGACTTATTTCTCTCTGAATCGTATACACCTCAGACTTATTTTCCTTTTAATCGTGTACACCTGATACTTATTTTCCTTTTAATCGTGTACACCTGATACTTATTTTCCTTTTAATCGTGTACACCTCAGACTTATTTCTCTCTGAATCGTGTACACCTCAGACTTATTTTCCTTTTAATCGTATACACCTCAGATTAATTTTCCTTTTAATCGTGTACAACTCTGACTTATTTTCCTTTTAATCGTATACACCTCAGACTTATTTTCCTTTTAATCGTGTACACCTCAGACTTATTTTCCTCTGAATCGTGTACACCTCGGACTTATTTTCCTTTTAATCGTATACACCTCAGACTTATTTTCCTCTGAATCGTATACACCTCAGACTTATTTTCCTTTTAATCGTATACACCTCAGACTTATTTTCCTCTGAATCGTACACACCTCGGACTTATTTTTCTCTGAATCGTGTACACCTCAGACTTATTTTCCTCTGAATCGTGTACACCTCAGATTTATTTCTCTCTGAATCGTATACACCTCGGACTTATTTTCCTTTTAATCGTGTACACCTCGGACTTATTTTTCTCTGAATCGTGTACACCTCAGACTTATTTTCCTTTTAATCGTGTACACCTCAGACTTATTTCTCTCTGAATCGTATACACCTCGGACTTATTTTCCTTTTAATCGTGTACACCTCAGACTTATTTCTCTCTGAATCGTATACACCTCGGACTTATTTTCCTTTTAATCGTGTACACCTCAGACTTATTTTTCTCTGAATCGTGTACACCTCAGACTTATTTTCCTCTGAATCGTGTACACCTCAGATTTATTTCTCTCTGAATCGTATACACCTCGGACTTATTTTCCTTTTAATCGTGTACACCTCGGACTTATTTTTCTCTGAATCGTGTACACCTCGGACTTATTTTCCTTTTAATCGTGTACACCTCAGACTTATTTCTCTCTGAATCGTATACACCTCGGACTTATTTTCCTTTTAATCGTATACACCTCGGACTTATTTTCCTTTTAATCGTATACACCTCAGACTTATTTTCCTCTGAATCGTACACACCTCGGACTTATTTTTCTCTGAATCGTGTACACCTCAGACTTATTTTCCTCTGAATCGTGTACACCTCAGATTTATTTCTCTCTGAATCGTATACACCTCGGACTTATTTTCCTTTTAATCGTGTACACCTCGGACTTATTTTTCTCTGAATCGTGTACACCTCAGACTTATTTTCCTTTTAATCGTGTACACCTCAGACTTATTTCTCTCTGAATCGTATACACCTCGGACTTATTTTCCTTTTAATCGTGTACACCTCAGACTTATTTTCCTTTTAATCGTATACACCTCAGACTTATTTTCCTTTTAATCGTGTACACCTCAGACTTATTTTCCTTTTAATCGTGTACACCTCGGACTTATTTTCCTTTTAATCGTGTACACCTCGGACTTATTTTCCTTTTAATCGTGTACACCTCATACTTATTTTCCTTTTAATCGTGTACACCTCAGATTTATTTTCCTTTTAATCGTATACACCTCAGATTTATTTTCCTTTTAATCGTATACACCTGATACTTATTTTCCTTTTAATCGTGTACACCTGATACTTATTTTCCTTTTAATCTTGTACACCTCATACTTATTTTCCTTTTAATCGTGTACACCTCATACTTATTTTCCTTTTAATCGTGTACACCTCATACTTATTTTCCTTTTAATCGTGTACACCTCATACTTATTTTCCTTTTAATCGTGTACACCTGATACTTATTTTCCTTTTAATCGTGTACACCTCAGACTTATTTTTCTCTGAATCTTGTACACCTCATACTTATTTTCCTTTTAATCGTGTACACCTCATACTTATTTTCCTTTTAATCGTGTACACCTGATACTTATTTTCCTTTTAATCTTGTACACCTCATACTTATTTTCCTTTTAATCGTGTACACCTCATACTTATTTTCCTTTTAATCGTGTACACCTGATACTTATTTTCCTTTTAATCGTGTACACCTCATACTTATTTTCCTTTTAATCGTGTACACCTCATACTTATTTTCCTTTTAATCGTGTACACCTCATACTTATTTTCCTTTTAATCGTGTACACCTGATACTTATTTTCCTTTTAATCGTATACACCTCAGATTAATTTTCCTTTTAATCGTGTACACCTCTGACTTATTTTCCTTTTAATCGTATACACCTCAGACTTATTTTCCTCTGAATCAATTACACTCCGATCGTATTGTTACTACCTCACATTTATTATAAATTCCCTAGTATTTACAGGCAGTTATTATCTTTAAAAAAACTTTTAAAAATGCATTCACAATTAAGTAAACTCTCACTATCGAATATCCCTATCCAGAATACAATTCAGATAATTGAAAATTTAATTGAATATATTCTGACGTCTTCATTCCTCACTCGTTAAATAGGAGTGCTTATTCTGTCTGAAATTTCACCAACCAAGCGTACCCTTGTATAACTCTATAGTGACAGGTCACGGAAAGCCACACATCAAAGACACATCTCTATAACGTACACTAGAGTTATTATTTCTCTGCTTTTTCTCATCAATACTTTGATGCTAATTGGTTGTTTTTATTGATTGGTATATTTAATACGACTCACTAATGAATTAATAATGTTTTCCGTGAAGTACAGATACTGAGTGCTGAGTATTAATGTATCAATGTACAGAAACAGGGCGGTACATATCGAGGCGGTGCCAGACAAAACTCAATTAATATCAACTCTTCAGAGAAATTATAATGGCGGGTGGCCGCTCCTCAAACAACAACGGGTTGGTATCTGGATGTATCTATGCTGTACCTAAATACTTCTTTCCTTCATTTTAGGTTAAGTTATTATTCATCGTGTTCCAAAAATTAACGATTTTTCTTTCGGATTGACATTCCATTTCTTCATTAAAATATTATTACTATAGTTGCACTTTTTCTAATCATATATTTTGCGTTCGTTTTCATTACTCCAATAGCGTTTCAGCGCCATTTTTAGAATGATTCAAAATTAGTCTTCGTAAACTTCCACCTACGACGGCTTGTTTTCACACTCACAGCGAACACCCCAAGGTCTTAAACCTTGGGGTGTTCGCTGTGAGTGTATGTGGTTTTAACAAGCTATGTAACTCACTAACCAGGATATATTCGGTAGACAAAAATTCCGTCTAATTACAGGTTTCACTTTATCACTATACATCGCCAAGTCGCGGTTTCCGGATAAAACATACCTACTGTTATCGACGACTAGTTGTAGGAGGCGACTAACGTGGACTCCCCCACAGAGTCGGATAAATTTGTCCTCTCTACTTTAGGACACGAGAACGACTAAAATAAATCTTCTTCGCCACCGCTTCATTTGGGACCTTTTGATATTCTCTCTCCTTCCGAATTTCACGTCTGTTAACCTACCGTCTTTTGGCACTAGCAATGTACGTTCGCTCAAGCGAGGACGACTATTGATTTTGTCCGTTGTTTTGATACTCGTCCCTCTCGGTTTGACCCCCAGATATAAATGGGGTGACAGGCTAAGGGTTATGTTTCATTAACATGGTCATGTGACTCAGCGGGGTACCCTATTACCGTGACAAGTTAACATTTCGGTGAGATTACACTTTAAATGCAGTCGTCATATCGCGAACAGTATTCATTTAAACTAATCTGCTGTGATGAAATCAATACAAACATAGGTTCCAGTTATTTTCTTTTTTTAACACGGTGGTAATTATTTCCCATGCTAGTGAAGAATTCTACTTGCAAAAACAAATAACTGATGATTTGGAATTTCAAATTGCATTAGTTCTTAGAATCGATCTTATCTACATGCATATATCTTTAAATTACACTCGAATTGTGGCATCTGTTTAAAAGTGCCAGTTACGCTTAAGAATTCATCTTCTTTTCAATTTGTTAGAAATTCTTGACTTTTTAAACATTTCATAGTTCTTTAATATAGGTTAACTTCCAGACATAGTTCATCAACTTCTAACAAAATAAAAACAGTCATCATTAGTCTGTGCATGTTCTACTCAATGTTGTCAAATACATGGTATAGACTGGCACTTTGTACGGAACCGATTCCATGGAGCTGACTAATTCTCCTGATTTTATGTATAAATCATATTCTATCGTAAATAATTCACTGTAAACCTTTTACTACATAACTGCCTGACAGTTAATATGATCTGTCTGGACCCCGGGGAAACACGGAACTCCTTCGCTGATGTGTTTCCGCGTCGGATCACCAACAAATATGTTGACATGAATGCGCTGACCTTGTAATACGCCAACTATCAATGTATGCGATATAGAATGATGATTTGTTCAGCTGTTAATTCGGGAAGAAAAGACACAGGCAAACTAACTTGGCTATAAAACCCATTTAATCGCCTATCGGCCGAGGAGAAATGATCCTCGTGTCCTACAGCTTCCCAGTTCCATGAGGCTAAGGTTATGGCGGGGTTAGGAATATGAGTTTACAGATATTCCGCGGTACTATTACCCAGTAAGCCAGTGTCGTGCCCACTCTCTCCAATGATATATCGGAAGAGGTAATGAAATCACTGACTCTTTCTTCGCATCTGTTGATTGTCATCTTTCGTATTTGAGATTTCGCTTGATACCGAAATAGTCTCATTGTGGTGTAGAGTATAGATGAGGCCATGCAAAAACCAGAGGATAATGTGGTTGTCTGTTTCCTCCGACAAACTATCTCCAAATGTTATTAATTTAATAATTATTGCTGGTCCGAGACCACAAGTAATCTACATTTCTGTCATGTAAAGGCAGCGAGATTTGCCAGATGATTTTTCACATATGTGATATTTCTTGTTTATTTCCGAGACAATAGAACCAACATGGCTACTACGTCAGAGCCGGAACTGTCCGGATCAGGCCGACTCTTGGTTAGCATACAGTCTGAATAAGCTTACCAGTAACAAATTTACAAACTTTCCAAATACTTTAAAGATATCTTTTTTTCGAGGATCAGCTATGATTTTTTTTGGTTTTTAGATTCCTAACAAATATGTACGAGCGAACATACACGTGTTAAGTTATTATTATACAACTTAGTAATGGGAACCTTCAGCAGCCGCACAAATGAGTTTAAAACTGAAGAAATTATAGACCTTCAAACTTCCAAAAATGTATATATTTTGCAGTGAAAATATAAGTTTTGCAGTGAAAATATAAGTTTTCCGGTTTTGACCAATCAGAGCGGACCTTTGTATTCACCTCGTTGAAACTTGCCAATTTTTCCAATCGAAGCGGAGATAGATACATTGGTTATTTTGCTGTATTTCTGAAATTTTCAGACTAGTTTCTGACAAAATACTCACTTGACGTTAGCTATTCATGCACAGATTCTCCTATAACAGCAGAAAACGCTTAAATTGCGTTGATCAATCCTTTCAAAATGGCGCCGTCAAGTTGACGTGGAGTAACGTCACAAAGAAATGACGTCATTACTGATTCCCGCACTTTTTGACACTATTAATTTTCGATGTTTTTAATTTTGTTTTTTAGTTTATGAAATGCAATAAAAAGAAAATTGAATGGTTTCCCGTTTAATATAACATATATTTCACGAGTATGACAGTATATCGATATTTTTCACTCGTGCAGTGCAAAGCACGAGTGAAAAATATCGATATTCTGTCATACTCGTGAAATATATGTTATATTAATCGGGAAACCATTCAATATCCTCTATATATTGATAAATAAGAAAATTTATCAGATTCATGTACTTGTCTATTAATTTTGGATATCAACTCACAACCATGGAGGAAATGAATGAGACTGCTACATATGCGATACGTTGCTGTTGTATAAGTATCAAAAGGAAAAAAAAAAAACTCCACCTATCATTATAATATCAAGTCAGAACAAAACTCCACCTATCATTATAATATCAAGTCAGAACAAAAACAAAAAGATATAGCAGATTTCGATGTGTTAGGAAATCTTAATTCCCAAAGTGCCAGCAACAATCATTTCAAAGTAAACCAACCATACTTGAAGGAGACACTAATGTTGAGGTCCGGCCTCCCGTACAGTCTAAAAGTCCGGTCACATCAATCTCTCAACAGACGGCATGATTGTGTTGTCTCCATTTATGGCCGTTTTTCATCGTCTCCGTCATCGTAAATATCCAATCTCCCTCCAGCATGTAATCAATATTTAAAATTTGATAATGATTTGTAAGGAGATGATATTATGCCACAGAAAGTGTGAGGACATTTGTCTATAGAATCTGCCATTTTTCTCTTCTCTCTTGGAGATGATCATCATGATAAACACAACGGATTTATCACGTTCGGTTTACATTGAACATCTACGGGAACAAACTTACGTTCTTTCTGCATCAAACACTTCTGATGATTTTAACAATGATAGATCCTCTTTAATCTTAATTCTTTTGTTTTATTTAGAAACAACAGTCCCGTCGAATTAACCCTTTCTAATAAATAAATAAATATTCAATATCAATATTGTTATCAACAGTAAGAGAACACTCCAGTTTCGTGGTTTTGATTTGTATACGAAAACAAAGATCCGTTATGTGTGGAAATTAATTGACTAGTTCTTATCAAAATCTCAGCAATACAGGAACAACTCTACACAATATTATCTACAAGGTACAAAGTTCCGCCGTTGGTAGTGAATTCTTTTCCCAGACCAACTTCCTGAAAATAGATGCTCATATACATATATTTTTATAGACAGACAAAACGACACGAACAACAAACATTTGACGTCATGTTTCCACTAGATGGAGTTAAACTGTTCGGAATCGATTCTGATTTGACTGTCTAATCCATGGGTAATAGCCGATGAGTTCCAGATAGAAAGATGTTCCAGCTTCGCGGTGTCACAGTGTCATACAGCGTATGTGATGTCCTAAATCATGTCCGGACTTGTCGTCCAAATCACCGGAAATGACGTCACAAATACCTGTGGTGGGCAGGTCGTTATGACTCTCGTGCTCGATGAGGCGGACGATATGACAGACATAGCTGGGAAGACTGACGAGTGTTATGTCAGTCTAACGTGATTGACAGATGTATCGACCACCATTACAAACGTTACATCGTACGGATCATTACGTCCCGGCGAGGAAATGATGAACGATTTGCCCAGTGCATTCAACAGTCGGTCGATGACATTTTATAAACACACATATATTCTTTTTTTTCTGGCTACTACACCCTCCCCAAGTATATTGACTCAACTGTTACTAGACCACATGATTAGTAAAAAGTGATCAGTTTGAGTATGTACGTCGAGTTAAATAATACAATAAAGTCTTGGAGGCGATTAGTGTGTTATGGAAACGGTTGTGGTTCGGTATGTACTGTTTTTATCTATAAAGTAGTATGTACCCTGTCTGTATATAAAGTGGTATGTACCCTGTCTATCTGTAAAGTAGTGTGTACCCTGTCTGTATGTAAAGTAGTGTGTACCCTGTCTATCTGTAAAGTAGTATGTACCTTGTCTGTATGTAAAGTAGTGTGTACCCTGTCTGTATATAAAGTAGTGTGTACCCTGTCTGTATGTAAAGTAGTATGTACCCTGTCTATCTATAAAGTAGTATGTACCCTGTCTATCTGTAAAGTAGTATGTACCCTGTCTGTATGTAAAGTAGTGTGTACCCTGTATGTATGTTAAGTAGTGTGTACCCTGTCTGTATGTTAAGTAGTGTGTACCCTGTCTGTATGTAAAGTAGTATGTACCCTGTCTATCTGTAAAGTAGTATGTACCCTGTCTATCTGTAAAGTAGTGTGTACCCTGTCTATCTATAAAGTAGTATGTACCCTGTCTATCTATAAAGTAGTATGTACCCTGTCTATCTGTAAAGTAGTGTGTACCCTGTCTGTATGTAAAGTAGTATGTACACTGTCTGTATATAAAGTAGTGTGTACCCTATCTGTATGTAAAGTAGTGTGTACCCTGTCTATCTGTAAAGTAGTGTGTACCCTGTCTATCTATAAAGTAGTGTGTACCCTATCTATCTGTAAAGTAGTGTGTACCCTGTCTATCTGTAAAGTAGTGTGTACCCTATCTGTATGTAAAGTAGTGTGTACCCTGTCTGTATGTAAAGTAGTGTGTACCCTGTCTGTATGTAAAGTAGTATGTACCCTGGCTGTATGTAAAGTAGTATGTACCCTGTCTGTATGTAAAGTAGTATGTACCCTGTCTGTATGTAAAGTAGTATGTACCCTGTCTATCTATAAAGTAGTGTGTACCCTGTCTGTATATAAAGTAGTGTGTACCCTGTCTGTATGTAAAGTAGTATGTACCCTGTCTATCTGTAAAGTAGTATGTACCCTGTCTATCTATAAATTAGTGTGTACCCTATCTGTATGTAAAGTAGTATGTACCCTGTCTATATGTAAAGTAGTGTGTACCCTGTCTGTATGTAAAGTAGTATGTACCCTGTCTGTATGTAAAGTAGTATGTACCCTGTCTGTATGTAAAGTAGTATGTACCCTGTCTATCTATAAAGTAGTATGTACCCTGTCTATCTATAAAGTAGTGTGTACCCTGTCTATCTGTAAAGTAGTATGTACCCTGTCTGTATGTAAAGTAGTATGTACCCTGTCTGTATGTAAAGTAGTATGTACCCTGTCTATATGTAAAGTAGTATGTACCCTGTCTATCTGTAAAGTAGTGTGTACCCTGTCTGTATGTAAAGTAGTATGTACCCTGTCTGTATGTAAAGTAGTATGTACCCTGTCTGTATGTAAAGTAGTATGTACCCTGTCTATCTATAAAGTAGTATGTACCCTGTCTATCTATAAAGTAGTGTGTACCCTGTCTATCTGTAAAGTAGTGTGTACCCTGTCTGTATGTAAAGTAGTATGTACCCTGTCTGTATATAAAGTAGTATGTACCCTGTCTGTATGTAAAGTAGTATGTACCCTGTCTGTATGTAAAGTAGTATGTACCCTGTCTATATGTAAAGTAGTATGTACCCTGTCTGTATATAAAGTAGTGTGTACCCTGTCTATCTGTAAAGTAGTATGTACCCTGTCTGTATGTAAAGTAGTGTGTACCCTGTCTGTATATAAAGTAGTATGTACCCTGTCTGTATGTAAAGTAGTATGTACCCTGTCTGTATGTAAAGTAGTATGTACCCTGTCTGTATGTAAAGTAGTGTGTACCCTGTCTGTATATAAAGTAGTATGTACCCTGTCTATATGTAAAGTAGTATGTACCCTGTCTGTATGTAAAGTAGTATGTACCCTGTCTGTATGTAAAGTAGTATGTACCCTGTCTGTATATAAAGTAGTATGTACCCTGTCTGTATGTAAAGTAGTGTGTACCCTGTCTGTATGTAAAGTAGTGTGTACCCTGTCTGTATGTAAAGTAGTGTGTACCCTGTCTGTATATAAAGTAGTATGTACCCTGTCTATCTATAAAGTAGTGTGTACCCTGTCTGTATATAAAGTAGTGTGTACCCTGTCTGTATATAAAGTAGTGTGTACCCTGTCTATCTGTAAAGTAGTATGTACCCTGTCTATCTATAAAGTAGTATGTACCCTGTCTGTATATAAAGTAGTGTGTACCCTGTCTATATGTAAAGTAGTGTGTACCCTGTCTATATGTAAAGTAGTATGTACCCTGTCTGTATGTAAAGTAGTATGTACCCTGTCTGTATGTAAAGTAGTGTGTACCCTGTCTGTATGTAAAGTAGTGTGTACCCTGTCTGTATGTAAAGTAGTATGTACCCTGTCTGTATGTAAAGTAGTATGTACCCTGTCTATCTATAAAGTAGTATGTACCCTGTCTATCTATAAAGTAGTATGTACCCTGTCTGTATGTAAAGTAGTATGTACCCTGTCTATCTATAAAGTAGTATGTTCCCTGTCTATCTATAAAGTAGTATGTACCCTGTCTATCTGTAAAGTAGTGTGTACCCTGTCTGTATGTAGAGTAGTGTGTACCCTTTTTCGCATGTGCCCATCACGTATAGCATCTCATTATTTGTGATGAAGTGTCTACCTTGTCATTTTTTATTTATCTATTTTTCTTTTTTTGTTTCAGGTTAATTTTATCTAAGTTATGTGATAACTATATGAAGAATTCTGCTTATTTAATACATTGATACGTGTACTTATTCCGCAGTCGTATATAAAACTCAAAGCAGAGGTTCAGAGCTGGGAAGGCAGGCACGTGTTATGTTGTGCAACAGACGGATCTGTAGGTCAGGGGGCATAACCATTACAGGTAAACGCTGTTCTCAGGTAAAATCCTACAGGCTTGTATCTCTTAAATCACCCGACTTTTACATAGAAAATCTGAAAAAAACTCATAATACCAAAGCTTTATAGAAGGATCAATCCTCTATTTTTGTTCTTTGGAAAGTGCATGTAAAATTGCGTTTTGCAGATTTCACATAAAACTTAATTTACTATAGGAATATCCACTCGAAAAAGCGAGATAATTCATTTTTGTGAAGTTATATCTCAATGCGGGCCAGAACCTCATTATATCAACCGAAGAAATTATCAAATAGAAAATATGTTGTGATATTTTTTTAATCGTGGCTTTTGGGAAAATAGTCTGAGAAATTCAATGTACGCATATTGCTCATGTAGGCATCACAATATGCGGGCCGCTCCTTAAGGAGGAATATAGATTCATAACGCTAGTTTTCTTCATCCCCAATCAGACGCCATATCGACCCATGGGTTTAATATTTTTTTTAGAAATTTAAGAAACTTGGCAAAGCTAGTAAGATAATATTTGAACAATTTCATAATAATTGGAGAAAGCCGGGGCGCCATGAACACGATATGGGTAGGATATAAACGTGACGACATGTAAGGAATCACTTACACTCATAATAAAACATGGACAACACTGACTGAAATTGTTCTTTTGAAAAAACTAGATCTAGTTATATGTGATATACAATCACCAGCTGAACCAAAGCAAAAAGTGAACTAAGTTGAATCGAAATCACGAGCATCAGTGCGGCCAAAACAAAACTTGAATCTTTGGACCATTACTAAAATGTGAATCAGTAGGGCCGAAACGTGAATTTGAGGGGCTAGCACACTAAAATGTGAATCAGTAGGGCCGAAACGTGAATTTGAGGGGCTAACACTAAAATGTGAATCAGTAGGGCCGAAACGTGAACTTGAGGGGCTAACACACTAAAATGTGAATCAGGCTAACACACTAAAATGTGAATCAGTAGGGCCGAAACGTGAATTTGAGGGGCTAACACACTAAATTGTGAATCAGTAGGGCCGAAACGTGAACTTGAGGGGCTAACACACTAAATTGTGAATCAGTTGGGCCGAAACGTGAATTTGAGGGGCTAACACACTAAATTGTGAATCAGTAGGGCCGAAACGTGAACTTGAGGGGCTGACACACGAAAATGTGAATCAGTAGGACCGAAACGTGAATTTGAGGGGCTAACACACTAAAATGTGAATCAGTAGGGCCGAAACGTGAACTTGAGGGGCTAACACACTAAAATGTGAATCAGGCTAACACACTAAAATGTGAATCAGTAGGGCCGAAACGTGAATTTGAGGGGCTAACACACTAAATTGTGAATCAGTAGGGCCGAAACGTGAACTTGAGGGGCTAACACACTAAATTGTGAATCAGTTGGGCCGAAACGTGAATTTGAGGGGCTAACACACTAAATTGTGAATCAGTAGGGCCGAAACGTGAACTTGAGGGGCTGACACACGAAAATGTGAATCAGTAGGACCGAAACGTGAATTTGAGGGGCTAACACACTAAAATGTGAATCAGTAGGTCCGAAACGTGAACTTGAGGGGCTAACACACTAAAATGTGAATCAGGCTAACACACTAAATTGTGAATCAGTAGGGCCGAAACGTGAATTTGAGGGGCTAACACACTAAATTGTGAATCAGTAGGGCCGAAACGTGAACTTGAGGGGCTAACACACTAAATTGTGAATCAGTAGGGCCGAAACGTGAATTTGAGGGGCTAACACACTAAATTGTGAATCAGTAGGGCCGAAACGTGAATTTGAGGGGCTAACACTAAAATGTGAATCAGTAGGGCCGAAACGTGAATTTGAGGGGCTAACACACTAAATTGTGAATCAGTAGGGCCGAAACGTGAAATTGAGGGGCTAACACACTAAAATGTGAATCAGTAGGACGGAAACGTGAATTTGAGGGGCTAACACACTAAAATGTGAATCAGTAGGGCCGAAACGTGAATTTGAGGGGCTAACACACTAAATTGTGAATCAATGAGGCCGAAACGTGAATTTGAGGGGCTAGCACAAAAGTGGCTAAAAACTAAAGTATGATTTTACTTAAATTTTCTTTTTGTACATTTAATGACGAAAACGTTTCCACACCTGAAGCAGGCTGCTTCTCTTAGAAACAACAAAAAGTGTCAAATTGTCAACATTTGATTGAAAAAAACTCGTTATCTTCGTCCTGGTATCAGCACAGGCCACTGTAAACCAATCATTATTACGGGGGAATTAGTTCTACTGAAAAGGAATAATTGAGGCAGTGTAGTGGGGTCAAAAGCACATTCCAGTAGTCGGGACACAACTGTGATTCAGCTTGGTTAAAGCAGAAACGTGAAACTGCGGGAACTAATTTGAAATGTGAATTGAAATTAATCCGCGTCATCATTTCACAACACATGTTCTGTATATCTCTTACAGTCAGAAATTGTCCATGTCTAAAGAGATATTTATCATAACTAGGTTATAATGACTGGATCAGTGTTGTTGTTGTTGTTTTTTTTTTTTTTTTTTTTTTATAAAAATCGGTATCATGAACCGAACAAATAAACATTCGGTTAATTGTATGTGATTGGCCTTGTGTCGTCCTAGATCGGCCCTGGCTGATCATGATGTGGTTAAACTTTGAGCTGGTAATTCTGTTACAATCTCCTACACTGCGCCGATATAACGAAATCTCGCTTGACATATTTTATTACACAGTTGGTGTTCAATATAGCACGGTTCTGTAGTGAATCGTATCATAGTGCTCCCCAATGAATTTATCTATATAATTGATTTTGGACCATGAGGTATTGTAACAAAGATTTGAACAATAGAGCATGTGTACCGATTAGTTCTCAAATGCCGATTTAGTGCAAATGAAAACAAAATGAAAATTGACTATTCCTATGTAAGCATTCATTAAATCATTTTATTATTTGCATTTAAGGAGAAATATCTATAGCTTTGACCAAACAAGCATGTACAATTTATTGTATTGCATTCTTGTGTACAACATTAAAATATGCAATATGAAATAATCTTGATCACATCTGAGTTTTACACGCTGAAATCTTAGTCGTGTCGACGCTTACACTTTATGTGATATTCAATACTAAACAACAGTTGGGAAATTTCCACAGTATCGGTAGTTAATCTAATGGTAGGCAGTTTTATTTTCTAATTTACTCTGTGGAGAGAGACTGATATTCATCTGTCGCTAACCGTCACAAATCCACGTGATACATTCCAAGATAATTCTCATTTCAATAATTTCAGAATTTTATCTCTAAAATTTCATTCGATACATTCTGGTAGATATTCGCATTAAATACTATACACATAAGAATTCAGGACAGATAAAACATGTATAGGTCTGTTTTTTTATCTGGATTTTTTTCCTGAAATGATTTATTTTCTAATACTGTCACCACCGTTATGTGCCCAACGTGTATTATTAAGCATTAGGATCTCTTACAAGTCCCCCCTAATTCACAATTCCTAGCCATGTAGAGCTAGGCGCACACGAAGACCGATAACTGTTGTAGATTCCAGGCGGGTATAATATAAGTTATAGTTGATGGCGTACAGGATAAAATATCTCTCGCTTATACCGTTCTATCTCAGTGATATGGAACGTAATCCCACACAATGTGTTGATGTAAGCGGTCAAAACGAGACTACAATTTGCGAGTTTATTTTCTTCGGTTATCAATAGGGATTGTGAACACTTCAAGTATTTCAAATATCAATGATCATTTTCTCCACTCTGACAAGGATTTAATCAAATCTCTGGTGATTTACACTATGCGGACTTTGTCAGATTGGTAGCTGTAATAAATGATTTTGTCAATTCTATCCCGTTTTAGTAGAATTATAACGGTCTCGTAGAAGATCAAATTATGTAATACCAAAATTTATATCTATTCTTATCATATAATCTGTGTGTGATGTATTTTGTCAGAAAAAGCATTGACTTGTAGAGGATTTTTTGGGCTTTCCTGAGAACATAACGAAAGGCTTATCGATGATAAATAATGTCAGGGTATCAGAACGCACCTAAAGTAGTTCTATACAACCTCGGTATACCCCTACCGCAACAACACACAAACAGCCACAGTTTACCCCTACCGCAACCAACACACAAACAGCCACAGTTTACCCCTACCGCAACAACACACAAACAGCCACAGTATACCCCTACCGCAACAACACACAAACAGCCACAGTTTACCCCAACCGCAACCAACACACAAACAGCCACAGTTTACCCCTACCGCAACCAACACACAAACAGCCACAGTATACCCCTACCGCAACCAATACACACCCAGCCACAGTTTACCCCTAAAAACACACAAACAGCCACAGTATACCCCTACCGCAAACAACACACACACAGCCACAGTTTACCCCTACCGCAACCAACACACACACAGCCACAGTTTACCCCTACCGCAACCAACACACCAACAGCCACAGTATACCCCTTTCGCAACAACACACACACAGACACAGTTTATCCCTACCGCAATCAACACACAAACAGCCACAGTTTACCCCTACCGCAACCAACACACCAACAGCCACAGTATACCCCTTTCGCAACAACACACACACAGACACAGTTTATCTCTACCGCAACCAAAACACAAACAGCCACAGTTTACCCCTACCGCAATCAAAACACAAACAGCCACAGTATACCCCTACCGCAACCAAACACACAAACAGCCTCAGTTTACCCCTACCGCAACCAAACACACAAACAGCCACAGTATACCCCTACCGCAACCAACACACAAACAGCCACAGTTTACCCCTACCGCAATCAAAACACAAACAGCCACAGTTTACCCCTACCGCAATCAAAACACAAACAGCCACAGTATACCCCTACCGCAACCAAACACACAAACAGCCTCAGTTTACCCTTACCGCAACCAAACACACAAACAGCCACAGTATACCCCTACCGCAACCAACACACAAACAGCCACAGTATACCTCTACCGCAACAACACACAAACAGCCACAGTTACCCCTACCGCAACCAACACACAAACAGCCACAGTTTACCCCTACCGCTACCAACACACAAACAGCCACAGTTTACCCCTACCGCAACCAACACACAAACAGCCACAGTTTACCCCTACCGCTACCAACACACAAACAGCCACAGTATACCCCTACCACAACCAACACACAAACAGACACAGTTTACCCCTACCGCAACCAACACACAAACAGCCACAGTATACCCCTACCACAACCAACACACAAACAGCCACAGTATACCCCTACCACAACCAACACACAAACAGCCACAGTTTACCCCTACCACAACCAACACACAAACAGCCACAGTTTACCCCTACCGCAACCAAACACACAAACAGCCACAGTATACCCCTACCGCAACCAACACACAAACAGCCACAGTATACCTCTACCGCAACAACACACAAACAGCCACAGTTTACCCCTACCGCAACCAACACACAAACAGCCACAGTTTACCCCTACCGCTACCAACACACAAACAGCCACAGTTTACCCCTACCGCAACCAACACACAAACAGCCACAGTTTACCCCTACCGCTACCAACACACAAACAGCCACAGTATACCCCTACCACAACCAACACACAAACAGACACAGTTTACCCCTACCGCAACCAACACACAAACAGCCACAGTATACCCCTACCACAACCAACACACAAACCACAGTATACCCCTACCACAACCAACACACAAACAGCCACAGTTTACCCCTACCACAACCAACACACAAACAGCCACAGTATACCCCTACCGCAACCAACACACAAACAGACACAGTTTACCTCTACCGCAACCAACATACAAACAACCACAGTATACCCCTACCGCAACCAACATACAAACAACCACAGTATACCCCTACCGCAACCAACATACAAACAACCACAATATACCTCTACCGCAACCAAAACACAAACAGCCACAGTTTACCCCTACCGCACTCAACACACCAACAGCCACAGTATACCCCTACCGCAACCAACACACAAACAGCCACAGTATACCTCTACCGCAACCAACATACAAACAGCCACAGTATACCCCTACCGCAACAACACACTAACAGCCACAGTATACCCCTACCGAAACCAACACACAAACAGCCACAGTATACCTCTACCGCAACCAAAACACAAACAGCGACAGTTTACCCCTACCGCAACCAACACACAAACAGCCACAGTATACCCCTACCGCAACCAACACACACACAGCCACAGTATACCCCTACCGCAACCAACACACAAACAGCCACAGTTTACCCCTACCGCAACCAAAACACAAACAGCCAAAGTTTACCCCTACCGCAACCAACACACAAACAGCCACAGTATACCCCTACCGCAACCAACACACAAACAACCACAGTATACCTCTACGGCAACAACACACAAACAGCCTCAGTTTACCTCTACCTCTACCGCAACCAAAACACAAACAGCCACAGTATACCTCTACCGCAACCAAAACACAAACAGCCACAGTTTACCCCTACCGCAACCAACACACAAACAACCACAGTATACCCCTACCGCAACAAACACACACACAGCCACAGTTTTCCTCTACCGCAACCAACACACAAACAGCCTCAGTTTACCCCTACCGCAACAAACACACAAACAGCCACAGTATACCCCTACCGCAACAACACACAAACAGCCACAATTTACCCCTACTGCAACAACACACAAACAGCCACAGTATACCTACAGTCATTAACACAAATAGCCTTAGTTTACCACTACCGCCTCAGTTTACCCCTACCGCAAACAACACACACACAGCCACAGTTTACCCCTACCGCAACCAACACACACACAGCCACAGTTTACCCCTACCGCAAACAACACACAAACAGCCACAGTTTACCCCTACCGCAACAACACACAAACAGCCACAGTTTACCCCTACCGCAACAACACACACACAGCCACAGTTTACCCCTACCGCAACAACACACACACAGCCACAGTATACCACTACCGCAACCAACACACAAACAGCCCTCAGTTTACCCCTACCGCAACAACACACAAACAGCCACAGTATACCCGTACCGCAAACAACACACAAACAGCCACAGTTTACCTCTACCGCAACCAACACACAAACAGCCACAGTATACCCCTACCGCAACAACACACAAACAGCCACAGTATACCCCTACCGCAAACAACACACAAGCAGCCACAGTATACCCCTACCGCAACCAACACACACACAGCCACAGTATACCCCTACCGCAACAACACACAAACAGCCACAGTTTACCTCTACCGCTACCAACACACAAACAGCCACAGTTTACCCCTACCGCTACCAACACACAAACAGCCACAGTATACCCCTACCGCAACCAACACACAAACAGTCACAGTTTACCCCTACCGCAACCAACACACAAACAGCCACAGTTTACTCCTACCGCTACCAACACACAAACAGCCACAGTATACCCCTACCGCAACCAACACACAAACAGCCACAGTATACCCCTACCGCAACCAACACACACACAGCCACAGTATACCCCTACCGCAACAACACACAAACAGCCACAGTTTACCTCTACCGCTACCAACACACAAACAGCCACAGTTTACCCCTACCGCTACCAACACACAAACAGCCACAGTATACCCCTACCGCAACCAACACACAAACAGTCACAGTTTACCCCTACCACAACCAACACACAAACAGCCACAGTTTACTCCTACCGCTACCAACACACAAACAGCCACAGTATACCCCTACCGCAACCAACACACAAACAGCCACAGTTTACCCCTACCGCTACCAACACACAAACAGCCACAGTATACCCCTACCGCAACCAACACACAAACAACCACAGTATACCCGTACCGCAACCAACACACAAACAGCCACAGTATACCCCTACCGCAACAACACACAAACAGTCTCAGTTTACCTCTACCGCAACCAACACACAAACAACCACAGTATACCCCTACCGCAACCAACACACAAACAGCCACAGTTTACCTCTACCGTAACCAACACACAAACAGCCACAGTATACCTCTACCGTAACCAACACACAAACAACCACAGTTTACCCCTACCGCAACAACACACAAACAGTCACAGTTTACCTCTACCGTAACCAACACACAAACAACCACAGTATACCCGTACCGCAACCAACACACAAACAGTCACAGTTTACCTCTACCGCAACCAACACACAAACAGCCACAGTATACCTCTACCGCAACAACACACACACAGCCACAGTATACCTCTACCGCAACCAACACACAAACAGCCACAGTTTACCCCTACCGCAACAACACACACACAGCCACAGTATACCCGTACCGTAACCAACACACAAACAGCCACAGTATACCTCTACCGCAACCAACACACAAACAGCCACAGTATACCTCTACCGCAACCAACACACAAACAGCCACAGTATACCTCTACCGCAACCAACACACAAACAGCCACAGTATACCTCTACCGCAACCAACACACAAACAGCCACAGTATACCTCTACCGCAACCAACACACAAACAGCCACAGTATACCTCTACCGCAACAACACACACACAGCCACAGTATACCTCTACCGTAACCAACACACAAACAGCCACAGTTTACCTCTACCGCAACCAACACACAAACAGCCACAGTTTACCCCTACCGCAACCAACACACACACAGCCTCAGTTTACCTCTACCGCAACCAACACACAAACAGCCACAGTTTACCCGTACCGTAACCAACACATAAACAGCCACAGTATACCTCTACCGCAACAACACACAAACAGCCACAGTATACCTCTACCGCAACAAACACACAAACAGCCACAGTATACCACTACCGCAACAACACACAAACAGCCACAGTTTACCTCTACCGCAACCAACACACAAACAGCTACAGTTTACCCCTACCGCAACCAACACACAAACAGCCACAGTATACCCGTACCGCAACCAACACACAAACAGCCACAGTATACCCGTACTGCAACCAACACACAAACAATTTTAGTATACCTCTACCGCAAACAACACAAACTCCCCCTACTGTCACTAACACACAAACAACCTCTTCAGTATCCCCCTATCGCAACCAACACACCATCAGCTTACAGGTATACTGTCTACCACGACAGACGGGCAGACAGTTATACTGTCTACCACGGCAGA
Source organism: Pecten maximus (assembly GCF_902652985.1). Lineage (NCBI taxonomy): Eukaryota > Metazoa > Mollusca > Bivalvia > Pectinida > Pectinidae > Pecten > Pecten maximus. The sequence goes on from NC_047025.1 coordinate 30,630,584, forward strand.
CGGACAAACAATTATAATGTATCACCACAGACGGACAAACAGTTATACTGTCTAATACGACAGACGGACAGACAGTTATACTGTCTACCACGACAGACGGACAGACAGTTATACTGTCTACCACGACAGACGGACAGACAGTTATACTGTCTAATACGACAGACGGACAGACAGTTATACTGTCTACCACGACAGACGGACAGACAGTTATACTGTCTACCACGACAGACGGACAGACAGTTATACTGTCTACCACGACAGACGGACAGACAGTTATACGGTCTACCACGACAGACGGACAGACAGTTATACTGTCTACCACGACAGACAGACAGACAGTTGTACTGTCTACCACGGCAGACGGACAATTATAATGTATCACCACAGACGGACAAACAGTTATACTGTCTGATACGACAGACGGACAGACAGTTATACTGTCTACCACGACAGAGGGACAGACATATATACTGTTTACAACGACTGACGGACAGACAGTTATACTGTTTACCATGTCAGACGGACAGACTGTTATACTGTCTAAACTGTCTACCACATCAGACGGAAAAACAATTTTAATGTATCACCACAGTCGGACAAACAGTTATACTGTCTACCACGAGACGGACAAACAGTTACATTGTCTACCACGACAGAAGGAAAGACAGTTATACTGCCTACCACGACAGTCGGACAGACAGATATTCTGACTACCACAAAATTCATGAATAGGCATTTAAACTGTATACCACGACAGACGGACAAACAATTATAATGTATCACCACAGACGGACAGAAAGTTATACTGTCTACCACGACAGACGGACAGACAGTTATACTGTCTACCACGACAGACGGACAGACAGTTATACTGTCTACCACGACAGACGGACAGACAGTTATACTGTCTACCACGACAGACGGACAAACAATTATAATGTATCACCACAGACGGACAGAAAGTTATACTGTCTACCACGACAGACGGACAGACAGTTATACAGTCTACCACGACAGATGGATAGACAATTATACTGTCTACCACGATAGGCGGACAGACAGTTATACTGTCTACCACGACAGACAGACAGACATATATAATGTCTACCACGACAGACAGACAGACATATATACTGTCTACCAAGACAGACAGACAGACAGACAGACATATATACTGTCCACCACGACAGACGGACAGACAGTTATACTGTCTACCACGACAGACAGACATACACAGATACTATCTACCACGACAGACGGATAGACAGTTATACTGTCTACCACGACAGACAGACACACATATATACTATCTACCACGACAGACAGACAGACATATATACTGTCTACCACGACAGTCAGACAGACAGTTATACTGTCTACCACGACAGACAGACAGACTGTTATACTGTCTACCACGACAGACGGACAGACAATTATACTGTCTACCACGACAGACAGACATACATGTATACTGTCTACCACGAAAAACGGATAGACAGTTATACTGTCTACCACGACAGACAGACATATATACTGTCTACGACGACAGACAGACATATATACTGTCTACCACGACAGTCAGACAGACAGTTATACTGTCTACCTCGATAGACAGACATACATAGATACTATCTACCACGACAGACGGATAGACAGTTATACTGTCTACCACGACAGACAGACAGACATATATACTTTCCACCACGACAGACAGACAGACATATATACTTTCTACCATGACAGTCAGACAGACAGACATACTGTCTACCACGACAGACAGACAGACTGTTATACTGTCTACCACGACAGACGGACATACAGTTATATTGTCTACCACGACAGACAGACAGACAGACAGACAGACATATACACTGTCTACCACGACAGACCGACAGACATATATACTGTCTACCACGACAGTCAGACAGACAGTTATACTGTCTACCACGATAGACGGACAGACAGTTATACTGTCTACCACGACAGACAGACATACATATATACTGTCTACCACGACAGAAGGATAGACAGACATACTGTCTACCACGACAGACATACATACATATATACTGTCTACCACGACAGACGGATAGACAGTTATGCTGTCTACCACGACAGACAGACTGACAGACAGACATATATACTGTCTACCACGACAGTCCGACAGACAGTTATACTGTCTACCACGACAGACAGACAGTTATACTGTCTACCACGACAGACAGACAGTTATACTGTCTACCACGACAGACGGACAGACAGTTATATTGTCTACCACGACAGACAGACAGACAGACAGACAGACAGACATGTACACTGTCTACCACGACAGACATATATACTGTCTACCACGACAGTCCGACAGACAGCTTTACCGTCTACCACGACAGACAGACAGTTATACTATTTACCACGACAGACAGATACATTTTTAGACAGTTATACCGTCTACCACGACAGACGGACAGACAGTTATACTGTCTACCACGATAGGCGGACACACATATATACTGTCTACCACGACAGTCGGACAAACTATTATACTGCCTACTACGACATTCGGACAGACAGTTATACTGTCTACCATGATAGACGGACAGGCAGTTTTACTGTCGGGCAGACAGTTATACTGTCTACCACGACAGACGCATAGACGCGTATACTGTCTACCACGACAGACAGACAGACAGACAGACAGACATATATACTGTCTGCCACGACAGACAGACATACATATATACTGTCTACCACGAAAAACGGATAGACAGTTATACTGTCTACCACGACAGACAGACAGACAGACATATACTGTCTACCACGACAGACAGACAGACATATATACTGTCTACCACGACAGTCAGACAGACAGTTATACTGTCTACCACGATAGACAGACATGCATAGATACTATCTACCACGACAGACGGATAGACAGTTATACTGTCTACCACGACAGACAGACAGATATATATACTTTCCACCACGACAGACGGACAGACATATATACTGTCTACCATGACAGTCAGACAGACAGTTATACTGTCTACCACGACAGACAGACAGACTGTTATACTGTCTACCACGACAGACGGACAGACAGTTATATTGTCTACCACGACAGACAGACAGACAGACAGACAGACAGACATGTACACTGTCTACCACGACAGACCGACAGACATATATACTGTCTACCACGACAGTCAGACAGACAGTTATACTGTCTACCACGACAGACATACATACATAGATACTGTCTACCACGACAGACGGATAGACAGTTATACTGTCTACCACGGCAGTCAGACAAACAGTTATACTGTCTACCACGACAGACGGACAGACAGTTATACTGTCTACCACGACAGACAGACATACATATATACTGTCTACCACGACAGACGGATAGACAGTTATACTGTCTACCACGACAGACAGACGGACAGACAGACATACTATCTACCATGATAATCCGACAGACAGTTATACTGTCTACCACGACAGACAGAGAGTTATACTGTTTACCACGACAGACAGATAGACAGTTATACCGTCTACCACGACAGACGGACAGACAGTTATACTGTCGGACAGACAGTTATACTGTCTACCACGACAGACGGATAGACGCGTATACTGTCTACCACGACAGACAGACAGACATACATATATACTGTCTACCACGACAGTTAGACAGACAGTTATACTGTCTACCACGACAGACAGACAGACAGAAAGACAGTTATACTGTTTACCACGACAGTCAGATAGACAATTATACTGTCTACCACGACAGACGGACAGACAGTTATACTGTCTACCACGATAGACGGACAGACATATATACTGCCTACCACGACAGTCGGACAAACTATTATACTGTCTACTACGACATTCGGACAGACAGTTATACTGTCTACTATGACAGACGGACAGACAGTTTTACTGTCGGGCAGACAGTTATACTGTCTACCACGACAGACGGATAGACGCGTATACTGTCTACCACGACAGACAGACAGACAGACATATATACTGTCTACCACGACAAACAGACAGACATATATACTGTCTACCACGACAGACGGACAGACAGTTATACTGTCTACCACGACAAACGGACAGACAGTTAAACTCTCTACCACGAGAGACAGACAGTTATACTCTCTACCTCGACAGACGGAAAGATAGTTATACTGTCTACCACGACAGACAGACAGACATATAAACTGTCTACCACGACAGACAGACAGACATATATACTGTCTACCATGACAGACGGATAGACAGTTATACTGTGTACCACGACAGTCAGACAGACAGTTATACTGTCTACCACGACAGACAGACAGACATATATACTGTCTACTACTACGACAGACAGACAGACATATATACGGTCTACCACGACAGACAGACAGACATATATACGGTCTACCACGACAGACAGACAGACATATATACTGTCTACCACGACAGACTGACATATATACTGTCTACCACGACAGACGGATAGACATATATACTGTCTACCACAACAGACGGATAGACAGTTATACTGTCTACCACGACAGACAGACATACATATATACTGTCTACCACGACAGTCAGACAGACAGTTATACTGTCTACCACGACAGACAGATAGACAGACATACATACTGTCTACCACGACAGACAGACAGACATATATACTGTCTACCACGACAGACAGACAGACATATATACTGTCTACCATGACAGACAGACGTATATACTGTCTACCATGACAGACAGATAGACAGCTATACTGTCTACCACGACAGACAAACAGAGAGACATACATACTGTCTACCACGACAGACAGACAGACAGACATATATACTGTCTACCACGACAGACAGACAGACATATATACTGTCTACCATGACAGACAGACGTATATACTGTCTAACAAGACAGACAGATAGACAGCTATACTGTCTACCACGACAGACAAACAGAGAGACATACATACTGTCTACCACGACAGACAGACAGACAGACATATATACTGTCTACCACGACAGACGGATAGACATATATACGACAGTCGGACAGATTACGATACCATCGATTAAAACAGACGGACCAACTATACAACGAGATATCTTTGTTTGGTTTAATTTCTTTCTGAAGAATTCAGATTGTGTGGAATATAGTTAATATATTTTCATTTTCTTCACTCTGATATGAAATATGTATGTCTTAGTTTGATGTAGAGATGAGTATGTTGTGATGAATGTTGATTGCTTTAAGAAATAGTAAAAAGATATAGTGTTGTGAACATTGTTTTGTTAGATGTTAAGTTGTCTAGTAATACAAGTAGTTGTTTGTTTTAATATGTCAAAGAATAACTAGCATTGAAATGAATATCGGTCTTATTCAAATTATCAGTGATTGTAATTTAAGATTTAGATTTTTAGGTTTAAATGCATGTCAAATGTTATAATTAATGTTTTATATGGATTTTACAAATGATATCAGTTATTATTGATGTTCATTGTTGTGAATTCTTGCTGGACTACGAAAGTACTCAGTGTGACCGCTATAACTTGTTTAATATTTCTAATCTTTTTTAATTGGTTGAGAATTACGTGGTATTTTTACTATGTGTTTAATGTTTTGTTTCATTGGTGATAAATGAATGTTTATTACTGTAGTTTGAATGAATGTTTATTGATGCAGAATTAATCATTGCTTATTGAAGTGGTTTTTGTGCATGTTTATTAAAGTGGTTCAAGTGGATGCTTATTGTTGTTGTTTTAATAAATGCTTATCACTTTAAATTGGCTGAATGGTTATTGATGCAGAATAAATGAACGCTTTTTGCTTGATGATAATGTTTATTGCTGCAGATTAAATGAAGGTTTATTGTTACAGATTGAATGAATGTTTATTGCTGTAGATTATATATAATGTTTATTGCTGAAAATTGAATGAAGGTTTATTGCTATTGATTGAATGAATGCTTATTGCTGTTGATTAAATGAACATTTATCGCTATATATTGAATAAATGTGTATTGCTGAAGATTGAATGAAGGTTTATTGCTGTAGATTATAATTGGTGTCAATGTTTTAATGAATGTTAACTGGTGTCAATGTTTTATTGAATGTTAACTGTTGTCAATGTTTTAATGAATGTTAACTGGTGTCAATGTTTTAATGAATGTTAACTGGTGTCAATGTTTTAATGAATGTTAACTGGTGTCAGTGTTTTAATGAATGTTAATTGGTGTCAATGTTTTAATGAATAATAACTGGTGTCAATGTTTCAATGAATGTTAACGGACGTCAGTGTTTAAATGAATGTTAACTGGTGTCAATGTTTTAATGAATGTTGACAGGTGTCAATGTTTTAATGAATGTCAACTGGTGTCAATGTTTTAATGAATGTTAACTGGTGTCAATGTTTTAATGAATGTTGACAGGTGTCAATGTTTTAATGAATGTCAACTGGTGTCAATGTTTAAATGAATGTTAACTGGTGTCAATGTTTTAATGAATGTTAACTGGTGTCAATGGTTTAATGAATGTTAACTGGTGTCAGTGTTTTAATGAATGGTGACTGGTGTCAATGTTTTAATGAATGTTAACTGGTGTCAATGTTTTAATGAATGTTAACTGGTGTCAATGTTTTATTGAATGTTAACTGGTGTCAATGTTTTAATGAATGTTAACTGGTGTCAATGTTTTAATGAATGTTAACTGGTGTCAATGTTTTAATGAATGTTAACTGGTGTCAATGTTTTAATGAATGCTAACTGGTGTCAATGTTTCACTGAATGTTGACAGGTGTCAATGAATGCTAACTGGTGTCAATGTTTCACTGAATGTTGACAGGTGTCAATGTTTTAATGAATGTTGACTGGTGTCAGTGTTTAAATGAATGTTAATTGGTGTCAATGTTTTAATGAATGTTAACTGGTGTCAATGTTTTAATGAATGTTGACAGGTGTCAATGTTTTAATGAATGTTGACTGGTGTTAATGTTTTGTTGAATGTTGACTGGTGTCAGTGTTTAAATGAATGTTAACTGGTGTCAATGTTTTATTGAATGTTAACTGGTGTCAATGTTTTAATGAATGTCAACTGGTGTCAATGTTTTAATGAATGTTGACTGGTGTTAATGTTTTAATGAATGTTAACTGGTGTCAATGTTTTAATGAATGTTAACTGGTGTCAATGTTTTAATGAATGTTGACTGGTGTCAATGTTTTAATTAATGTTGACAGGTGTCAATGTTTTAATGAATGTTAACTGGTGTCAATGTTTTAATGAATGTTAACTGGTGTCAATGTTTTAATGAATGTTAACTGGTGTCAATGTTTTAATGAATGTTAACTGGTGTCAATGTTTTAATGAATGTTGACAGGTGTCAATGTTTTAATGAATGTTAACTGGTGTCAATGGTTTAATGAATGTTAACTGGTGTCAGTGTTTTAATGAATGGTGACTGGTGTCAATGTTTTAATGAATGTTAACTGGTGTCAATGTTTTAATGAATGTTAACTGGTGTCAATGTTTTATTGAATGTTAACTGGTGTCAATGTTTTAATGAATGTTAACTGGTGTCAATGTTTTAATGAATGTTAACTGGTGTCAATGTTTTAATGAATGTTAACTGGTGTCAATGTTTTAATGAATGCTAACTGGTGTCAATGTTTCACTGAATGTTGACAGGTGTCAATGAATGCTAACTGGTGTCAATGTTTCACTGAATGTTGACAGGTGTCAATGTTTTAATGAATGTTGACTGGTGTCAGTGTTTAAATGAATGTTAATTGGTGTCAATGTTTTAATGAATGTTAACTGGTGTCAATGTTTTAATGAATGTTGACAGGTGTCAATGTTTTAATGAATGTTGACTGGTGTTAATGTTTTGTTGAATGTTGACTGGTGTCAGTGTTTAAATGAATGTTAACTGGTGTCAATGTTTTATTGAATGTTAACTGGTGTCAATGTTTTAATGAATGTCAACTGGTGTCAATGTTTTAATGAATGTTGACTGGTGTTAATGTTTTAATGAATGTTAACTGGTGTCAATGTTTTAATGAATGTTAACTGGTGTCAATGTTTTAATGAATGTTGACTGGTGTCAATGTTTTAATGAATGTTGACAGGTGTCAATGTTTTAATGAATGTTAACTGGTGTCAATGTTTTAATGAATGTTAACTGGTGTCAATGTTTTAATGAATGTTAACTGGTGTCAATGTTTTAATGAATGTTAACTGGTGTCAATGTTTTAATGAATGTTGACAGGTGTCAATGTTTTAATGAATGTTAACTGGTGTCAATGTTTTAATGAATGTTAACTGGTGTCAATGTTTAATGAATGTTAACTGGTGTCAATGTTTTAATGAATGCTAACTGGTGTCAATGTTTCACTGAATGTCAACAGGTGTCAATGTTTTAATGAATGCTAACTGGTGTCAATGTTTCACTGAATGTTGACAGGTGTCAATGTTTTAATGAATGTTGACTGGTGTCAGTGTTTAAATGAATGTTAACTGGTGTCAATGTTTTAATGAATGTTGACTGGTGTTAATGTTTTAATGAATGTTAACTGGTGTCAATGTTTTAATGAATGTTAACTGGTGTCAATGTTTTAATGAATGTTGACAGGTGTCAATGTTTTAATGAATGTTGACTGGTGTTAATGTTTTGTTGAATGTTAACTGGTGTCAGTGTTTAAATGAATGTTAACTGGTGTCAATGTTTTATTGAATGTTAACTGGTGTCAATGTTTTAATGAATGTCAACTGGTGTCAATGTTTTAATGAATGTTGACTGGTGTTAATGTTTTAATGAATGTTAACTGGTGTCAATGTTTTAATGAATGTTGACTGGTGTCAATGTTTTAATTAATGTTGACAGGTGTCAATGTTTTAATGAATGCCTGCTGTTGTTGGTATTTTAATCAATGTTAATGGTTTTGATGCTTTAAGCAACACTGTTGTTACTATTGATTGAAGGTTAACTGTTGATAACAGACCGTTTAAATTTAATGATGTACATGTACTAAAACACTTTCAAGGTTAATGGACTGTTTTCGCTGTTGATGATGTTTATATTTTTGTTGCGGGATCATAGTTGGCACCATGATTTTGCAGCTTTTTAGGTGTTTGAGAACGAACCACACGGCGAGTTAAAAACAAGCTTTCCGTTCTTATACATTCTGCAGTTTCATCAAAGACAAAACTACAAAAAAACTATTTCTAAAAGAAATCCTTGTACAAAATGGCCCCGGGGTGTCATAACAATAACTTACCATATTTGTGTATGAGCTGACGATAAGAGCAGATGACAGCTACGTTACCATACATTATAGCGCAGTGATATTACAGAGATAGACCTGTGATAACCGTAAGCCCGTACCAACTATCTCCTGGCAGCTTCGATGGGCAACTGTCAAGTATTTCTCCTGAATCACAAAATATCGCCTAGATGTTTGAAGATAAAGAGAAACAAATGGCCACACCTATGACACATGAAATGATAAAGGTGTATGTCAAATCTCAAAGCTGTATTACATTTCGGGAGAAAAGTCTTCCGTTCTTTACACGGTACTCCTAGAGTGATATTAAAGCAAAGAAAGCAACAAATACCATTTCTTTAATGTGAAACTTGAACAATTAAAGAAAAAATTCAAAGCCGAAGAAATGCGTGCGAGTATTTCTTTAACTTACTTTTATATAAATTGTATACATTTGGTCGATGAAGAAAGACATTAAAGTGCTTTTGATGTGGAAAATCGTCAATAAATTCACTGTGATGTGTAGGTCAAGTATCACTTTACGGAAGCAATATATTTAGATATCAATATTTCACACCGTGGTGTATATATCTGTATATCACTAAGATCATTTGCTCAACAAAAATTGCTGAGAGGAGGCGTTAGGGAATGGGCAAATTCACGGAACTTGCCAAAGACATTGTTCTACATCTCATAACTTCGAAAAATCCATTTTCATTGAAGAAACTATAAATCTGGGCCATTAAAGAAACTCACGTCAGAGACACTAGGAGATGAAACGGATTCATTTCTGTGGCATGCAAAACTGTGATGCATTTGGCGAAATACATAGTGACTGGCCTTAAATTGATATACACTTGGGGGAGTAACGGTTTGAGAATGTGTCTGAAAACAAACTTCTGCTACAGCATCCATCTTGTTTTTGAATTTATGACTTCAGATCTCGACATTTTCCAGCATAAAATGTACAATAAAATTCTACCCTTACGTCCCGGGGGTGAGGCTCGCTGTCAAGCTGAGGTAAGGGGATATGAAACGTCAATTGTAGGGAGACAAGGGGTACAGTTGTGAGATAGGAAGTGTCTGTGTGTGCGATAGTCGCCATTCGTCCGTCATTCCTGGTAATATGACAGCGCAATGACAGGAAGAGGTAAGATGATCGCATGAGTCAAGCTTTCTGGGATCGTTACGACTGCTGGCTTCCGCTCCTGTCAGCAATCACGTGACGAACCCCAGTATGATATCGAGGAGTCGTAATGATGACCCTCACTGGTGACAGGTCACATGGATGGTTCCTGTAATAATGGTGTAATAACGCTGTGCAGCTAAAGATCAGCAGAATTAACACAGGGTTGACTGTCATCGACCTTTATTCAAATTTGATCCGGTTTGGCTGTGAAATGGTCAAAATTAACTTTAGTGGATGTTTAGAGTAATTAAACAGTGTAATCAAGCTATGAATATTTATTAAAAAGCATATTTAAAAAAGGAAATATTTGAAAGAAGTCACAATATCATAACTAAATCTAAACATTATTTGAAAATAGTGCAATTGAATTTAAAACATTTTTGACTGTAAAATAAGGATTTAACGAAGGCATGATTTTTTCTTTGTTTTTTTTTTACTTAGTTTTTGTTTTTTTGTTTTTGTTTAATTTGAAATGATTTGTCTTTTAAATCATGAAAAATTAGTTTTCTATCTTTGTTTATGTATCAATAATGTATCGTTATCCCCCCCCCCCCCCCCCCCCCCCCCCCCCCCCCCCCCCCCCCCCCCCCCCCCAGTAAGTCGGTCAATTTCAGCTCGTTTACTACAGACAGCCTCCGTATCTTTATCACACTATACCAGACATGGATCGCTATTTCATCATCACGGAGAAAACTCGATATTAATCATTTGTCTTCGTATCCAGCTGTCAATATTAATATTCCGAAGAAATATGGCTGTGCATTGCCGACAATGAATAACCCTCTACCCCTCTCCATCATCCGTCTCGGCCGCCGAGACGACTCACGGTTGAAGCATGATATTTATTAGTTACAGATTTCTCGGGAGCAAAGCCATTGATCCCCGCTTTATGATATTCACACAAAACATGTCATCACTTTTATTGTCGAAGCTCACGGGGTCTTGATTAACGTCAAACTCACCCATTCATTCCTTTATGAAGGATTCAATAAATATCTGTCCGCTTTGACAAAGTCGGAATTTATGAACTCGTGATGATGGGCAGATCATGAGCGACCACTCAAGGCCCGCATGTAACGTACCGTACAGAGTCCCACTGACGTGCTGGCATTGCGCTCAGTTTAGCACTCGCGCCACTCGGCGGTAATTATAAGATACACGTCAAAGACTGACATAAATATGTCACAGCATTAGATAAGTTCAGAACGATGGAAGTATTCCTAGAAAAATCGGGATTATGAGAGAGCGGATTGTATACCAAACACAGCTTATATAACTACAATAACTAGTGTCTGATCCCCTTGTCTTATATAACTACAATAACTAGTGTCTGATCCCCTTGTCTTATATAGATACAATAATTAGTGTGTTATCCCCTTGTCTTATATAGCTAAAATAACTAGTGTCTGATCCCCTTGTCTTATATAGCTACAATAACTAGTGTGTGATCCCCTTGTCTAATTTAACTACAATAACTAGTGTCCGATCCCCTTGTCTAATTTAACTACAATAACTAGTGTGTGATCCCCTTGTCTTATATAGCTACATGAACTAGTGTCTGATCCCCTTGTCTAATATAACTACAATAACTAGTGTCTGATCCCCTTGTCTTATATAGCTACATTAACTAATGTCTGATCCCCTTGTCTTATATAGCTACAATAACTAGTGTCTGATCCCTTTGTCTTATATAGCTACATTAACTAGTGTCTGATCCCCTTGTCTTATATAGCTACATTAACTAATGTCTGATCCCCTTGTCTTATATACATGTAGCTACAATAACTAATGTCTGATCCCCTTGTCTTATATACATGTAGCTACAATAACTAATGTCTGATCCCCTGTCTTATATAGCTACAATAACTAGTGTCTGATCCCCTTGTCTTATATAGCTACACTAACTAGTGTCTGATCCCCTTGTCTTATATAGCTACAATAACTAGCGTCTGGTCCCCTTGTCTTATATAGCTACAATAACTAGTATCTGATCCCCTTGCCTTATATAGCTACAATAACTAGTGTCTGATCCCTTGTCTTATATAGCTACAATAACTAGTGTCTGATCCCCTTGTCTTATATAGCTACAATAACTAGTATCTGATCCCCTTGCCTTATATAGCTACAATAACTAGTGTCTGATCCCTTTGTCTTATATAGCTACATTAACTAGTGTCTGATCCCCTTGTCTTATATAGCTACATTAACTAATGTCTGATCCCCTTGTCTTATATACATGTAGCTACAATAACTAATGTCTGATCCCCTTGTCTTATATACATGTAGCTACAATAACTAATGTCTGATCCCCTGTCTTATATAGCTACAATAACTAGTGTCTGATCCCCTTGTCTTATATAGCTACACTAACTAGTGTCTGATCCCCTTGTCTTATATAGCTACAATAACTAGCGTCTGGTCCCCTTGTCTTATATAGCTACAATAACTAGTATCTGATCCCCTTGCCTTATATAGCTACAATAACTAGTATCCGATCCCCTTGTCTTATATAGCTACATTAACTAGTGTCTGATCCCCTTGTCTTATATAGCTACATTAACTAATGTCTGATCCCCTTGTCTTATATAGCTACAATAACTATTGTCCTTCCCCTTGTCTTATATAGCTACAATAACTAGTGTCTGATCCCCTTGTCTTATATAGCTACAATAACTAGTGTCTGATCCCCTTGTCTTATATAGCTACATTAACTAATGTCTGATCCCCTTGTCTTATATACATGTAGCTACAATAACTAATGTCTGATCCCCTTGTCTTATATAGCTACAATAACTAGTGTCTGGCCCCCTTGTCTTATATAGCTACATTAACTAATGTCTGATCCCCTTGTCTTATATACATGTAGCTACAATAACTAGTATCCGATCCCCTTGTCTTATATAGCTACATTAACTAGTGTCTGATCCCCTTGTCTTATATAGCTTCATTAACTAATGTCTGATCCCCTTGTCTTATATAGCAACAATAACTAGTGTCTGGTCCCCTTGTCTTATATAGCTACACTAACTAGTGTCTGATCCCCTTGTCTTATATAGCTACAATAACTAGCGTCTGGTCCCCTTGTCTTATATAGCTACACTAACTAGTGTCTGATCCCCTTGTCTTATATAGCTACAATAACTAGTGTCTGATCCCCTTGTCTTATATAACTACAATAACTAGTGTCCGTCCCCTTGTCTTATATAGCTACAATAACTAGTGTCTGATCCCCTTGTCTTATATAGCTACATTAACTAGTGTCTGATCCCCTTGTCTTATATAGCTACAATAACTAGTATCTGATCCCCTTGTCTTATATAGATACAATAACTAATGTCTGATCCCCTTGTCTTATATAGCTACAATAACTAATGTCTGATCCCCTTGTCTTATATAGCTACAATAACTAGTGTCCGTCCCCTTGTCTTATATAGCTACAATAACTAGTGTCTGATCCCCCTGTCTTATATAACTACAATAACTAGTGTCTGATCCCCTTGTCTTATATAGATACAATAACTAGTGTCTGATCCCCTTGTCTTATATAGCTACAATAACTAGTGTCTGATCCCCTGGTCTCTTTACTGACAATTAATTTGTTTTGACTAAGCTAACTGATATTGTTTCGATGCCCTCTCAAATATTTAAGCTACATGTATTCTTATTTGCTTTTCTCTTGATTTCCAGACAAAAGATCAGATATTGTTTATTATGTAAAGATCAGATAGCTCTTTATATTTCCTGAAGATGCAGCATTTTTATTTTTTAATCATTTCCGTTTCCGGGTTATTCTCGGTCATATCTACGTAACCCCCACGTATTTTCTCTGTTACCATGGAAACTGATGTAAGGTAAAGAGCATGTCAAGCTAGAAAGGCAAATTAACCTCAACAGGCCATCGACACTTAAAGGTCGTACAGGGCGAAATGATCATTATATTATAAATGTTGGATAGCAAGAGAGAACAAAAATTTAAAACAGATATAGAAAAAAAAAGGAATGATATACTCGGTGTACTTTTACAGCACAATACCGATGGGTACACGCATATTGGGTCCCCAACAGGAGGTAACGAGTAATGATGTATTTATAGCTGAAATAAATCATTGCTCGAACTACGCCAAGGAAGAAAGTGAAATAACAACATACTCACTAACTAATTAGTGTCTTGTGTGGTTATTGTCAAATGTCATGCTGTTGTGGTACATGTGAAAAATATACCTGAGTGTTTCACCGGAAGGACAGCAATTGTGACGGAATATCGACGGAAGTCAATCAGGGGCGATAACTCTAATACCAAAAGAGTATTACACCCTAAACAATTAAGGTAGCATGATACCTAAACATGTTACTATAAAATGGATACAATCGTTTGATTGTTACTTTTCATGAACAATAATTATACCGTCCCTTTGTTACATAAGGATGCATTTGTTTTAACTGATTATGAATTCCCCAAGCATTTTAGCATGGAGGTGAGCACGTGCAGGAACGGAAAGTGCTTTTGAGATAACCCCTTGCTTTGCTGGTCTCGATGTCCGGCTCCACGCTCCTTGCTAGCCTCTACCTCAAAATGAGACATGTCTAATGGTGTGGAATTGGTGGGAAGGGCAGTCGTCCTCAAGTGATCGTAGCTGGTTTAGGGTGTTAAACAATACCAAGCTAAATGGAAGGTGTAGGAGACGATGTCTCTTTCATATCCTTAATACAAAGATAGACAACTCTGGATTAGTCCGGGGTTTGGGAAGGGGGCGCTATAGTAACAAAGAAAAAATGACCAATCTCACTGCCGATTATCTCTGACAGAGACCATAAACAAGGTCAACACATGTAGACACCAGACAAAGGACTTTAACAGAATATAAACCAAACGTCTAACTCAACACTACTGTCACCATTATGATGCGAATTCTCATCACGTTTAGAAATGTACTTGTAAAAGATCATTACAAAATTCTGCACAATTTTGCTCGTTTAATTTATCAAATAATGCCTATAAAGTTCCACGAGATGAGGATTTGGTGTCCGTGAAATGTGTTAAATACAAAATTGATGTTCTTCAGTTTTTTGTTAGTGACTGATATTTTTGTCTTCATAATTCCGAGCGTTTGATATGGAGGGAATGATTAACACCTTCTTCCGTACTTCGGCGACTCTTAACTTGCTCCCTTCGCTGCCTTGGGACTAATCGGGACAACGGATTTCTTGAAATATGCTTTTAATATCATTTGTACGATTTACAATTGTAATAAAAGTGTTATATAACAGAAGTCTATTTCCCACGATCCTAGCTCGGTCGTGCTTCAGATATAAAATGATTGCAGTAATTTTTATAATTGTTGATTACGTCCTTAAAGAGCGTTCTTTCCTTCATTTCAGGAGAGCTCCACATTTATGACCAGTTCGTGTCGCCTTCAGAGCTATTGATTATCGACGCCTTCCAATCAGGTTTATGTTGCTGTATGATTCCTTAAGAGATTAAAATGCCTATGTACAAGGACTCTGAGGTCCTCGAGCTGATGTGTTAGATTTAATGAATTTCTCAATTTGAAATGTTGTTGTTGCTGCTGCTGTTGTTGTTGTTTTGTTTTTGTGTGTGTTTTTTTTAAGTTAGTATAATTTGTTTTTCAGATTAATATGTATATTTTATTTTTGATAACGTGTACATTTAACTATATATTCTTAATTTCGTTAAATTTTAAAATATTCTAAATTATATATAAGAATTTTTAATGAAATTATATCGTCTGTACTGCCTGGAACAACGATAAATTGATTATGATATCAAAATTGAGTAACACATAATTCCGGAGAATAATAATCATAATTAGACCGCGGATAAAATAAACTGTTCTTACACGACTATTTACGCCTGTAGTATCATGTGTAGGCATAGGTTCACGTTAATCCGTTCTCCCAAATAAACTTATCCACTTACACATCATTTGTAATGTTGTACCGATTGCCCAGCACGAAAGTAGTCTTACTGGAGGCTAACATAATGATCACTACAGTACATCAACAGAAGTCAGCCACGACTAATCTCGATATCAACCAGTGATTCAGTGATTAGCATGACGGTAGATCTTTAATGAGTAATTAAAAAGTAATAGCAGGTAGGACGGGTGGGGCAGGCGGCGTTATCTTGTATTGACATGCAGGGGCCGCGGTGGCCGAGTGGTTAAGGTGTCCTGACACTTTATCACTAGCCCTCCATTTCTGGGTTGCGAGTTCGAAACCTTCGTGTGGCAGTTACCAGGTACTGACACGTCCTTAATGACACTGGCTGTTAATAGGACACAAAACAAATCAAACCAAACCAAAACTGACATGCAATCTTGTATTGACATGCGTTATGTGATATCGACACGCGTTATGTGATATTGACATGCGTTATGTGATATTGACATGCGTTATGTGATATTGACATGCGTTATGTGATATTGATATGCATTACCTGATATTGACATACATTATTTTATATTGACATACATTATATGATATTAACATACATTATACTCATATCGTCTGTTCGTCAAGTATGCAATATTTTATGAATGATTTAATGAAAGAAAGCGAATTACAGTTAGTGTTTACTATTACTTCTTACTTTACAATGCTTATGTATCGGTGCCTGATCATGCTAGTACGGCATTTCCTCCTCCTTACGACTTCACGAGAAAATGACATAAGGGTAACAGTAAATAAGATATTGACCACATTGTCCAGTGAGGGAGGAGGGGAAAGCATTGAATCTCATAGAAGATGAAATGGATACATGTATGAGTGCGGGGACTATGAATTCACATATAGCTTCTACTATTATCTTCGATTTTGTTTAATTCCAAAATCACAACTTTAAGTGCCGTGACTAGAACCCGAATCCTTTTATTCAAGTGCAGAGATATACTTAAACTTAATAGTCATACAACAATTGTACAGGACACGTAATGCACGTGCATACTGCAGTTGGCGGGGTTGATTGCGTGCCAATATTCACGATGTTCATGCATTGTGTAAATAGAAAAATAGACGTTTCCCCTCAGCTGTGTATAGACAAAATATAATCCAAATTTATACAGATGCTTCATCAGGAAGTCACTTTAAAACAAACCGGAAATAAATTTCCAGAGCTTTATCTTGATTTTTCTAAATATTTACATTTCCGGGATCTGGTTTTCGTTATGCTCTATTTTTTTTCATTTTCAACCCTACCTTAGCTGTATTTTTCGGCATAGCCGTTTAATATTCTTTTGGCCCCGGATATGACGCAACAGGTGGCGTTACTGGTCAAGATGAAGTATGTGATTGGTCAATGTAGCGGTAAATGCAAAATGCAGATGTGCAGTTAAAAACGAAACAAAGTTAAGATTGAAAGCAAGCTGAATAAGTAGGTGTGTTTTGTCAAGTGACATATAAATAAAATTATATTCCTGATTCAAATGCAGTCTTATTATCACCAAAAATGATTCAAACTGATATTATTTTTTCCCGTGCTGAAACGCATCAGTTCGTGAATTTATTCACCAGCAGTTTTACATTATAACCACCAGCATTAAAACCATGCCGTTTATCTTTTTTAAAGATATTTCTTGTTTTGTTTTTGTTTTTGTTTAATTTTAACTCTACATTCGTTGACATTTATATTTGTTTCTTTATAGACAGTGATTACTAGTATTGATACACTAGATCTAATCCTCTAAATACAGTGATTATTGATACACAAGATCTAATCCTCTATAGACAGTGTGATTATTGATACACTAGATCTAATTCTCTATAGACAGTGATTATTGATACACTAGATCTAATCCTCTATAGACAGTGATTATTGATACACTAGATCTAATCCTCTATAGACAGTGATTATTGATACACTAGATCTAATCCTCTATAGACAGTGATTATTGATACACTAGATCTAATCCTCTATAGACAGTGATTATTGATACACTAGATCTAATCCTCTATAGACAGTGTGATTATTGATACACTAGATCTAATCCTCTATAGACAGTGTGATTATTGATACACTAGATCTAATCCTCTATAGACAGTGATTATTGATACACTAGATCTAATCCTCTATAGACAGTGTGATTATTGATACACTAGATATAATCCTCTATAGACAGTGTGATTATTGATACACTAGATCTAATCCTCTATAGACAGTGATTATTGATACACTAGATCTAATTCTCTATAGACAGTGTGATTATTGATACACTAGATCTAATCCTCTATAGACAGTGTGATTATTGATACACTAGATCTAATCCTCTATAGACAGTGATTATTGATACACTAGATCTAATCTCTATAGACAGTGTATTATTGATACACTAGATCTAATCCTCTAAATACAGTGATTATTGATACACTAGATCTAATTCTCTATAGACAGTGATTATTGATACACTAGATCTAATCCTCTATAGACAGTGTGATTATTGATACACTAGATCTAATTCTCTATAGACAGTGATTATTGATACACTAGATCTAATCCTCTATAGACAGTGTGATTATTGATACACTAGATCTAATCCTCTATAGACAGTGATTATTGATACACTAGATCTAATTCTCTATAGACAGTGATTATTGATACACAAGATCTAATCACTTATAGACAGTGTGATTATTGATACACTAGATCTAATCCTCAATAGACAGTGATTATTGATACACTTGATATAATCCTCTATAGACAGTGTGATTATTGATACACTAGATCTAATCCTCTATAGACAGTGTGATTATTGATACACTAGATCTAATTCTCCATAGACAGTGTGATTATTGATACACCTAGATCTAATCCTCTATAGACAGTGATTATTGATACACTAGATATAATCCTCTATAGACAGTGATTATTGATACACTAGATCTAATCCTCTATAGACAGTGATTATTGATACACTAGATCTAATCCTCTATAGACAGTGATTATTGATACACTAGATCTAATCCTCTATAGACAGTGTGATTATTGATACACTAGATCTAATTCTCTATAGACAGTGATTATTGATACACTAGATCTAATCCTCTATAGACAGTGATTATTGATACACTAGATCTAATCCTCTATAGACAGTGATTATTGATACACTAGATCTAATCCTCTATAGACAGTGATTATTGATACACTAGATCTAATCCTCTATAGACAGTGATTATTGATACACTAGATCTAATCCTCTATAGACAGTGATTATTGATACACTAGATCTAATCCTCTATAGACAGTGATTATTGATACACTAGATCTAATCCTCTATAGACAGTGATTATTGATACACTAGATCTAATTCTCTATAGACAGTGATTATTGATACACTAGATCTAATCCTCTATAGACAGTGTGATTATTGATACACTAGATCTAATCCTCTATAGACAGTGATTATTGATACACTAGATCTAATCCTCTATAGACAGTGTGATTATTGATACACTAGATCTAATCCTCTATAGACAGTGATTATTGATACACTAGATCTAATCCTCTATAGACAGTGTGATTATTGATACACTAGATCTAATTCTCTATAGACAGTGTGATTATTGATACACTAGATCTAATCCTCTATAGACAGTGTGATTATTGATACACTAGATCTAATCCTCTATAGACAGTGTGATTATTGATACACTAGATCTAATCCTCTATAGACAGTGATTATTGATACACTAGATCTAATCCTCTATAGACAGTGATTATTGATACACTAGATCTAATCCTCTATAGACAGTGTGATTATTGATACACTAGATCTAATCCTCTATAGACAGTGATTATTGATACACTAGATCTAATCCTCTATAGACAGTGATTATTGATACACTAGATCTAATCCTCTATAGACAGTGTGATTATTGATACACTAGATCTAATCCTCTATAGACAGTGATTATTGATACACTAGATCTAATCCTCTATAGACAGTGTGATTATTGATACACTAGATCTAATCCTCTATAGACAGTGTGATTATTGATACACTAGATCTAATCCTCTATAGACAGTGTGATTATTGATACACTAGATCTAATCCTCTATAGACAGTGATTATTGATACACTAGATCTAATCCTCTATAGACAGTGTGATTATTGATACACTAGATATAATCCTCTATAGACAGTGATTATTGATACACTAGATCTAATCCTCTATAGACAGTGTGATTATTGATACACTAGATCTAATCCTCTATAGACAGTGATTATTGATACACTAGATCTAATCCTCTATAGACAAGTGATTATTGATACACTAGATCTAATCCTCTATAGACAGTGTGATTATTGATACACTAGATCTAATCCTCTATAGACAGTGATTATTGATACACTAGATCTAATCCTCTATAGACAGTGTGATTATTGATACACTAGATCTAATCCTCTATAGACAGTGTGATTATTGATACACTAGATCTAATTCTCTATAGACAGTGTGATTATTGATACACTAGATCTAATCCTCTATAGACAGTGTGATTATTGATACACTAGATCTAATCCTCTATAGACAGTGTGATTATTGATACACTAGATCTAATTCTCTATAGACAGTGATTATTGATACACTAGATCTAATTCTCTATAGACAGTGATTATTGATACACTAGATCTAATCCTCTATAGACAGTGATTATTGATACACTAGATCTAATCCTCTATAGACAGTGATTATTGATACACTATATCTAATTCTCTATAGACAGTGTGATTATTGATACACCAGATCTAACCCTCTATAGACAGTGATTATTGATACACTAGATCTAATTCTCTATAGACAGTGATTATTGATACACTAGATCTAATCCTCTATAGACAGTGTGATTATTGATACACTAGATCTAATCCTCTATAGACAGTGATTATTGATACACTAGATATAATCCTCTATAGACAGTGTGATTATTGATACACTAGATCTAATTCTCTATAGACAGTGATTATTGATATACTAGATCTAATCCTCTATAGACAGTGTGATTATTGATACACTAGATCTAATTCTCTATAGACAGTGATTATTGATACACTAGATATAATCCTCTATAGACAGTGATTATTGATACACTAGATATAATCCTCTATAGACAGTGATTATTGATACACTAGATCTAATCCTCTATAGACAGTGATTATTGATATACTAGATCTAATCCTCTATAGACAGTGATTATTGATACACTAGATCTAATTCTCTATAGACAGTGATTATTTATACACTAGATCTAATCCTCTATAGACAGTGATTATTGATACACTAGATCTAATTCTCTATAGACAGTGTGAGTATTGATACACTAGATCTAATCCTCTATAGACAGTGTGATTATTGATACACTAGATCTAATCCTCTATAGACAGTGATTATTGATACACTAGATCTAATCCTCTATAGACAGTGATTATTGATACACTAGATCTAATCCTCTATAGACAGTGATTATTGATACACTAGATCTAATCCTCTATAGACAGTGTGATTATTGATACACTAGATCTAATCCTCTATAGACAGTGATTATTGATACACTAGATCTAATTCTCTATAGACAGTGTGATTATTGATACACTAGATCTAATTCTCTATAGACAGTGATTATTGATGCACTAGATCTAATTCTCTATAGACAGTGATTATTGATACACTAGATCTAATCCTCTATAGACAGTGATTATTAATACACTAGATCTAATCCTCTATAGACAGTGATTATTGATACACTAGATCTTATCCTCTATAGACAGTGTGATTATTGATACACTAGATCTAATCCTCTATAGACAGTGTGATTATTGATACACTAGATCTAATCCTCTATAGACAGTGATTATTGATACACTAGATCTAATCCTCTATAGACAGTGATTATTGATACACTAGATCTAATTCTCTATAGACAGTGTGATTATTGATACACTAGATCTAATCCTCTATAGACAGTGATTATTGATACACTAGATCTAATCCTCTATAGACAGTGTGATTATTGGTACACTAGATCTAATCCTCTATAGACATTGTTTGTTTTGTATACAATACGACATGTTATTATTGCTATTTTGTTTCCTATCTTATTCCATACAGCGACCCCTCGTATTCTACTTTACAGACCATATTTATAATGAATATGTACCTTAATACAGCCCGACTTTTAGCTGGAATTTTGGATGGAATATCTCGCTTCTTTCTCTTTAACGATCTCCGCATGCATTTGTTTTTCACATTCTAACAATAATTGATCGATTTTCATTGATCGCGTTACTCTATGTTTTCGCATTAAGATATCTACAATTGTCTGCTGTCCAGGAGAATGATATTGTCAGAGGTGTTTAAACATCTACAATTGTCTGCTGTCCAGGAGAATGATATTGTCAGAGGTGTTTAAACATCTACAATTGTCTGCTGTCCAGGAGAATGTTATTGTCAGAGGTGTTTAAACATCTACAATTGTCTGCTGTCCAGGGGAAATGTTATTGTCAGAGGTGTTTAAACATCTACAATTGTCTGCTATACAGGAGAATGATATTGCCAGAGGTGTTTAAACATCTACAATTGTCTGCTGACCAGGAGAATGATATTGTCAGAGGTGTTTAAACATCTACAATTGTCTGCTATACAGGAGAATGATATTGTCAGAGGTGTTTAAACATCTACAATTTTCTGCTATACAGGAGAATGATATTGTCAGAGATGTTTAAACATCTACAATTGTCTGCTATCCAGGAGAATGATATTGTCAGAGGTGTTTAAACATCTACAATTGTCTGCTGTCTAGGAGAATGATATTGTCAGAGGTGTTTAAACATCTACAATTGTCTGTTGTCCAGGAGAATGTTATTGTCAGAGGTGTTTAAACATCTACAATTGTCTGCTATCCAGGAGAATGATATTGTCAGAGGTGTTTAAACATCTACAATTGTCTGCTGTCCAGGAGAATGATATTGTCAGAGGTGTTTAAACATCTACAATTGTCTGCTGTCTAGGAGAATGATATTGTCAGAGGTGTTTAAACATCTACAATTGTCTGTTGTCCAGGAGAATGTTATTGTCAGAGGTGTTTAAACATCTACAATTGTCTGCTATCCAGGAGAATGATATTGTCAGAGGTGTTTAAACATCTACAATTGTCTGCTGTCCAGGAGAATGATATTGTCAGAGGTGTTTAAACATCTACAATTGTCTGCTGTCCAGGAGAATGATATTGTCAGAGGTGTTTAAACATCTACAATTGTCTGCTGTCCAGGGGAAATGTTATTGTCAGAGGTGTTTAAACATCTACAATTGTCTGCTATACAGGAGAATGATATTGCCAGAGGTGTTTAAACATCTACAATTGTCTGCTAAACAGGAGAATGATATTGTCAGAGGTGTTTAAACATCTACAATTGTCTGCTATACAGGAGAATGATATTGTCAGAGGTGTTTAAACATCTACAATTGTCTGCTATACAGGAGAATGATATTGTCAGAGATGTTTAAACATCTACAATTGTCTGCTATCCAGGAGAATGATATTGTCAGAGGTGTTTAAACATCTACAATTGTCTGCTGTCCAGGAGAATGATATTGTCAGAGGTGTTTAAACATCTACAATTGTCTGCTATACAGGAGAATGATATTGTCAGAGGTGTTTAAACATCTACAATTGTCTGCTATCCAGGAGAATGATATTGTCAGAGGTGTTTAAACATCTACAATTGTCTGCTGTCTAGGAGAATGATATTGTCAGAGGTGTTTAAACATCTACAATTGTCTGTTGTCCAGGAGAATGATATTGTCAGAGGTGTTTAAACATCTACAATTGTCTGCTATACAGGAGAATGATATTGTCAGAGGTGTTTAAACATCTACAATTGTCTGCTGTCCAGGAGAATGATATTGTCAGAGGTGTTTAAACATCTACAATTGTCTGCTGTCCAGGAGAATGACATTGTCAGAGGTGTTTAAACATCTACAATTGTCTGCTATACAGGAGAATGATATTGTCAGAGGTGCTTAAACATCTACAATTGTCTGCTGTCCAGGAGAAATGTTATTGCTGATGTTTAGACTTCTTCAAATGTCTGCTATACAGGGAACTATTTATATACCACTAATTATAAACCAATATTTATATGCCACAAATTATATATCACTTCTTATACACCACTATTTAGATACCACTCATTATATAACACTATTTATTACATTTTTACCGGTGAAATATCAAAAATTATTCATTCTATAAAAGTGATATTTTTCACTAGTGAAAAATATCACTTTTGCTGATTTGACCAATCAAATTAATGATTAGAAGATACCAAAATAATTGACCAATCAGAAAGCCCGACATATATGTCAGCACCTGGACAGGGGGAACTACTTTTTTTTGTTTACAAATTATCGCTGTAGGCCTAGTTAGCATACGGGGTAGGTTTTTCGTTGATACAAAATGTAATAAACAGAATATCTAACAGTGTCTTCAGTAATACCAAATATATTTCACTCGTGAGGCTAATATTACTGAAGACACTGTTAGATATCCTCTATTTATACTCTAATTTATTCTCAGGTTTAAGATCATTATAATTAAGGAATGTACATAAAGGGTTTTACACTATAGTTTTGTTTATACTGTAAAACAATACTTATATCAATATGTTATCAACGGGAATACCTAGGGATTTCTGACCTTTTATTATTCAGGAGATTTATTCTAATATGATTTTATGTAACATAATATAATGCAATATAATGTTATATAATATAAAATGATGTTATAGTACATGTATTTAGTAGTCTTAATCAAGTATAGTTGGTACGAAGTGTAATATTTATCAGATGTTTACCAGGAAAAATAACTATGTATACACAGGCAATATGTCTTCTTGTCAAATTCGGGTCAATTTCTTGACATGAAATAACTATTCTCCTCTTTTCAGGTCGAATTGACCTGAAACTGACCTGAAAAATTCACTTCAATTCACATGAAGATTTTTTAGATCAAATTGACCAGAAATTGACCTAAAAATTTATTCATGTGAAATTGACCTCATTTTCGGGTCATTTTCAGGTTAAATTCAGGGCAATTTTAGGTCAAATTTACCTGCAGACATTTTGCCTGTGTAGACTATTTATGCTACAAAATCTAGGACGAATATCTATATCTACCTAACTATAGATCGAAACCTTCGAAATGGACGCTTAAAACCTTGAAAGAAAATTGTATTAGTTAGCGATCTTACCGCTAATTGTGAATGTATATCACATTCTTCACGTTTGTCCATTTATACTAATTTTAACATAAGAAGCCATAGCAAAAATAAAGATAACCTGCTTCTCATGTCTATGTAAAATGAAAACAAGCTAAGTAAAGCCTTAAAACCTGCTGAAAAGTGGACATACAGGCAATTAGTCGCCAACGTCTGATACCAACGACGTCTCACACCAATATCGAATTATTATTATACAGAGTATCAGTTTATATATTGAAAATTGTGAGATCGCCTTCGAAAATTGCTTTTATCAGTTTTAATAGTAATTTGATTATAATATGAAAATACGGCCTCTATTATTATACATAGGGATTGGGAATCCGTATGACGGTTCGAATCCTCCCATTCAATATTAGTCTCGCCCTAGCCATGCCTGTGTCGTGTGCATCGAGGTGCTGATCGACAGCAATGGCGGTGGAAGTATGACGTCATTCCTGCTTCGTAACACATTATCTATTCGGTAACATTCCAGTCCATTTGAGATCCCGTTTACCTATTCCATCTAATGCTGAAGTAGGCTATTGAATTTCTATAAAGCTTTGTAGACCCTAATTTAGAGCATTAGGGCACATAAAAACAAGCTTAGGAGAGAGGGATCAATTATTTGAAGAAAATTATTATCAATAAACTTTCTGATTCCCTGGCATTCGCCATGTAACGTATGGTTCCAAACATGCAAATACATCATGGCTGGTCGCAATCCATCTACCAATTAAGGTTTCCGTTATTTACTTAGTCAACATAAAATTCCAATATCCCCATTGTTCGATGGGGTCCGCCAATGGTTTTTAACTATTTATTCATTTCTGCTGTGCGGCAGTCGTCTCAGCTAGGAAGGTCTGACTTTTTTGTCTTATTATCGACATTCATCATTATGGTAGTGACAGAAAATTGCCCGATCAGTCCTACGGCCGTACATCAAGCTCTGCACGCCAAGTCAAAGCTCAATATCAACTGCCACATTCAAAATTGAATGAAAGATGATCCGGGTCAAGACTATATTTAATAAACTGTGTGATAATTTCACAAAAGATCGGTCTCTGCCCTGGTCATACTGTGCCTTGAATTATGTATATTGGCCAGGACGTTTTATAGCCCGGCCCGATATATACATCCCAGGCAGCACTGCGTGTCGCCACAAAGCCTCCCTCTTGTTAGTTCAATATAGAGCATAATGTCGTTATGGACATGACCCTCGATCTCGTCTCCTAACCTTCCATGACCTTATATTATGGAAAATTAATTTAGCTTGCGGAATCTGATACAGAAATGAGAAAATTTTCTTTGGATGGATTTGTTGTGTGTTTAATGATGGGTACCATCAGTAGGCCGGTGTAAATCAATCTCAACCAGGCCTACTGCCTGGCACTGCTTATTACATAAAATTATCCACACTTCCTCCACGCTCATCTATATATTGACTTTCCATGAATATCATATCAATTTTATGAGGCGAGTCAACATATCGAAAAGGAACATTTCATCGGCCTATAATTCGCGGCACAGCACCGTTATATTAAGAATATTTTATGAGAAATGGTGGACGTTTCTTTGTATGAGCGAGGTGTCCGTGTGATAGGATATGGCATGGTGTGATTGCTGATGCTGTCACTTAACACACCACCCTCTGTTAGGCTAATCATAGCTATCATAATAACTACCTCACATTGTCCTCATACGTCAACACAATACGGTATTGTATTTTACATTTCTATTGTTATCCTATTATCCTGTTAGCATTCCATCGATCAATATTTCTTCATAAAACACAATTTCCTAAAATTGAACGTTTCGTCCGTATAATTTAATGCTCTGATATGACACTTAATTTATTACATTATTATTGTTTGCTTCTGCAATAATTTTTTTTGAAAATAAAACACATTATCTTTTGATGTGTAAACATATATTAATTTCGAAATGATAATATTTCGTTCTACTTTTCTTAAATGAAAAGTAAAAGTCGTTTCTTACATTAATGTCGATTAAATTACTTTTTTGAGTTGACCAATGGAAATTGAATTAACCTATGACTCAGAAGTACGCCATATTGCTTAACCTTTGTCCTATTTAAGAAATAATTAACGATGATTCGTGTATTGTTGCAGGATATACAACGAGGACGAGGATATGTTGCAATTAAATTAATAACGAAGGCCGCAGGCCTGAGTTATTAATTAAAATTGCAAAATATCCGAGTCCGAGTTGTATATCCAGCAACAATACACGAGTCAAAGTTGATTATTTCTATTCTACCATGTACTGTTTAGTTCTGAGATCGACCTCTTTCTAATAGAAAAAAAGCAAAGAAACCCCGAGAAAACCTTGTAATTTATTTCTGGAGTATTGCATTATTTGTTGATGAAATATACAGGCAATACAGTACTACGATCAAGAGCATCTATCATATGGCATTGATTTTGAAAAAAAAGGATAAAAAAAAAAAAAAAAAAGGGAGGGGGAGGGAGGGGGGGGGGGGGGGGGGGGGGGGGGGGGGCCCTCCGTAGGATTCGAACTCGCATCGTGATAAAAATTTACTGAAAGACTAACCCATTAGCCCACTCGGCTATAGTAACCTTTTATAGAATGTGTGAATATTAGATATAT
Organism: Pecten maximus; assembly: GCF_902652985.1. Lineage (NCBI taxonomy): Eukaryota > Metazoa > Mollusca > Bivalvia > Pectinida > Pectinidae > Pecten > Pecten maximus. Next base: position 30,658,950 of record NC_047025.1, read on the forward strand.
AAAATTGTAATAGCCGTGACTCACTACCGTGTATTATTGGCACGAGCGTGGGTTATTGGAAAATAATACATGGTTTTAAACCAATCAAAACTGGCGTTACATAGCAAACATGGTAGAATGTACAATAACTACATACTGCAACAACAAAGCTTCATTTTCCACATTCTGGCTCTCTTGATAATTTACAGGACACAGTTGTTTTTACACCGGCAGAATCTAAACAGTGCCTGATTCGGGCCCTTCAATACATCGTGGTACGCGGGGTAAGTTCAATAGTATTCGGTCTAACGCGACTAACCCGTATATTCCGGATTAAAGCATGCTAATCAATAAAGAGCTTTGAACACAAACATGAGCGCGTCCCTGTCCCTTCTCTGTCTGACGACATACGTTCTGGCGTCTAATGATCCGTCTGTCCGTTGACATATTGGGTTATTTGATAATTGTCTGACTGTATTTACTGTGAGAGACGCATGTCCCAGACACTATCATAACGTCTCTCAACTCTTTTATATTTAAAACACATAAATTCCAGCGGAACATATTCCTCATCTCGAGAGATATCCTTGCTATGAGACACTGTTCTCTGTCAAAGTATCGCTCTAGCAATTGCCTTTAAGAAGTACATAACACCAGGATTATTTTTCCATTACCTCATCCAACATTAAGTATATATATATAAAACTTTTATCTTCTAAAATTGGTTCGAAAAACAAAATTCCCCGTTTAATGTTGGCTCCGAAGAAGAAACTGCTGGCGCCGCCATATTCAATCTGATTCATTTGGGTGTTTGGTTATAAATGACAAACTGACAAGGGTATAGGTTGGTGTGGTAATTTCGGATTTGCTTCCGTGTAAAAGATTGGCTACATTATCACGACTTTATGTTTTGCTTCAAAACGTAGGTAGTCTAAATTACAAGGAAGATTATCACAAAAAAAGAAACTTATTCATTCAATCTGTCTTCTTGTCAAAAACCACAGTACATGTAAGCTTTATGGTAAATGTACAGATTAGTTTTCACACCATGCAATTACGGTTTGGCGATATTATTGGCGGGGTTGTAGGCTCCCTCGCTCTCGGGCACGAAGGGCTTACAGAAGATGACATACATTATGAATCACCGCGTCTAAGACATTGATATGAAGATGGAAAAAGATCAATCTCCGCAGTTAACTATGGTCGAGGTGGCGTAGAAGATCACAAACAATTTTATTACACTAGCCCCAGTGTCAGCTCTGCTCTTTTTAATATTTTCCGCCTGACATTCCGACCCTCTCTTGGGAAGAAAATAATCATTTTCATCCATCTTTTATGGCAATATTTTCATGTAAAGCTAACTAAAGGTCCCCAGAGAATTTTCTTTTGAAAATTTATGTTCTATTTCTACGCATTAGACCCCCAGAGAAAGTCCTATAATGAATGAAGAATTCTTTTTGGCAAAACGAGGTCCTTAGGTGAACGCCAGGCAATGGGATTCCTATGCTTATAGAAAAGTAATCATTCATTTAATTTCAGATAGAAAACCGGAGAAGCTTTGGTCTTAAATGAGCGGAAGGCTTCGTTCGGAACTTGTTATGATAAGGTAGAAGTAATACCTCCCCGTGTGTACATAGCATTGTCGCTGTTATGTCATACACCGTGATATTAGGATGAATAAAGTCATTAAACAACCATAAGGAACGACTTGAGATGTTTCGGATGCTGCAACGCTCTGCCGCGTCACGTGTACTCTTGATTGGCAAACTCAGCAGCCAGCAAAGGCAGTGCGCGGGGCGTTACAGTCCGGAGTAGTAATGGCTTTAAAACGATGTTCTCAAAAATTAAACACACAAACTGCGGACAATTCGAGATTACTCTGTTTTGCAAATAGGAAAAAGTACAGTTCTACGGTAACAGTAATTAGTATTTATGTGACAATTTGTATTGTAAAACTATATACTGAGTCTTAAACAGATCTTAGCTCTGTTGTTCTTAGAACAGTTCCTGTCAAAATACACAAAAGTTACGGTAGTGATTTATCATCTTTTGTTGATAAACATATATGCTTTCTAATCTATGATTCAATCAAAAGTTATGTAATATTCTCTACTGAGTAAAAACAAATACCTTCTTACAAAATATTACATTTTTTTTTTTATAATATTACGATTATATATAGTACGTTATCTTACATAATTATTAATCAATACATTGTTTTATGTTCAATTAAATGGTTATTACACGTTGGACTATATTATTTTCTTAATTTGAACAACATAGTTTTAAATACATGATATCTATCATCAAACCAGACTTTCTGTTGTTTTCTCACTTTGATCATTTACATTACTGACGAGTCAAGAACAAACTATCTCTATAATGTAGTTTTATGAAGTATCAAATCATAATCTTAACGGTTTCATAGTGCATGTACATGTATCGATATGTGTTATTGTTTTTGATTTTCATTTTAGCTCAATATACACATGAGATCAGAATTCAAGTTTAAAAACGTGTGGTCCGTCTTTTCTCGTAAAACATTAAGGATGAAATATACATATGACTGCATTTTTTAAAGAAACGACCATTGATGAAAAAGGAAGTAATGGTGACAAGTCCGAATTTAAAAGGAGATCAACATCATTGATATATCAATTAAATCTTACTGGAAAAAACCCTAATTAATACATTATAATTAATGTTTATCAAATATATTTAGAGAATATTTTCTTTTCAATCTACATGTATATTATTTACATACAATGTAATTTTGAATTTCAAGAACTCCCAAGAATCTATCATCCAATTCCTGTAGTGATAGGAAACACTTTCGATTTGAAGACTGACTAATCATTTTTGTTTGTTTCGACAGATTCATTCTGTCATCGTATTTGACAGTACGTAGTAGATAATGATGCTTTAATTTATAAACGTGTAATATATAGATCAGGAAAGATTTTGCAATCGCACACATTTAAATGAATGTTTTACATTTTACATAGTTTATATCATTTTAAATCTGAACGTGATATATTATGGCTGTGGTACATTATACGTCCAATGATGTCCATTCCTTACGTACAAATCACCTTTAATAAAGCGGTGATTTACAATATGTGCGATTTACATTACATGTGTTTGACCCTATTAGCATTGTGGGTATGTCGACGAATTGAGGATGCTTCCTATCTAGAACACCTGGTCCTATTATCATTGTAAATATATACTTTGTTTATATTCGACCTCGTTTAAACAATGTTGTGTAAGAACTGTGGTAACGTTCAGATTTAGGTATCCCTTTGGTGGTTTTATTCAGGAATAAGTATTTAAAAAACGCGCGAATTTGTAAAACTCATTCATCTGTAGTTACAATTCTAATGATATTAACTAAGTGAACTTATAAGTGTATGTTAATACAGAGTTAATACGGAGTTGTCCTGCTATCTTTACAGTAGCTAATTAATTCTAGTAATACTGCTATCTCTGCTGTAGCTAACTAATTCTAGATATCCTGCCAAGTGTACTTTAGCTAACTATCTAGTTATTATAATATATGTTATAAAGCTAACTATTACAGATACCATGTTAAAAGTACTACAGCTAACTATCTAGTTATTATGCTATTTGTACTAAAGCTTACTTTTCTAAACAGCTTGCTATATGTACTATCGCTAACTATCTAGTTATTATGCTATTTGTACTAAAGCTTACTTTTCTAAACAGCCTGCTATATGTACTATCGCTAACTATCTAGTTATTATGCTATTTGTACTAAAGCTTACTTTTCAAAATAACCTGCAATATGTTCTAGAGCTACTAACCATCTGGTTATTATACTATTTGTAATAAAGCTTACTATTCTTTATATCCTGCTAATTGTACTAGAGCTAACTATCCAATTATTATACTATTTGTACTAAAGCTTACTATTATAGATATCCTGCTAAATGTACTATAGCTAATCACTTGTATACGCCACCTAATTCACTGGTAATGCGCACTCTTCGGTAAGGAAAATGAATTGCATGTATACTTGTACATAGGTGGTTTAATTCCCCACTTAAATTGATGTCTTGTTACGTAATTTGTAATTTACAAGTACGTGATAATTCATTAATGCGTTTAATTAAGTTAACATGTAAGCCTCGCTAGAAGTATAATGACGCCGGGGCGCATAAAGGGGAATAACTGTTAACTTATTGTTCCGATCACAACATGTCTTAACACCAGAGATATGTCGCAGTTTTTAATTCTTCTGGTAAATTAGCTATTGTTCCTGGTGAGTATTTTCTTTATCTCGGGGAGTAGAGAGCAGTTCCTGTGTGTAGTGCCCAGTGAAGCTGACATGTACTGTCTTTTGTCTCCTCATCTCTAAGTTTATGTCATTTAGTCTGGAGCTGTATAGTTAACTGTCTACACCAATCAAGTTCTGACGACATACATAAACAGATTTATGACAGACGGCTAATTGATTTAAGTGTACGTTTTAGGCCTAATGACATCGGTGTGCTATCTGTGTTAGGTATTCCGTCAGACTTCGTGTAAGGTAAAGCCATGATCGCCGTAATTAGACCAGCATTTCTATGTACATGTATTGTCGCAACCAGTAACTATATAATTAGAAAAACAGTTGTATTGTCGCAACCAGTAACTAAATAATTAGAAAAACAGTTGTATTGTCGCAACCAGTATCTAAATAATTAGAAAAGCAGTTCCATGTATTGTCGCAACCAGTAACTAAATAATTAGAAAAGCAGTTCCATGTATTGTCTGAACCAGTAACTAAATAATTAGAAAAACAGTTGTATTGTCGCAACCAGTAACTAAATAATTAGAAAAACAGTTGTATTGTCTGAACCAGTAACTAAATAATTAGAAAAACAGTTGTATTGTCGCAACCAGTAACTAAATAATTAGAAAAACAGTTGTATTGTCGCAACCAGTAACTAAATAATTAGAAAAACAGTTGTATTGTCGCAACCAGTATCTAAATAATTAGAAAAACAGTTGTATTGTCGCAACCAGTATCTAAATAATTAGAAAAACAGTTGTATTGTCTGAACCAGTAACTAAATAATTAGAAAAACAGTTGTATTGTCGCAACCAGTAACTAAATAATTAGAAAAACAGTTCCATGTATTGTCGCAACCAGTAACTAAATAATTAGAAAAACAGTTCCATGTATTGTCTGAACCAGTAACTAAATCATTAGAAAAACAGTTGTATTGTCGCAACCAGTAACTAAATAATTAGAAAAACAGTTGTATTGTCTGAACCAGTAACTAAATAATTAGAAAAACAGTTGTATTGTCGCAACCAGTAACTAAATCATTAGAAAAACAGTTGTATTGTCGCAACCAGTAACTAAATCATTAGAAAAACAGTTGTATTGTCGCAACCAGTATCTAAATAATTAGAAAAACAGTTGTATTGTCTGAACCAGTAACTAAATAATTAGAAAAACAGTTGTATTGTCGCAACCAGTAACTAAATAATTAGAAAAACAGTTGTATTGTCGCAACCAGTAACTAAATCATTAGAAAAACAGTTGTATTGTCGCAACCAGTAACTAAATAATTAGAAAAACAGTTCCATGTATTGTCGCAACCAGTAACTAAATCATTAGAAAAACAGTTGTATTGTCGCAACCAGTAACTAAATAATTAGAAAAACAGTTGTATTGTCTGAACCAGTAACTAAATCATTAGAAAAACAGTTGTATTGTCGCAACCAGTATCTAAATAATTAGAAAAACAGTTCCATGTATTGTCTGAACCAGTAACTAAATAATTAGAAAAACAGTTGTATTGTCGCAACCAGTATCTAAATAATTAGAAAAACAGTTGTATTGTCTGAACCAGTAACTAAATAATTACAATAACAGTTCCATGTATTGTCGCAACCAGTAACTAAATCATTAGAAAAACAGTTGTATTGTCGCAACCAGTAACTAAATAATTAGAAAAACAGTTGTATTGTCTGAACCAGTAACTAAATCATTAGAAAAACAGTTGTATTGTCGCAACCAGTATCTAAATAATTAGAAAAACAGTTCCATGTATTGTCTGAACCAGTAACTAAATAATTAGAAAAACAGTTGTATTGTCGCAACCAGTATCTAAATAATTAGAAAAACAGTTGTATTGTCTGAACCAGTAACTAAATAATTAGAAAAACAGTTGTATTGTCGCAACCAGTAACTAAATAATTACAATAACAGTTCCATGTATTGTCTGAAGCAGTAACTATATAATTACAATAACAGTTCCATGTATTGTCTCACACAATAACTAATGATTATACAAATAATTCCTTGACATAATCTCACACAATATGTAAATAATAATTCCAATATCTATGCCAAAATAAGTACATGTACACAAATAGTTCCATATATTATCTCCAACAATAACTGACTAATTCGACCAGAACTTATAGTCCCATCCAATTACTAAATTATAATAATTATAATAGTTTGTTTGAATTTCTAATTTGCACACACGAGGAACCTAGCAGACGCATCTATCTCTTCTTTTTCTGAAACAAACTACAAATTTACATAATCTTTTAAAATGGATCGTTGTGTATAAGTACGGAATGTTAATATCATAATAAAAATTAATATTGATAAGCTCATACGAATGGAAAAAAACGATGTACAGCTTTTAACCAGTTGTATAGATATCCACAGATGTTTACATGGGGAATTAACATGGGCTGTTTGTGGCCTATATTTTATTATCGGTACAACCCGACTCTGTTTTGATAAACTTATTCAATATTACTTTAACATTTTCTCTCTACTGGTAAGATTTTCTTACACATGGTTATAACTTATGTATTAAAGTATGTGTCTGAAGATATATGAGGTTTATATTTACTGTTGTTAACAATTACATAAAGAAGACTTATATCAGCTATTGTAAAATCCAGCCGTCGTCATGAATAATCGGTATCATATTTGAATGTGTACATTCATGTGATCTAGACACAATAACTAATAAACAAAAACTGATTACAGTCCAGGTTAAGATATATGAACCAATCATTACAATGTTATATAATGTTACTATATTTCCCCTGTTGATACATCTTAATATGAAATAAATAACAATGAGACTGGGACGAGGTCGCTACAGATATTGAACCTTATCTTTAAACACATCTGTATTCTATATTTAATCAAAATTACCTTTGCTTACTTGACAAATATATGATGAATGTTCGTCGATAAAACACACGTTTTCTGTGTGTGTCTTGATTGGTATAATATTATTTTCTCTGAATGTGTTTTAAGGATAGGGTATTATTTGTAACGTTGATAGCGAGCGGAGATGTTTTTAACATCGCTTTTGATTGGCGGATAATGAGGCAAAATATTTCGGTATACATGTATCTCTATAACATGAAAAAAATACGTTCAAGTTAATGGAGTCGGGGTATTATCTATAACATCAATGGAGTCGGGGTATTATTTGTAACATTGATGGAGTCGGGGTATTATTTGTAACATTAATGGAGTCGGGGTATTATTTGTAACGTTAATGGAGTCCGGGTGTTATTTGTAACATTAATGGAGTCGGGGTATTATTTGTAACGTTAATGGAGTCGGGGTATTATTTGTAACATTAATGGAGTCGGGGTATTATTTGTAACATTAATGGAGTCGGGGTATTATTTGTAACGTTAATGGGGTCGGGGTGTTATTTGTAACATTAATGGAGTCGGGGTATTATTTGTAACGTTAATGGAGTCGGGGTATTATTTGTTACGTTAATGGAGTCGGGGTATTATTTGTAACACTAATGGAGTCGGGGTGTTATTTGTAACATTAATGGAGTCGGGGTATTATCTATAACATTAATGGAGTCGGGATATTATTTGTAACATCAATGGAGTCGGGGTATTATTTGTAACGTTAATGGAGTCGGGGTGTTATTTCTAACATTAATGGAGTCGGGATATTATTTGTAACATCAATGGAGTCGGGATGTTATTTGTAACATTAATGGAGTCGGGGTATTATCTATAACATTAATGGAGTCGGGGTATTATTTGTAACATTAATGGAGTCGGGGTATTATCTATAACATTAATAGAGTCGGGGTATTATTTGTAACATTAATGGAGTCGGGGTATTATCTATAACATTAATGGAGTCGGGGTATTATTTGTAACGTTAATGGAGTCGAGGTATTATCTATAACATTAATGGAGTCGGGGTATTATTTGTAACATTAATGGAGTCGGGGTATTATTTGTAACATTAATGGGGTCGGGTTATTATTTGTAACATTAATGGAGTCGGGATATTATCTATAACATTAATGGAGTCGGGATGTTATTTGTAACGTTAATGGAGTCGAGGTATTATCTATAACATTAATGGAGTCGGGGTATTATTTGTAACATTAATGGAGTCGGGGTATTATTTGTAACATTAATGGAGTCGGGGTATTATCTATAACATTAATGGAGTCGGGGTATTATTTGTAACATTAATGGAGTCGGGGTACTATTTGTAACATTAATGGAGTCGGGGTACTATTTGTAACGTTAATGGAGTCGGGTGTTATTTGTAACATTAATGGAGTCGGGGTATTATTTGTAACATTAATGGGGTCGGGGTATTCTTTGTAACATTAATGGAGTCGGGATGTTATTTGTAACGTTAATGGAGTCGAGGTATTATCTATAACGTTAATGGAGTCGAGGTATTATCTATAACATTAATGGAGTCGGGATATTATCTATAACATTAATGGAGTCGGGATGTTATTTGTAACATTAATGGAGTCGGGATATTATCTATAACATTAATGGAGTCGGGATGTTATTTGTAACGTTAATGGAGTCGGGGTATTATCTATAACATTAATGGAGTCGGGGTATTATCTATAACATTAGTGGAGTCGGGGTATTATTTGTAACATTAATGGAGTCGGGATATTATCTGTAACATTAATGGAGTCGGGGTATTATCTATAACATCAATGGAGTCGGGGTATTATTTGTAACACTAATGGAGTCGGGGTATTATTTGTAACATTAATGGGGTCGGGGTATTATTTGTAACATTAATGGAGTCGGGATATTATCTATCACATTAATGGAGTCGGGATGTTATTTGTAACGTTAATGGAGTCTGGATATTATTTGTAACATTAATGGAGTCGGGGTATTATCTATAACATTAATGGAGTCGGGGTATTATTTGTAACATTAATGGAGTCGGGGTATTATTTGTAACATTAATGGAGTCGGGTGTTATTTGTAACATTAATGGAGTCGGGGTATTATTTGTAACATTAATGGAGTCGGGGTATTATTTGTAACATTAATGGAGTCGGGGTATTATTTGTAACATTAATGGAGTCGGGGTATTATTTGTAACATTAATAGAGTCGGGGTATTATTTATAACGTTAATGGGGTCGGGGTATTATCTATAACGTTAATGGAGTCGGGGTATTATCTATAACGTTAATGGAGTCGGGGTATTATTTGTAACATTAATGGGGTCGGGGTATTATTTGTAACATTAATGGAGTCGGGGTATTATCTATAACATTAATGGGGTCGGGGTATTATTTGTAACGTTAATGGAGTCGGGGTATTATTTGTAACATTAATGGAGTCGGGGTATTATCTATAACATTAATGGAGTCGGGGTATTATCTATAACATTAATGGAGTCGGGGTATTATCTATAACATTAATGGAGTCGGGGTATTATTTGTAACGTTAATGGAGTCGGGGTATTATGTGTAACGTTAATGGAGTCGGGGTATTATTTGTAACTTTAATGGAGTCGGGGTATTATCTATAACATTAATGGAGTCGGGGTATTATTTGTAACATTAATGGAGTCGGGGTATTATTTGTAACGTTAATGGAGTCGGGATGTTATTTGTAACATTAATGGAGTCGGGGTATTATCTATAACATTAATGGAGTCGGGGTATTATTTGTAACATTAATGGAGTCGGGGTATTATTTGTAACGTTAATGGAGTCGGGGTATTATTTGTAACATTAATGGAGTCGGGGTATTATCTATAACATTAATGGAGTCGGGGTATTATTTGTAACATTAATGGAGTCGGGTGTTATTTGTAACATTAATGGAGTCCGGGTGTTATTTGTAACATTAATGGAGTCGGGGTATTATCTGTAACGTTAATGGAGTCGGGGTATTATTTGTAACATTAATGGAGTCGGGGTATTATTTGTAACGTTAATGGAGTCTGGATATTATTTGTAACGTTAATGGAGTCGGGATATTATTTGTAACATTAATGGAGTCGGGGTATTATTTGTAACGTTAATGGAGTCGGGGTATTATTTGTAACGTCAATGGAGTCGGGGTATTATTTGTAACGTTAATGGAGTCGGGGTATTATTTGTAACATCAATGGAGTCGGGGTATTATTTGTAATATCAATGGAGTCGGGGTATTATTTGTAACGTTAATGGAGTCGGGGTATTATTTGTAACGTTAATGGAGTCGGGGTATTATTTGTAACGTTAATGGAGTCGGGGTGTTATTTGTAACGTTAATGGAGTCGGGGTATTATTTGTAACGTTAATGGAGTCGGGGTATTATTTGTAACGTTAATGGAGTCGGGGTATTATTTGTAACATTAATGGAGTCGGGTGTTATTTGTAACGTTAATGGAGTCGGGTGTTATTTGTAACATTAATGGAGTCGGGGTATTATTTGTAACGTTAATGGAGTCGGGGTATTATTTGTAACATTAATGGAGTCGGGGTATTATTTGTAACATTAATGGAGTCGGGGTATTATTTGTAACATTAATGGAGTCGGGGTATTATTTGTAACGTTAATGGAGTCGGGGTATTATTTGTAACATTAATGGAGTCGGGGTATTATTTGTAACGTTAATGGAGTCGGGGTATTATTTGTAACATTAATGGAGTCGGGGTATTATTCGTAACATTAATGGAGTCGGGGTATTATCTGTAACATTAATGGAGTCGGGGTATTATTTGTAACGTTAATGGAGTCGGGGTATTATTTGTAACATTAATGGAGTCTGGATATTATTTGTAACACTAATGGAGTCGGGGTATTATTTGTAACATTAATGGAGTCGGGGTATTATTTATAACGTTAATGGAGTCGGGGTATTATTTGTAACATTAATGGAGTCGGGGTATTATCTATAACATTAATGGAGTCGGGGTGTTATTTGTAACATTAATGGAGTCGGGGTATTATTTGTAACATTAATGGAGTCGGGGTATTATCTGTAACGTTAATGGAGTCGGGGTATTATTTGTAGTATTAATGGAGTCGGGGTATTATTTGTAGTATTAATGGAGTCGGGGTATTATTTGTAACATTAATGGAGTCGGGGTATTATTTGTAACATTAATGGAGTCGGGTATTATTTGTAACGTAAATGGAGTCTGGATATTATTTGTAACGTTAAGGGAGTCGGGTGTTATTTGTAACATTAATGGAGTCGGGGTATTATCTATTACATTAATGGAGTCGGGATATTATTTGTAACGTTAATGGAGTCGGGATATTATACGTAACACTAATTGAGGACAGGGCTGTATCGATAGCAGTAACCGAGGGGAGAGTACCGTTTGTAGGACGAGTACTTCCGAATATAATTGTACTATAGCAGACGTCAGCTGTTAGTGCCAGCATTCCACACACGTAGGTAGTACTCAACAAATGAACGCTAATAATTAAAACAAAACCTTCAATTCTTTGGTGTAAATGTTTACGAGCAACAAATGGCTCTAACTATTGATTAAATAAAGTATACATCGCTATTTAGTCGTTATTCAAACCACAATTGTTTTCCCTCGTACATACCGATATTTCGCGAGAAACTTGACTGTACTTAAAGTCTCCGTGTTAGCCTAGGGTTGTTTGTACTCTATCGAGAACTCTACATACGAAGGCACATATCAAAACCCTATTAGGGCAGCACGTGGTTTATACTGCATAACATATTTTGTATTGTGAAGATGAAAAGTGGTATATTTTCATACCCAAATGAGCTTTTCTGAAATAAAACCATTTTAAAAACATCCTAATAGCTTCTGTAGGATCGTTTTATATTCTTTAATACGGCTATAAATAAATCAGTGATTCTAAAATTTGATTAAAGATTGCGAATGGCTTTTAGGAATCAGTGTATCGTCATGTTAATGTATATGTAAGTCGGAATGGGAGGTGTTTATGGGCGAATTATATCTCCATTAGGGAAGAATGCATTATTATATGGAAAATATTAAAACACCACTTGTCGACTGCACAATACGCCAGGGACTCTGATGACCTTACACATGTTCAAACATTCTGTAGCAGCTAAAATGACAGTAGTCAAAATATCTATAGAGAAATAACAAAAATCGTAAATTATTCATCCAGCTTAGAAAAATCTCATCACAGCACACGGATATCTGAAGACTTAATAGAATTCTAAATCGATATGAAAAGAAAAGCAAAATGTTTCGAATCATAATATGTTTTGGTATAACAGAGACAAGGGTAATGTCAACTGTTAAAAACACATTTGCATTTCCGGGTGTTAAAATATATCCGGGATTTCATAAATTGAAATGGGTATGTTTTGATAATAACTATAATGGAATTAGTCGGATACAAACTGATGAATTCCCCAGTAAATTACACCTTTACATGTACTTTTTATTTTATTTATTTTTTATTATTTTTTTTTATTTATGTTTTGACCTGACTTAAGTATTTTGTCATCAAACTATGTTTATTTCAGCCACTGGTAGAAAAGTATCTCCTCTTCCAGCTCATAATATTGGAATCGTTTTATATTTACTAAAAGCCATGCTTTATTGGTCAGCAACAGTTTTGGCAACCTATTTTGGAAGGGAAAAATGGAAATGGCATCAAAATGACGTTACAATATTTTGGCGATACAAAAAAAAAGTATTTTGAAAATGAAACAGTGGACATTGATTCCAATACTATGAGCTGAAAGAGGATAAATTTTCTTCAAGTGTGCAAAATTTTATACCAATCAGTTGATAGAATAATATAAACTCAAGAAAAATATGAAAATGCATGAAATAAAGAGGGAAAATAACAAGTGATGACAAATTGGCACGTTAATGCAGATAAAATCATTTTCTGTAAAAACTTTTACTTTAGAAGGAATGTCGGGTTTAGAAATGTTGTTGGCTTGTATTTTAATCTGTACTGAGGTCAAACAAATACAATGTATAGACAGTTATTGGTAGTTCAGTAACAGGTATACAGGTAAACACGAGATGGGAACGCTATTTTATCACTTCAGTAACAGGTATACAGGTAAACACGAGATGGGAACGCTATTTTATCAGTTCTGTAACAGGTATACAGGTAAACACGAGATGGGAACGTTATTTTATCAGTCAGTAACAGGTATACAGGTAAACACGAGATGGGAACGTTATTTTATCAGTCAGTAACAGGTATACAGGTAAACACGAGATGGGAACGTTATTTTATCAGTCAGTAACAGGTATACAGGTAAACACGAGATGGGAACGTTATTTTATCAGTCAGTAACAGGTATACAGGTAAACACGAGATGGGAACGTTATTTTATCAGTCAGTAACAGGTATACAGGTGAAAACAAGACAGGGCCGCTATAGCCATACATGTATGTATCTCAAATTCCAATTGTAAACTTCATTTACATAACATGTTCGGTCTTAGTTAATGACGAGGTCGGTGTGGATACAACTTACCTATTATCACTTTGTATAAATGAGAATGTAAATTAATTAACGGCATTGTTTCTAGGTATTCGACGTCAATCAATTTCAATATAAATATGTTTTCACAAATTAATACTGGCACATAATAAGATAGACCTAGTATTACGGACCTGTGTTTACATCTAAAACAAAGTATTCATTGCTCATTTCGAATACAATATCTTCTGGGAAACCCAATATTAATATCTCTGTGTTTAATATTATATGCATGTATTGTCCTTATAGCGAGTTATCACCACGTCGAACTAACGCTGTACTAAGGCAAGTGGGTCTAACACAGCCCTTGTCGAATGCTTTAATATATATTACTGTCATTATATATTCATGCAAAGAATGTAGAGAACATTTACCAATTCAACAAAGATAACCTTCTCGTGAAAATAGGGGAATACATAAGTTGAAAATAACACGACTTGAATTCGTTCTCAAAATGGGCCTACCGGTTTTTGCGAGCGGTATGCCCGCGCGAGGCGGCTGACAATTTGTCACAAGAAGACAAGCCATAAAAGGGCATCACGTTTCTGTCATTGGGAGGACCAATTCAGCATCAAAATGTAGATTCATTTTACATCTCCAGTCCGATGGAAATGTTCTTTTCCATTACGGGCAAATAAGAACATTAAACTTTAACTATGATTCTTGTGATTAATGGACATTTCATTTGATACTTAATCCAAAACATCATCCGTTTATCCATTTATCCCAAAATGCAATCACGACATTGGGACATGAGATCGCTTTGCTATGAAATCTATTTCTGCGTCCGACGATGGCTCTTAAATTTTCATCACAGAAAATTGAGATTTCATGCGACTTGGGCTCCTTGCATATAGCTGTGGACGAGATTTACAGGGAGCTCTCGGCTACATTGAGCTGTCCGCAATCAAGCCTAGGCGTTTTGATGGCGTCATAAAATGGAGAGTCGAATAACCAGCCATACCTTATATTCATATCGAAGAGGCAAAGAAAATGAACTCTCGGGCTTTATTATAGAAATAAGGATAAAACAATCTTTAAACATGTTAACAGGTTTGAGCTTTATGGAGATGTCGGAATTTATCTTAGAAATAAGGAAAACGGAATGTTTAAAACAGTTTTTATTGACTGAGCTTTCATTAGTCTTTGGACTGTAGTGTGGGGGCATGACCATTTTTTATATTGTTTCCATTTTCGTACCATCAGAGATCAGGTTTTAAAATACGCATTTAAAACCTGAACAAGCGTACAACATATCGGAACTTCAAAATGTAATAACATTTTTTTAAGAATTCGAGAACAAATTAAAGTATATATATTAAGGAAAGGAAAACAATATGCTATTATGGAGGATTATTTCTAGCAATACAAAGACTCTAATTATTTTGACATTTACACATCACTATATGTTACCCATGTTTTACATTAAATGAACATCCAGCATTTTTAAATAACCATAAATATTTACGCCATCATTAAACAAGTATTATAAAATTCCAGCATAGGTCAAATTGTTGCACTTGGTACACTAAACTCACCTCATAAAAATAACCTTCATGTTGTGTGTTAAAATATGGTAAACATCTGTTGAGGCATATTTTGATTTTCTAGATTTCCACAATTTTCGTCACTGACGAGCCCCAGACGAACGAAAAAACTGTATGTGCAGTTTTCTATCCATTAGTCTGTATATACAATATCTATTAAGAGAGTCCTATCTAAAGGGATATTTCGCACAAGTTTGGAGTCTATCTGATTTTTTTTCTTATCTTTTCTCTTTTTTCCCCCTTTTTTTTTCTCTGTCTCTCTTTTTTTTGTACAAAAGCATCACCTTATGTTCTTATGGAAACCATACGCCTCAATTTACCATGTTAACAAACAGATGCTAATTTGTGGAAGTGCTTTGATTCCGTGATTGGCTTGCTTTGTACCTATAGCAATGTGCGCAATTCGTCGGTCTAATTATAGAATGACCGGGGAATACCCACCAATTTCTCGCCACAGAAAACATATTTTGAAGCCGGTTTTAGCTTTATATTCATTAAAAAGTGTTCTTAAAAGGTGCAGAATAGGGGGAAAGTTTGCAACTCGTTCGGAATATCCTTTAGATGTACCATTCGTTTGTGTCCTGCTTGTTTTGTTTATATTGTTTAGACTGTTTCTGTTGTAATTTTTTTTTCTATTTTTTTTTAATTCGTTATAATTAAAATTATATATTACTGTTGTCTTATCTTTATATGGCATTTTTGTATATTTAGATTAGGTAGCAATATGTGTATCATTCCTGTACCTTTATTATTCATACATTGTACAGGAATTTCACAATGATAAATGAAACTGTATGGCAGTAGTTTATCATTTATAATTCATATTAACAGGAGAGGAAAAATATGTAAAATCACGTAAAAAAAATTGACAAATTAGTTTTTAGCATTAATCAAAATATATTTGATAACACTGAAAGTTTTGTATGGGCCCAGTGGTCATACCATCCACTGGCTGCTTACATTGTCTTTGGTGATTGTATGGACACAGAGGTCATACCATCCACTGACTGTTTACATTGTCGTTAATGATTGTATAGACACAGCCGCCATACCATCCACTGGCTGTTTACATTGTCTTTGGTGATTGAATGGACACAGCCGTCATACCATCCACTGACTGTTTACATTGTCTTTGGTGATTGAATGGACACAGCCATCATACCATCCACTGGTTGTTTACATTGTCTTTGGTGATTGAATGGACACAGCCGCCATACCATCCACTGGTTGTTTACATTGTCTTTGGTGATTGTATGGACACAGCCGTCATACCATCCACTGACTGTTTACATTGTCTTTGGTGATTGTATGGACACAGCCGTCATACCATCCACTGGTTGTTTACATTGTCTTTGGTGATTGTATGGACACAGCCGCCATACCATCCACTGGCTGTTTACATTGTCTTTGGTGATTGTATGGACACAGCCGTCATACCATCCACTGACTGTTTACATTGTCTTTGGTGATTGTATGGACACAGCCGTCATACCATCCACTGACTGTTTACATTGTCTTTGGTGATTGTATGGACACAGCCGTCATACCATCCACTGACTGTTTACATTGTCTTTGGTGAATGAATGGACACAGTGGTCATACCATCCACTGACTGTTTACATTGTCTTTGGTGATTGAATGGACACAGCCGTCATACCATCCACTGACTGTTTACATTGTCTTTGGTGATTGAATGGACACAGCCGTCATACCATCCACTGACTGTTTACATTGTCTTTGGTGATTGTATGGACACAGCCGCCATACCATCCACTGGCTGTTTACATTGTCTTTGGTGATTGTATGGACACAGCCGTCATACCATCCACTGACTGTTTACATTGTCTTTGGTGATTGAATGGACACAGCCGTCATACCATCCACTGACTGTTTACATTGTCTTTGGTGATTGAATGGACACAGCCGTCATACCATCCACTGGTTGTTTACATTGTCTTTGGTGATTGTATGGACACAGCCGTCATACCATCCACTGGTTGTTTACATTGTCTTTAATGATTGAATGGACACAGCCGTCATACCATCCACTGACTGTTTACATTGTCTTTGATGATTGAATGGACACAGCCGTCATACCATCCACTGACTGTTTAGATTGTCTTTGGTGATTGAATGGACAGTGGTCATACCATCCACTGACTGTTTACATTGTCTTTAATGATTGAATGGACACAGCCGTCATACCATCCACTGACTGTTTACATTGTCTTTAATGATTGAATGGACAGTGGTCATACCATCCACTGGCTGTTTACATTGTCTTTGGTGATTGAATGGACACAGTGGCCATACTATCCACTGACTGTTTACATTGTCTTTAATGATTGAACAGAAACAGCCTTCAATTGTTGACGTACTGTAATTCTTTGGGGTTTTTGTGTGAAAAAGTACCAAGGTCTATGACTATCAGGGCTAGATTTTAACCTTGTAGTTGGTGGATTCCTATACCCATTCCGTTTATTCTGCCACAGTCAACATTATATAATGTTTATGATTAGAAAAATGCTATATAAATGATTTTATACACAGTTTCGCTTTTGTTACCTTTCTGCTTGTTTCAGACCACTATATAACAGTCACACGAGTGACAGATTCGATTTCTCATTCAAATTATATTCTTGAGAAAGTAAACGAAAACTCCCAAATACTTTCAAACTTTACCAACCGAGAATGTCAACTGACATGGTGCTATTTTCCCTTCCGAGACAATCCTGTGACGTCATCTATTCATGAAATGGCAGTAGTGTTATTCTATTGGAACATTATGTAATATATTATGTCCGGCACAGGGGCATATTGTACGTTGTTACTAGTTTGTTATACATTGTTATAACATTGTTGAACGATTGCTAACATTGTATGCATTGTTATACCTATTTTTACATTTTACAACTTTGCTGAACATTTGATAATGTTGCACTTTCGTATAACTGTATTGTACATTGTTATATATTGTACATTGTTAATATATAGTACATTGTTAATATATAGTACATTGTTAATATATTGTACATTGTTAATGTATTGTACATCGTTAATATATTGTACATCGTTAATATATTGTACATTATTAATATATTGTACATTGTTAATATATTGTACATTGTTAATATATTGTACATTGTTAATATATTGTACATTGTTAATGTATTGTACATTGTTAATATCGTTAATGTATTGTACATTGTTAATATATTGTACTTTGTTAATGTATTGTACATTGTTAATATATTGTACATTGTTAATGTATTGTACATTGTTAATATCGTTAATGTATTGTACATTGTTAATATATAGTACATTGTTAATATATTGTACATTGTTAATATATTGTACATTGTTAATGTATTGTACATCGTTAATATCGTTAATGTATTGTACTTTGTTAATATATTGTACATCGTTAATGTATTGTACATTGTTACTATATTGTACATTGTTAATATATTGTACATCGTTAATATATTGTACATTGTTAATATATTGTACATTGTTAATGTATTGTACATTGTTACTATATTGTACATTGTTAATATATTGTACATTGTTAATATATTGTACATTGTTAATATATTGTACATTGTTAATGTATTGTACATTGTTACTATATTGTACATCGTTAATATATTGTACATTGTTAATATATTGTACATTGTTACTATATTGTACATTGTTAATATATTGTACATTGTTAATATATTGTACATTGTTAATATATTGTACATTGTTAATGTATTGTACATTGTTAATATATTGTACATTGTTAATATATTGTACATTGTTAATATATTGTGCATTGTTAAATATTGTACATTGTTAATATATTGTACATTGTTAATGTATTGTACATTGTTACTATATTGTACATCGTTAATATATTGTACATTGTTAATATATTGTACATTGTTACTATATTGTACATTGTTAATATATTGTACATTGTTAATATATTGTACATTGTTAATATATTGTACATTGTTAATGTATTGTACATTGTTAATATATTGTACATTGTTAATATATTGTACATTGTTAATATATTGTGCATTGTTAAATATTGTACATTGTTAATATATTGTACATTGTTAATATATTGTACATTGTTAATATATTGTACATTGTTAATATATTGTGCATTGTTAAATATTGTACATTGTTAATATATTGTACATTGTTAATATATTGTACATTGTTATATATTGTACATTGCTGATATATTGTACATTGTTAATATATTGTACATCGTTATATATTGTACATCGTTAATATATTGTACATTGTTAATGTATTGTACATTGTTACTATATTGTACATTGTTAATATATTGTACATCGTTAATATATTGTACATTGTTAATATATTGTACATCGTTAATATATTGTACATTGTTAATATATAGTACATTGTTAATGTATTGTACATTGTTAATATATTGCACATTGTTAATATATAGTACATTGTTAATGTATTGTACATTGTTAAATATTGTACATTGTTAATATATTGTACATTGTTAAATATTGTACATTGTTAATATATAGTACATTGTTAATATATTGTGCATTGTTAATATATTGTACATTGTTAATATATTGTGCATTGTTAAATATTGTACATTGTTAATATATTGTACATTGTTAATATATAGTACATTGTTAATATATTGCACATTGCTGATATACATGTATTGTATATCGTTTATATATTGTACATTGTTAATATATTGTACATTGTTAATATATTGTACATTGTTAATATATTGCACATTGTTAATATATAGTACATTGTTAATGTATTGTACATGAAAATTGTCATAAATCTGTTATACATTGTTGTACTGTTTTTCTACATTTTGATAACTTTGAAAAATTTATAATGTTGTTGTTCTTACATTGCTCTGTATTGCTATAAGTATGTTGTATTTTGTTACATTATTGTTGTACTATCTTATATAACTATATTGATGATATGTATGTTGTATTTTGTTACTATGGTGATGATATGTATGTTGTATTTTGTTACTATGTTGATGATATGTATGTTGTATTTTGTTACATTATTGTTGTACTATGTTATATAACTATGTTGATGATATATATGTTGTATTTTGTTACTATGGTGATGATATGTATGTTGTATTTTGTTACTATGGTGATGATATATATGTTGTATTTTGTTACTATGGTGATGATATGTATGTTGTATTTTGTTACTATGGTGATGATATGTATGTTGTATTTTGTTACTATGGTGATGATATGTATGTTGTATTTTGTTACTATATTGGTGATATGTATGTTGTATTTTGTTACTATGGTGATGATATGTATGTTGTATCTGATTGTGTTACGGCGTTTCCATGTTATTGTTACGGTGTACTTCTGTACTACGTTGATTACTGTTGATTAACGAGTGTTTTGTGAAGCAGCAGAGAAGCTAGAAGTCGCTTGACTTTCTTTAATGTCGCCGGTTCATATGACACATTCATCATGCCTTTATTTTACAAGAGACATCACAGAATTGGCTGAATTGACGATTCTGTTAACCTTTGCTCGATTCCTCCCCCATTTTCCCTGACAATGATATACGTGATGTGTAAATAGTTACATCAAACCTCCCCTGGAAATACTAACACGTTTTCAGTATTCTCTACATGTGTACCTTTACATCATCATCCTTATCCTCCTGTATCTTGTTATGCATGTCCCTCTGTCGAAGGGACTACAAAACTTGTTTGGGTTTAGTAGGCTGTACCCCCACCCCAGTAAACGACAGGGTTTAGTAGGCTGTACCCCCACCCCAGTAAACGACAGGGTTTAGTAGGCTGTACCTCCACCCCAGTAAACGACAGGGTTTAGTAGGCTGTACCCCCACCCCAGTAAACGACAGGGTTTAGTAGGCTGTACCCCCACCCCAGTAAACGACAGGGTTTAGTAGGCTGTACCCCCACCCCAGTAAACGACAGGGTTAAGTAGGCTGTACCCCCACCTCAGTAAACGACAGGGTTTAGTAGGCTGTACCCCCACCCCAGTAAACGACAGGGTTTAGTACGCTGTACCCCCACCCCAGTAAACGACAGGGTTTAGTACGCTGTACCCCCACCCCAGTAAACGACAGGGTTTAGTAGGCTGTACCCCCACCCCAGTAAACGACAGGGTTTAGTACGCTGTACCCCCACCCCAGTAAACGACAGGGTTTAGTACGCTGTACCCCCACCCCAGTAAACGACAGGGTTTAGTACGCTGTACCCCCACCCCAGTAAACGACAGGGATGCGTTCGTTCTTTTGTTATGGAAGTTAAAAACAGGTCTGTTGTAAATATACTGAGAATGAATTGATGGAAATGATTCAATTATTTGGAGACATTTTGTTGAGTTAAAAGAAGCAAGAACTGTCATAAGCCTATGATTAATTAGTTGATTCATTGTATTTAAATTGCCCCACCCTTACCCGAGTAGAAGATGGTGTGTTGTATTGCCCGATTTGTACCTTGTTTTTATACGAGGGTGGATTTATCATTTTAAGAGCCTATCATGAAAGGAAACGAAGAAGTCCAGATACAGCGGTAGTTTGTGTTATTTTCTAAATAATAAGACATTTATTGACAACTTTAAAGATAGATAGATAATATTATACAACAGTCGCCTTTCATCAGCCGCCAACCTCTGTCTTAGATTACAAATCACTTCTTCGTTCATGAACTTCCTATTTCTTTATAGAAACTGCCTTAAAGTATTTACATATCACTGATCATTCCATCTTTTCTTGGCGAGTAGTTTTTATTCTGTAAAATAAACAACTCTGACAAACAAGATCTGTAATACATACAAAAATTATGAAGTGAATCATATTTTCGACGCCGAAGCCCGAATGACGTTTAACGAGATTTAACGTGATATCCTACACATGTACATATCCACTTTATATGTCCAGTGTACATAACAAAGATCTGTGATAAATCACACGGTTGGTGCTCCGTGTTTCTGAGGAATAACATTTATACTCTACGAGTGGGGTAACTATTTAACTATTTTTCTATTTGTCACATGGGTGCGTTGTTCGGGTGAGTGTTGAGAACAATATTCAATCTACAAGTGAAATACTCGTGTTATTGTAGCGGAACTGAACTTGGCTGGACGCCGGTGACCAGGTAACTCAAATGGTCAAAGCGTCTGTCTGGAGATCGTAGGTACAGGGTTCGAGTCTGGTCGCTCCAATCAAGGAACCATCATTTCCTTTAAAAAGGAAAGAATGCTTCTCAATGATCCGATAGTCGAACTCTCACCAGAAATGTGAAGACTAGGAGTACTTTATGTGATAGTAAAACACTCAACCGTAAACCCTGTTCACTAATTTACTGGTATTAGTTAGAAAATAACACGAAGTTTTCTTTGTCCCAGTAGAAAAATATAAAGATTTTCACTGTAAAACTGTATTTCGTGTGTGATAAATTCCGTATTTGATTTAACGACATGATATGAGAAGGTTAGACTGTTTCAATGTTTCAGTTTAAGCTGATTATGTGTTCTGCCTACAAATCAGTAAGTATTATTGATAGTATTGCTCGCAGTTCAAAGCAATCTATTAATCGAGAACAGGTTTGTACTTAACAGAAAAAATCACTGATCTCCAATACGTCACACTGAATAATTGCTATGGCAACTTTGAGACTATTTAGAAAAACAAATGTTAATGGAAATGGACATGATTCTTTAATAGATAATAAATTATAACATATGGATTTCTTAGGAAACTCCAACACACTTTAATGATTTTAAATATCATAATTCTAAAATTGATACAGACGATGATAAGATAGAACTTAGGAGGTGAGCACGGCTATGTGTGACTGGCGGTGTTATAAGGTTTGTCTTTGCGACTCGTGGCAAAAACACTATTGATGACAACAGTGTATCGATATAGGAACAGAACTGACATAATGCCATAATTGATTTTATTTTTTCAAATTTATATATTTATTTTCCCAGCTTCCGTCCCCAGGCCACTATCACGTATGATTTATCAGTTAGAGACAGTTTTTAATCAAGCCTCTATTGCGCTATCAACATAGTCCTCTATCTTCGAGTATTGTTACCATGCCGACGGCGTTAAACCAAACTACCCAATTCACACAGCATCAACGTCACCAGCTCAAAACCCGTTAAGTTTTGGACAGGCAAAATAATTTTCCATACCTAGCCAGGAGTTTACAGTACTCTGTCGTTCTCTATTAGACTTAATTGAACCAATTAGCCCGTCCTGTCGAATACTTCAAAATTAGGTGTCTCACCGCATGTGTATAATCAGTTTTATTTCGGGCAAAATGATTAAAGACAAAATAATTAGACATTTTTATGGGAAGGCTATATGACGTCCATCAGGCCACTGGTAAGCCCCTACCTCCCCGAGTATAAAGCGCTATATACCCTAACTGACAAAAGCAAAAGTCATTTTTGGTGACGAAAATATATTTCAAAAGTAAATTGTATTGCGAAGCAGGTGTGCGTAGGTCCAATAGAGTAAGTCTAGGTCTATGGCGAACAACACGGCGGTAGTTTTATGGCAGCAAATACAAAATTATATGACTATTGGTACGGCGTATGTTGGGAAGTTTGGCAATTGGCTATGGCATATGTTGATTGATGAATCCTTGTGGAAACTTTGTATTTATTGTCTAATTTCTGACTGAACCGTATGTAATGGGCGCCGTTGGCCACCTTTCCCTGTAGTATAATGTATTAATATGTTATTTCGGTGTGCCGGAAATGTTATTACAGTGGTGTACTTTCGGAAACACTCGTTATGTATTGGTGTATGAATGTTGAATTAGAATACATGTCGTATTGTCACTTTACTCGGAATACATAATTGAGATAATATTACATTACCCTGTGTTGTGTGTACTATTCCGGTCCCTATTTCACTACATTAATACTTACCTTCCTAAATGTCAGCAGTTTCTTTCCAGTCTTCAATCATTGTTACTGTAAACACTGAAAAGTTGTATGTGATCTCACCATACCTCAGTCTCATTTTGGAATAATGTTTTATGTAGGTGATTACATGCTCTACTGATGGTATATCTCAAAGTATTCAAAACAATGTTATCAATTATCATAATTATGACAAATAATAATATTATGCGTACATTTCTTTGCCTAACAATGCCATATCGCTCAACTTTATTATTATTTTGTTTGTTTCCAGACACAACCTGTTAAACAAGGAGAAATATGGCACTGAAAACTTATTTTCAGTTGACCATGAAGTGTAAGAAACAACAGGTGTCACGAAGCAACCATAGGTGTCACACAGAAACAACAGGTGTTACACAGAAACAACAAGTGTTACAAATAAAAATAGTATGCTTTATAAAGTAACCATGGCCGTTATAAAGTAACCATGCCATGGGTGTTACGAAGTAACCATGGGTGTTACATGGGTGTTACGAAGTAACCATGGGTGTTACGAAGTTATGCCATCGTGAAGTGTTAATGGACACCAAGTTTGTGAGAGCCACTCGAAGTATCAAAGCAAAGCAAAAATGATAACCTATAATCATCAAAACAAAACAAAGAAATAAAAAAGTCACGTGTCCCCACGAGGTCATGTTGACAACTCGAAGCCATCCGTTAAAAACGATGTAAAACTGCGAGATCACTCGAAATGTCAGAAATAAATTCTGCAAAGAAAAAAAAATATGTTTGTTGAATATCACATCACGAGCAACAAAAAAATGATATAGTATAAAAATGGTGATTTCTTATATGCTGAGTATTAAAAAATGTTAGCTTGTTAGTATATAGTATTCAACAAATTGTTAGTTTGCTATATATTACACTATGTATAACAAAGTATTCAACAAATTGTTATTTTCTTATATATTACACTATGTACATTGTAATATAACGTAAATGTAAAATGTTGTTTTCCCGTACCCGATACCGTTTAATTAAAATTCTCTATAATTAACAGAATCCACAGGATACATTTGTTGGTGATACAATGTATTAATATATAGGAATGTTGGTGATATTTGCATTTAGGGATGTTGGTGATATTTAAATATAGGGATGTTGGTGATATTTATATATAGGGATGTTGGTGATATTTATATATAGGGATGTTGGTGATATTTATATATAGGGATGTTGGTGATATTTATATATAGCGATGTTGGTGATATTTATATATAGCGATGATGGTGATATTTATATATAGGGATGTTGGTGATATTTATATATAGCGATGTTGGTGATATTTATATATAGGGATGTTGGTGATATTTATATATAGCGATGTTGGTGATATTTATATATAGCGATGTTGGTGATATTTGTATATAGCGATGTTGGTGATATTTGTATATAGCGATGTTGGTGATATTTGTATATAGCGATGTTGGTGATATTTGTATCTGTATATCCTCCCACATTTAAAATCTGACATTCTGGACACTGGTTCTTGACATATTTATTTTATAATGAGTTCGTTTTAACTTTTCTAGTGCCGTATTACATTATTCTAAACAAAACTGGAGATTCCACATCCTTTTGTACAGTATACATGTAAAGGAGATATGTGTGAATTCTGGTCTGGATCAGGAACATCATTTTGTTCCCGGGAAAGGTTAGGTGACCTCTGCTGTGCATTTTAATGGAGATATCGAATGAAATTGAAATAAATTGAAGCTGATTGCCATGTTTGGATCACGCTGGTTTACATGAGTGAAATATCAGTTCAAATAAACACCGACAAACTGCAGAAAATAAAAATAAATATCGATTGATGACACTGACATTTGTCTCTATCCATGCTCCTGGCACGAGGAAACCGGAACGAAGCTGTCAGCTACCCTGCTTTCTCACATTAAGTATGGCAAATATGATATTAATGGGGTTATATAGGATTTCTTGGAAAAGTGGCAATTTATCTTAAAACATGGAGGGTAACAAGCTTCGGAGACATGTCTAAAGAGTGTAAAGTGCACATTGAGGTCATCATGACACTGACCTGTATTTTTATTGACTACCAAAACATATTTGGGATGCGGAAAAGTCCACGTGTCACAGCCTGACACCTTTAATCCTCTCCCCTGGGTCCATATTGTCTAGCTAACCCGACCTTTATTTTTTTCTGCAGAAAAATTGTATCAAGACTACTTAGTGTTACAAAAGAGGAATATTTATCACAGACATAGAAAGTATCACTTTAAATCCTTCTGTCAAGTGTCCCTTTTAACGAGCGCACTCTCGCGATCGTAAAGCGACACATGTTCAACACAATTTAAACCATATACTGTTTATTTAAAACATTTACAATATCACATTGACACATCGAAAATCGGGCAATAAAGCACATCGTCAGGACGGCCGGATTGTCAAAGCCTGCTCTGTAATGCCAGAGGAATTTCGTTTAAATTTTGAACGCCTTTGTTTTCAGCTCGATGGTAACGATGAGACCATTTTCAATGGTCAAAAAAGCGCCTGTCCTTAAACCACACCCAGTCATATCAGCTATGAATGTCATAGCCAAAATGTTGATGTTATCATTCTAAAGCGTCAACATCTAACGTTTTATTTTAACACGAAGCACTCCTACGCGATACACTAACACGTATACTGATTTCGTAATTACTTTACTGATTAAATATACTTATTGAACTTCCTTATTTGTCATGCGTAGTCAAAGACAATATGTCATGTGTCAGAATTAAACATTCCTTTGATTAACCTAAAACAAGCATTTGCTTATAAACCAATATCAGAAAGGACTATTACACTTTCCAATCGGAACTATCCTGATTTATCCGTTGTTAAAAGACCCCTGGACCGACCGTGGAGTAATGTCAGTCTATAACGGAAACTTCCGATGGATATGTCGTCTGTTGGAACTAGTTCCCAAAGTAAACAATTAACGCTTTAACATCGATTTCAAGATTGAAAGTATTGTCTTCATGTGTATGACGATACATATTGCTGCCCCATTAAATATATATCACCGATATGAAATGTCAAAAGCTGCAAAAGAAACAGATAATACTGCTATGCCAAAGAAATCGTAATTTTAAAATCGATAAAAAGAGAAAAAAAAATTAATATGTCAAATATAGGTTTATATAGATGCCCATCAAAAGTTACAAGAAGAGAAAGGAGGTTTCGGAAGGCCAAACGTCTTCTGTTAAAGGGACGCGCCATGTAACTCTAGCCTAAATCCTGGTCCTTATAACCCTAAACTCAAAGCAGTTACTAATATTCAATAATTAGAATAATCTCTACCTTCACACAATACTTACTTCGCATTACCTAGTAACTTCTCATTCTAAAAACTACATTACCAAGTAACTTCTCATTCTCAAAACTACATTACCAAGTAGCTCCTCATTCTCAAAACTACATTACCAAGTAGCTCCTCATTCTCAAAACTACATTATCAGGTAGCTCCTCATTCTCAAAACTACATTATCACGTAGCTTCTTATTCTAAAAACTACATTACCTAGTAGCGTCTCATTCTAAAAACTACATTACCAAGTAGCTCCTCATTCTCAAAACTACATTACCAAGTAGCTCCTCATTCTCAAAACTACATTATCAGGTAGCTCCTCATTCTCAAAACTACATTATCAGGTAGCTTCTTATTCTAAAAACTACATTACCTAGTAGCTTCTCATTCTCAAAACTACATTACCAAGTAGCTCCTGATTCTTAAAACTACATTATCAGGTAGCTTCTTATTCTAAAAACTACATTACCTAGTAGCTTCTCATTCTAAAAACTACATTACCAAGTAGCTTCTCATTCTAAAAACTACATTACCAAGTAGCTCCTTATTCTAAAAACTACATTACCAAGTAGCTCCTCATTCTCAAAACTACATTATCAGGTAGCTTCTTATTCTAAAAACTACATTACCAAGTAGCTTGTCATTCTAAAAACTACATTACCTAGTAGCTTTTCATTCTAAAAACTACATTACCTAGTAGCTTCTCATTCTAAAAACTACATTACCAAGTAGCTTCTCCTTCTAAAAACTACATTACCTAGTAGCTTCTCATTCTAAAAACTACATTACCTAGTAGCTTGTCATTCTAAAAACTACATTACCGAGTAGCTTCTCATTCTAAAAACTACATTACCAAGTAGCTTCTCATTCTAAAAACTACATTACCAAGGAAATTCTCATTCCTCAAACTACATTACCTAGGAGCTTCTCCTTCTAAAAACTACATTACCTAGTAGCTTCTCATTCCTCAAACTCTTTACCTTGTAACTTCTCATTTAAAAAAACTACATTACCTTGTAGCTTCTCATTCTAAAAACTACATTACCTAGTAGCTTCTCCTTCTAAAAACTACATTACCGAGGAGCTTCTCATTCTAAAAACTACATTACCTAGTAGCTTCTCATTCCTCAAACTACATTACCAAGGAACTTCTCATTCCTCAAACTACATTACCTAGTAGCTTCTTATTCTAAAAACTACATTACCAAGTAGCTTCTCATTCCTCAAACTACATTACCAAGTAGCTTCTTATTCTAAAAACTACATTACCAAGTAGCTTCTCATTCCTCAAACTACATTACCAAGTAGCTGCTAATTCTAAAAACTACATTACCACGTAGCTTCTTATTCTTAAAGCTACATTACCTAGTAGCTTCTCATTCTAAAAACTACATTACCTAGTAGCTTCTCATTAATCAAACTACACTACCGAGGAGCTTCTTATTCCTCAAGCTACATTACCTAGTAGCTTGTCATTCTAAAAACTACATTACCTATTAGCTGCTCATTCTTGAAACTACATTACCTAGCAGCTTTTCATTCCTGACACTCTAGCAATGTTGAAATATGAAAAAATTACTCGATGAAACCATGCCATACTACAGTCATTAGGTAAGGAGTAAACAGTTTCTGTTTTTCAAGCATTTCTTGAAATCATTAAAAAAAATAATGTGAATACTGTGTATGATTATAGCCTAAACAAAGAAAGAGACTTGAATACAAAATGTGTGTGAACATGTTGAACAGATACTTCTTTGTTTGTTCCGGTATATGACCATCAGTGCGGCTATTTCTATCTCCGCACTCATTTCTGGTCAAGTAAAACGGACATGTCTCTGTCCGCGTGGCTATCTGGTCAAGCAGAACGGATGTTTATCTGTCGTCATTGTCGTCTGGTCAAGCAGAACGGACGTTCTTTTGTCCACAATGATGTCTGACCAAGCAGAAAGGATGTTTCTCTGTCTGCCATGATGTCTGGTCAAGCAGAACGAACGTTTCTCTGTCCGAACCTATGCCTGGTGAAGTGGAACGGACGTTTCTCTTTTTGGGAAAAGGATACCCTGACTACTTGCTTCGAATGAATGGAACGAAATATGACAATGAACATTACCTGAGTGTGTAAGACCAGCGGTACAGCTGTAACATTACACGGCCAGCGGTACAACTGTAACATTACACGGCCATCCCACAGCACGTACGTTCCCCAACACAACTATATAAATGTCATGTAAAATTTAAATTTTCAACTAGAAAGGAAATAAAATTTCTGTAATTGAAGTAAAGCTTTGAGTTATATGTCCCCAAATTGTAGATTATTACGTTTTATGCAGGAAATGTATAAAACGGTTTTTTATATAATTTGAAAGAAGAAAAATGTATCATGAATTTTAGCAAGAAATAGCATTAAGTGATTGAATTATATTTAATATAAAGAACATATTAGGAAATTGATGTGACGTATGTGGTATAAATGTGATTTAAGACAGTAACGGGGGAATCTCCGTACTGTAACAATTCCATATCGGGTCAATTGTTACCGTGCAACATAGAGTTTAGTGGCCTTGCCAGTACATCAAGTGGTAGCACTATAACAATTTAACTATGTCACGTACAATATGAATGGTTCGGAAATGTCCTCGGTGTCCTATAGGATCGTTGTATAAATTCTATAATAAAAGTAAGTTATACAAAGGAGACCTGTTATTCAGAGACAATGTCAACGCTAGGAGTCCAAGACAAAGTGATTCATGGATTATCTCCCTTTCTTGTGCAAATTATCTCCCTTGAAAATGTAAGGTCATGTCACGTAGATCTATTTAGTTTCAGGTAAATTATCTATAATTCTGAATTCTGATTTTGGAATATTTTCCTTTTCGATTTCCCGACCGGACGTGAATGGGTTACCTGTCCGATCACGACTGTTGTCTCGTGATTTTGAGGAATTAAGATAATACACTGGCTTTTTATGATACGTTATTTATCGTATGTTACATACTCCAATTGTATTGTCCACAGAATGACATCCTGTCGGACCGAATATTGTCATTTAGTTTTAAACTACATTTTGTTATTGTATGTAGTAAACACGACTGTTATCATGGTCGACCGTAATTAAAAACGATTATACAATGTCCATTCCCTGAGTGATTTCTAATGAAGAAAACAGAACATGCTTGTTATATGTCCTGTCACAAATACCAGAATTATAAGAACTGCTCTACTCTACTAGTGATGATCGAACGAGCGACAATTTAATCTTAAACGATAAAATTAATTTGATTGAAAGACAAAGATAGCCATCATTACATTTAATATCATAAAGAGTTCTTTCAGGGGATGTAAATCCTGATCGAGAAAGTTTAAGTATGTAAGAGCAAAGAAATTCTGCTGACGAAACTGCCACATGGATACCTATTGAGTTGATACGTATTAAGATCATACAACAAAAATAACCGTCTGTCAGAAGTGTCTGGTGTAATGAACCGTGTGTCCTCCTCAGAAATATAGCAAGTAGAAAACAAAACACTCCACTGATGATAATTAACAATAGGCGGACGCCAGTCTACGGCAAGTCTATTAAATAAGAGATTTAATTAATCGTGAAAATTAGCGCAGTATACTCAATGGCACTCAGCAATAATCACTTATTCGTGTAGCATGCGCGAGCTCCATAAACATGAAAAATATCTCTACCTATATGTAACACGCACAGAAGTGTCCCGGTGAGATGGTCAGGCCGATATAATATCCCATTACTCTCACACACGATCAAATAAAAAGGACATTGAATTTTTGATCAAATATAGCTTATTGGTGATCAGTCTTTGAACATGTAAAGAATATTGTACGCGCGTAGAGAATGAAAAACCTTGCCCCATCCCACCGGGAAGGGTGGTTTATGTCAATAACTGAAACGCCGTCTTCTCGTAAAGACATTAATTCAACCACACTCGTATGCATCAAATAAATGATTTCTAAATAAAAAGAATTTCACATGTTTAGAAATTAATAGTAAAAATGAAACGTGAACACGAGCCGTAAACACGAAGGACACTGGTCGCCTCTCTCCTCTGTAAGACCTATAAAATCTCACTTTAAAAGAAGCTCGGTACTAATAGGCATTCACACACACATCATCTACACCACGGCAGATTTATACATACACAATTCATTTGATGGAATATGCACAGAGATGCCATCCTGTCCAAAGCTTTCATCTGATTGGATTAGCAATTAATTAAAATTTTATTTACAATTCATTTGATAAAGGACCAGTTGTAAGAGGTTTAAAGGTTTGCCCGTTACCTGTACCCGGGAAGCACGCGCGGGTACCCGATATAAAAGTGTGGCGTGCCTTTGATTCATATTAAACTCTCTTTGTCAATATCAGTTTTAATGAAATAAAGATCTCATGACTTAGATATATTAAGATAAGAGAAAATCACTTAATGAAGTAATTCGATGAATGAGTCTCCTCGAGAGCATATGTATTAAGGAAAAATAATTGTTAATTACAAAGCAATTATAAGTCTCTGTTCTCTTTAACATCAATTATTTCCTAGTCGAGGTAAACGAGTGGAACACGAAGTAAAACTATTGGCAGATTCCGTTATGACATTCAAATGTTCGTTAGATCAATCATGGATGAGTTTAAACGTCAGTAAAACATTAAAGAACAGAATGATATCAGTATTACAGAAATTCCATTTGAAATTCCCTAATTGTATTGCATTAATTTAGACAAAACAACTTGATAGGCAGGCAATTCGACATAAAACATAATCATTCTAATTTGGAATAACAGTAATTTCATATGAAGTGTTTTGTTTTTAAAACGTTTAATATTAAAGACATAACACATCACCTGCTTGTAACCACAATTAATTCGGTGTAAGTGACAAGCGGTCGATTTCATCTGGTCAAAAATACCGTAATGGATGAGCTAAAGTAGCTCGTTTCCGAAGCGAATACCTGATCGAGGGGGTGGGAAGGGGGTGGGGAGGGGTAGGGAGGGGGTGGGGAGGGGCTGTCTCGATTATTAAACAAATTGATATGTGACTATTTCTAATATCTTGTTACTTGGTTGCAGCTTTTTTCTTTTTCTTTATCCTGACATGTATATCCCTTCTCTATGACGGGTACGGTCATATTCTACGGCCCCAATTTTTTTAGGGTGAATACATTTTCGGTATCTTCTGCTAGTTTCAAATGCGTGTCTTCCATTGTATCAGAATGATGGTTATTTTCGTGCACTAAAGCAAATCTTATTCAACGTATTAAAAAAATTTGAAAGGGACAGATGGAAGAAATTTATTAACAAGAGGACAATATATTGATAAGAGAACAAAAGTGTAAAAACAATATATAGACAGTGAAAACATAGCAACAAAAGTGTAAAAACAATATATAGACAGTGTAAACATAAAAACAAACGGATAAAAACAATATATAGACAGCGAAAACATAGTAACAAAAGTGTAAAAACAATATATAGACAGTGAAAACATGAAAACAAACGGATAAAAACAATATATAGACAGCGAAAACATAATTATAAAAGGGTAAAAACAATATATAGACAGCGAAAACATACAGTAGTAACAAAAGGGTAAAAACAATATATAGACAGAGAAAACATAGTAACAAACGGGTAAAAACAATATATAGACAGTGAAAACATAATAACAAACGGGTAAAAACAATATATAGACAGCGAAAACATAATTATCAAAGGGTAAAAACAATATATAGACAGCGAAAACATAATAACAAAAGGGTAAAACAATATATAGACAGCGAAAACATAATAACAAACAGGTAAAAACAATATATAGAAAGCGAAAACATAATTACAAAAGGGTAAAAACAATATATAGACAGCGAAAACATAGTAACAAAAGGGTAAAAACAATATATAGACAGCGAAAACATAATAACAAACGGATAAAAACAATATATAGACAGCGAAAACATAATAACAAACGGATAAAAACAATATATAGACAGCGAAAACATAATAACAAACGGGTAAAAACAATATATAGACAGCGAAAACATAATTACAAAGGGGTAAAAACAATATATAGAGAGCGAAAACATAATAACAAAAGAGTAAAAACAATATATAGACAGCGAAAACATAATAACAAAAGGGTAAAAACAATATATAGACAGCGAAAACATAATAACAAATGGGTAAAAACAATATATAGACAGCGAAAACATAATAACAAACGGGTAAAAACAATATGTAAACAGCGAAAACATAATAACAAATGGGTAAAAACAATATATAGACAGCGAAAACATAATAACAAACGGGTAAAAACAATATATAGACAGCGAAAACATAGTAACAAAAGTGTAAAAACAATATGTAAACAGCGAAAACATAATAACAAAAGGGTAAAAACAATATATAGACAGCGAAAACATAATAACAAACGGGTAAAAACAATATATAGACAGTGAAAACGTAATTACAAAAGTGTAAAAACAATATATAGACAGCGAAAACATGATAACAAACGGGTAAAAACAATATATAGACAGCGAAAACATAATAACAAACGGGTAAAAACAATATATAGACAGCGAAAACATAATTACAAAAGGGTAAAAACAATATGTAGACAGCGAAAACATAATAACAAAAGGGTACAAACAATATATAGACAGCGAAAACATAATTACAAAAGGGTAAAAACAATATATAGACAGCGAAAACATAATTACAAAAGTGTAAAAACAATATATAGACAGCGAAAACATAATAACAAAAGGGTAAAAACAATATATAGACAGCGAAAACATAATAACAAAAGTGTAAAAACAATATATAGACAGCGAAAACATAAGTAACAAAAGGGTAAAACAATATAGACAGCGAAAACATAATAACAAACGGTAAAAACAATATATAGACAGCGAAAACGTAATTACACAAGGGTAAAAACAATATATAGACAGCGAAAACATAGTAACAAAAGAGTAAAAACAATATATAGACAGCGAAAACATAATTACAAAAGAGTAAAAACAATATATAGACAGCGAAAACATAATAACAAAAGAGTAAAAACAATATATAGACAGCGAAACATAATAACAAAAGTGTAAAAACAATATATAGACAGCGAAAACATAATAACAAAAGAGTAAAAACAATATATAGACAGCGAAAACATAGTAACAAAAGTGTAAAAACAATATATAGACAGCGAAAACATAATAACAAAAGGGTAAAAACAATATATAGACAGCGAAAACATAATAACAAACGAATAAAAACAATATATAGACAGCGAAAACATAGTAACAAAAGTGTAAAAACAATATGTAGACAGCGAAAACATAATAACAAAAGGGTAACAACAATATATAGACAGCGAAAACAAAATAACAAACGGGTAAAAACAATATATAGACAGTGAAAACGTAATAACAAAAGTATAAAAACAATATATAGACAGCGAAAACATAATAACAAAAGAGTAAAAACAATATATAGACAGCGAAAACATAGTAACAAAAGAGTAAAAACAATATATAGACAGCGAAAACATAATTACATTAGTGTAAAAACAATATATAGACAGCGAAAACATACAGTAGTAACAAAAGGGTAAAAACAATATATAGACAGCGAAAACATAATAACAAACGGGTAAAAACAATATATAGACAGCGAAAACATAATTACAAAACGGGTAAAAACAATATATAGACAGCGAAAACATAGTAACAAAAGTGTAAAAACAATATGTAAACAGCGAAAACATAATAACAAAAGGGTAAAAACAATATATAGACAGCGAAAACATAATAACAAACGGGTAAAAACAATATATAGACAGTGAAAACGTAATTACAAAAGTGTAAAAACAATATATAGACAGCGAAAACATAATAACAAACGGGTAAAAACAATATATAGACAGCGAAAACATAATCACAAAAGGGTAAAAACAATATATAGACAGCGAAAACATAATAACAAAAGTGTAAAAACAATATATAGACAGCGAAAACATCATAACAAAAGTGTAAAAACAATATATAGACAGCGAAAACATAATTACAAAAGTGTAAAAACAATATATAGACAGCGAAAACATACAGTAGTAACAAAAGGGTAAAAACAATATATAGACAGCGAAAACATAATAACAAACGGGTAAAAACAATATCTAGACAGCGAAAACATAATTACAAAAGTGTAAAAACAATATATAAACAGCGAAAACATACAGTAGTAACAAAAGGGTAAAAACAATATATAGACAGCGAAAACATAATAACAAAAGGGTAAAAACAATATATAGACAGCGAAAACATAATTACAAAAGGGTAAAAACAATATATAGACAGTGAAAACTTAATTACAAAAGTGTAAAAACAATATATAGACAGCGAAAACATAATAACAAAAGAGTAAAAACAATATATAGACAGCAAAAACATAGTAACAAAAGGGTAAAAACAATATATAGACAGCGAAAACATACTCACAAAAAGAGTAAAAACAATATATAGACAGCGAAAACATAGTAACAAAAGTGTAAAAACAATATATAGACAGCGAAAACATAATTACAAAAGGGTAAAAACAATATATAGACAGCGAAAACATAATAACAAACGGGTAAAAGCAATATATAGACAGCGAAAACATAATTACAAAAGGGTAAAAACAATATATAGACAGCGAAAACATAATTACATTAGTGTAAAAACAATATATAGACAGCAAAAACATAGTAACAAAAGAGTAAAAACAATATATAGACAGCGAAAACATAATTACAAAAGAGTAAAAACAATATATAGACAGCGAAAACATGAGATGACATTGATAATTACTGACAATGAGATGACAATGATAATTACTGACAATGAGATGACAATGATAATTACTGACAATGAGATGACAATGATAATTACTGACAATGAGATGACAATGATAATTACTGACAATGAGATGACAATGATAATCACTGACAATGAGATGACAATGGTAATTACTGACAATAAGATGCCAATGATAATTACTGACAATGATAATTACTGACAATGAGATGACAATGATAATTACTGACAATGAGGTGACAACGATAATTACTGACAATGAGATGACAATGATAATTACTGACAATGAGATTACAATGATAATTACTGACAATGAGATGACAACGATAATTACTGACAATGAGATGACAATGATAATTACTGACAATGAGATGACAATGAGATGACAATGATAATTACTGACAATGAGATGACAATGATAATTACTAACAATGAGATGACAATGATAATTACTGACAATGAGATGACAACGATAATTACTGACAATGATAATTACTGACAATGATAATTACTGACAATGAGATGACAACGATAATTACTGACAATGATAATTACTGACAATGATAATTACTGACAATGAGGTGACAACGATAATTACTGACAATGAGATGACAATGATAATTACTGACAATGAGATGACAATGATAATTACTGACAATGAGATGACAACGATAATTACTGACAATGAGATGACAATGATAATTACTGACAATGATAATTACTGACAATGAGATGACAATGATAATTACTGACAATGAGATGAGAACGACAAAAACACACGCAAATGTCTGGAGGGAAATTTCAAAATATATGTAAGATTTTACCAGACAAATCTTGTTAAGTTTTGTAGAAGTGTGGGGGGAAACACTACACTTTAAAATGGGCATTAGTGGTGGGTACTAAATATATCATAAATATATCATAAATATATCATAAATATATCATAAATATATCATAAATATATCATAAATATATCATAAATATATCTAAGAACGTCATAGTTTTAATATGAAAAAGTTTTAATTCCCAAAGAAAATCAAGGACCTAACATGCAAAGAAGATCATAGGTTTCTTTAAGAATATCAAGGACCTAATACGAAAGAACATCAATATTTTAATACAAAAATATATAGCTGATATGCACAAATAAAACAACATCAAAACTCAATGTACAAAGGAGAAACAAGCTCTAATACGCAAACAAAGCAGTTGTTTGATAATCTCACTCGAAAAATGTCCTTCTTGACTCACTTTTCCACATTCCGTTGACTTGGTCAAATTTTCGACGTAGTTTATTTATTAATCTATTTTAAAAAAAAATCAATTGCGTTGAACTAGAGAGATGGAATTTGAAATATTTTTTTTAAATCGAGTTGAGCTTTCTCAAATTTCAGAAGTATTTTTTCAAACATAGTTGTAACAGAGACATTATAGAATTATTATCTCTGTTACCATAGTAACTAGTTATATAACAAGATATCGCACTAACTCAAAAACTGGAAAATTGCAATATAGCTCATTGGGTAGAGACCTACAAAATGTAGACTAGAAAAGCATAGTCCCCGATGCGATTTCCTACCGGAAGCATTGCAAATATGCTTATCTGTGTTGTATTAGAATTGACCATAAACGCGTTATCACCCTTCTTCATTGACCAAACAACGACAAGATGTCAACTAGTCATCGACAAAAAATCTCGTTTTTTTATGTCTGACCTAAGTTTCCTTATTATACGACACAAACAGGACGTAGGGACAATAAACTGTACCTTTCCCATGATAACAAGATTAGTCATAACTCCCAAGGGAGGTTTTTACCCCATTAGACAATAACCTGTTATCATTAATCAAATTTTCCTGGACAGTCTTTATACATATATTTCCGTGGGTTTTGTTTAAATGAACTTAAAGCGCGAGACTGTCACAATCTTAATCAGCCGAAGAGGTTGGGAACCCAGGAGTGCTTTGTTTTATAGGTAGTCTACGGGGTATCATTGCTACGTTATAGAACTGTGTTGACAATCGTCCAATCATTTTACATGGTAATTGACAGCAATTATAGTCATTAACCCGGTATACAAGGCCTTACCCCGGGAGTCCCTAACGAGAACTCTCCAAACATTCCCAGTAATGGCCAGAGTCTTAACCTTGTAACACCAACACATGCGTCATATAGCACACGTGCACACACGTGATAAAAATTGTAAGGTATTAGTAAGCAAACCCCTTGACAGTCCAGGAAAGAATAACTCCGTTTTATCACACCGGATGTAAGGCAGGCGAGTGATGTTGTTTAATCCTACAGAACCGTATGTCTGTGCCTTCTGTAATACCTCACAAATTTCACCTCAGATAACTCAACTTATATCATATTACATTGTCGGTGTTTTGATTTCACATCTAAAAATAGAAAACTACATATTCGAACATTTATATATTATATTAAATCATATTGCATGTATATTAAAGTTTAACAATTGAATGAAGCAGTAAATCAAGATCTTATAAAACAGATTACTAATATCTTGTATGTTTTTATGCAATCCTTTTGATATGATTAAACAAAGAAGAAAAAAGGGGAAAACATTTTTTTTTTTTTTTCGTCAAAGTACTCCAGGGCTCCATATCACCAAATGTGACATTGGTGACTTCTGGCGTAAGTTCGTTCTGCCAACTTATTCCTATATCTACATACTTTTACACCCATTCATATCAAATACATACGTATAATGTTATAAGCATATTAATCGTTTACATATGTTACAATGTCACAGTAGGAAAACGCGAAAGGAATTGTCTAAGAGGACGTGTGTATTGTAATTCTATGCAAGTTTATCTCTCATTTAGTTCATTACCATGACACTTCATCCTGTGACATTGACCCCTCTTTCAAAAACATTGCCATAAGGAATTCATTTCTCTTCGTTCATAATCGTATAAGTTTTCACCGATTACCCTTTTAAGCATTTATCTCATAAGGCATTCAGCTTTTTCATACATTCTTGAGATATTTAATTATATGATTAATAAGGTAAATACTCTGGAGAAACTTTAATCCTTGACCAGCCATCACTAGCAATGCTGAGTAGCAAAGTGTCTCCGATATTGTCTCCCTTTCCTTTTTCGATAACTTGAGTTGCATGCTTAAGGGAGATGAAGAGTGGGTTTGCCGTTAGCCAGTAGATACCCTAATTAGAGAGTGAGTGATATCTCTGCCGTGTAGATGATGTGTTTAGGGGATATTTGGTGTGCAAATGGTGTAAGGGTGTTTTTGATGTCTCTTTCCAACGTGAAGTCCGCATATGATATGATTAAAGCAGCCCAATAGACGGACCTGTTAGGGACATCCTGTGCTGACAATCTCGCAATTTATCTTGGTTTTCAACCGAACGCACCCGTACGTTAATAAAGACTCCCTGACCCCACAGGCCAGTATCGGTCATCAGCGGGCAGTAACAGATGACCATCGGAACACCGAGATGGGGATAAATCGTAAGGTTTGGGACAGAATGATGGCCAGTAAGTAGTAATGTCTATAACGGAACACGAAAATATATAATACAAATCATCAAATATCATCACAACTACCGAAGTCGAACACCCTAGTTTTTTCAAAATCATCACGAAATACGGAGATTATTTGCTATAGAAACGAAATTGGTTTGAAAGACAAAAGAATATGCGCACGCGACCTTCGTGAGAAACGGAAGTAGAATTTGCACGAGGAATGGTTCTGGTGCACTCCCGAACCTCTGTAAAATAGAATTGTTTATGAATATGAATTATTTTTGTTTCGTCCGTAAGGGCTTTCTCAATATAACAAAATACATTTGTACATGCACATTGAATGACAATTTGATGATGGAACACAGATTGATAGAGATCGACCAACGAAACGTTAGGTACAACTACTGGAAGAGTACATAATGGGCATCGTGTCAACAAGTGCATACATAGTACTCCCTGGCCTATCAAACGTACGCCCTGTACCATAATGATATATATTATTTCAGTATTGTAGTCATTGTTTCGTTATATTTATGTTCCTCACACACCCTTCATTATGTTCAAGGTATGCTAAATATTATCATTACACAGGTAACGGGCCATCCATATTCTAAGACATTTTTACTGACGTATGTCAAGCTATAGAAAATATATTAGGACAAAAAGATTCAGATTCGTTGACACACAAAGTCATATATGTTGGTCAGGACAACACTAATTCAGATATGTTGGCTAGGACAAGACTAACTCAGTAATGTTGCTTAGTAGGACAACATTAATTCAGATCTGTTGTTTAATATGACATCAATAATTCAGATATGTTGCTTAGTACGACAGCACTAATTCAGATCTGTTGTTTAATACGACATCAATAATTTAGATCTATTTTTAGTACGACAACACTAATTCAGATCTGTTGTTAAATAGGACTTCAATAATTCAGATCTGTTATTTAATAGGACATCAATAATTCAGATCTGTTGTTTAGTACGACATCAATAATTCAGATCTGTTGTTAAGTACGACAGCACTAATTCAGATATGTTTTTTAGGCGGACATCAATAATTCAGATCTGTTGTTTAATAGGACATCAATAATTCAGATATGTTGTTTAGTCGGACATCAATAATTCAGATATGTTGTTTAGTAGGACATCAATAATTCAGATATGTTGTTTAGTAGGACATCAATAATTCAGATATGTTGTTTAGTCGGACATCAATAATTCAGATCTGTTGTTTAATATGACATCAATAATTCAGATCTGTTGTTTAGTACGACAACACTAATTCAGATCTGTTGTTTAATATGACATCAATAATTCAGATCTGTTGTTTAGTAGGTCAACACTAATTCAGATCTGTTGTTTAGTCGGACAACTCGGATAGTTATATAGTATTAATTCCGTGGTCAGAAGGACAATGGTAATTTAGATCTGTCATTTTTGTTAGAACGACAACACTTGGTTGGTTACCTGGACGACAACCCTTATTTAGATATGTTGGCTACATTGACGACAACCCTTATTTAGATCTGTTAGTTACAGTGACGACAACCCTTATTTAGATCTGTTGGTTACAGGGACGACAACCCTTATTTAGATCTGTTGGTTACAGGGACGACAACCCTTATTTAGATCTGTTGGTTACAGGGACGACAACCCTTATTTAGATCTGTTGGTTACAGGGACGACAACCCTTATTTAGATCTGTTCGTTACAGGGACGAGAACCCTTATTTAGACCTGTTAGTTACAAGGACGACAATCTTTATTTAGATCTGTTAGTTACAGGGACGACAACCCTTATTTAGATCTGTTAGTTACAGTGACGACAACCTTTATTTAGATATGTTGGTTGCAGGGACGACAACCCTTATTTAGATATGTTAGTTACAGTGACGACAATCCTTATTTAGATCTGTTAGTTACAGGGACGACAACCTTTATTTAGATCTGTTGGTTACAGGGACGACCACCCTTATTTAGATCTGTTAGTTACAGTGACGACAACCGCTATTTAGATTTGTTAGTTACAGGGACGACAACCCTTATTTAGATCTGTTAGTTACAGGGACGACAACCCTTATTTAGATCAGTTAGTTACAGGGACGACCACCCTTATTTAGATCTGTTGGTTACAGGGACGACAACCCTTATTTAGATCTGTTGGTTACAGGGACGACAACCCTTATTTAGATCTGTTGGTTACAGGGACGACAACCCTTATTTAGATCTGTTGGTTACAGGGACGACAACCCTTATTTAGATATGTTGGTTACAGGGACGAGAACCCTTATTTAGACCTGTTAGTTACAGGGACGACAACCTTATTTAGATCTGTTAGTTACAGGGACGACAACCCTTATTTAGATCTGTTAGTTACAGGGACGACAACCTTTATTTAGATATGTTGGTTGCAGGGACGACAACCCTTATTTAGATCTGTTAGTTACAGTGACGACAATCCTTATTTAGATCTGTTAGTTACAGGGACGACAACCTTTATTTAGATCTGTTGGTTACAGGGACGACCACCCTTATTTAGATCTGTTAGTTACAGTGACGACAACCGCTATTTAGATTTGTTAGTTACAGGGACGACAACCCTTATTTAGATCTGTTAGTTACAGGGACGACAACCCTTATTTAGATCAGTTAGTTACAGGGACGACAACCCTTATTTAGATCTGTTAGTTACAGTGACGACAACCGTTATTTAGATATGTTAGTTACAGTGACCACAACCCTTATTTAAATATGTTATTTACAGGGACGACCACCCTTATTTAGATCTGTTATTACAGGGACGACAACGTTTATTTAGATCTGTTGGTTACAAGGGCGACCATCCTTATTTAGATCTGTTAGTTACAGGGACGACAATCCTTATTTAGATCTGTTAGTTACAGTGACCACAACCCTTATTTAGATCTGTTGGTTACAGGGGCGACAATCCTTATTTAGGTCTGTTGGTTACAGGGACGACAACCCTTATTTAGGTCTGTTGGTTACAGGGGCGACAATCCTTATTTAGATCTGTTAGTTATAATGACGACAACCTTTATTT
Source organism: Pecten maximus (assembly GCF_902652985.1). NCBI lineage: Eukaryota > Metazoa > Mollusca > Bivalvia > Pectinida > Pectinidae > Pecten > Pecten maximus. The sequence continues at coordinate 30,701,983 of NC_047025.1, forward strand.
AGATCTGTTAGTTACAGTGCCGACAACCTTTATTGAGATATGTTAGTTACAGGGACGACAACCCTCATTTAGATCTGTTAGTTACAGGGACGACAACATTTATTTAGATCTGTTAGTTACAGGAACGACAACCCTTATTTAGATCTGTTAGTTACAAGGACGACCACCCTTATTTAGATCTGTTAGTTACAAGGACGACAACCTTTATTGAGATATGTAAGTTACAGGGACGACAACCCTTATTTAGATCTGTTGGCTACATTGACGACAACCCTTATTTAGATCTGTTAGTTACTGTGACGACCACCCTTATTTAGATCTGTTGGTTACAGGGGCGACAACCTTTATTGAGATATGTTAGTTACAGGGGCGACAATCCTTATTTAGGTCTGTTGGTTACAGGGGCGACAATCCTTATTTAGATCTGTTAGTTACAATGACGACAACCTTTATTTAGATCTGTTAGTTACAGTGCCGACAACCTTTATTGAGATATGTTAGTTACAGGGACGACAACCCTCATTTAGATCTGTTAGTTACAGGGACGACAACATTTATTTAGATCTGTTAGTTACAGGAACGACAACCCTTATTTAGATCTGTTAGTTACAAGGACGACCACCCTTATTTAGATCTGTTAGTTACAAGGACGACAACCTTTATTGAGATATGTAAGTTACAGGGACGACAACCCTTATTTAGATCTGTTGGCTACATTGACGACAACCCTTATTTAGATCTGTTAGTTACTGTGACGACCACCCTTATTTAGATCTGTTGGTTACAGGGACGACAACCCTTATTTAGATCTGTTGGTTACAGGGACGACAACCCTTATTTAGATCTGTTGGTTACAGGGACGACAACCCTTATTTAGATCTGTTGGTTACAGGGACGACAACCCTTATTTAGACCTGTTAGTTACAGGGACGACAACCTTTATTTAGATCTGTTAGTTACAGGGACGACAACCCTTATTTAGATCTGTTAGTTACAGGGACGACAACCTTTATTTAGATATGTTGGTTGCAGGGACGACAACCCTTATTTAGATCTGTTAGTTACAGTGACGACAATCATTATTTAGATCTGTTAGTTACAGGGACGATAACCTTTATTTAGATCTGTTGGTTACAGGGACGACCACTCTTATTTAGATCTGTTAGTTACAGTGACGACAACCCTTATTTAGATCTGTTAGTTACAGGGACGACAACCCTTATTTAGATCAGTTAGTTACAGGGACGACAACCCTTATTTAGATCTGTTAGTTACAGTGACGACAACCGTTATTTAGATATGTTAGTTACAGGGACGACCACCCTTATTTAGATCTGTTATTACAGGGACGACAACGTTTATTTAGATCTGTTGGTTACAGGGGCGACCATCCTTATTTAGATCTGTTAGTTACAGGGACGACAATCCTTATTTAGATCTGTTAGTTACAGTGACCACAACCCTTATTTAGATCTGTTGGTTACAGGGGCGACAATCCTTATTTAGATCTGTTGGTTACCAGGGCGACAATCCTTATTTAGATCTGTTAGTTACAATGACGACAACCTTTATTTAGATCTGTTAGTTACAGTGCCGACAACCTTTATTGAGATATGTTAGTTACAGGGACGACAACCCTTATTTAGATCTGTTAGTTACAGGGACGACAACATTTATTTAGATCTGTTAGTTACAGGAACGACAACCCTTATTTAGATCTGTTAGTTACAGGGACGACCACCCTTATTTAGATCTGTTAGTTACAAGGACGACAACCTTTATTGAGATATGTAAGTTACAGGGACGACAACCTTTATTTAGATCTGTTAGTGACAGGGACGACAATCCTTATTTAGATCTGTTAGTTACAGGGACGACAACCCTTATTTAGATCTGTTAGTTACAGGGACGACATCCCTTATTTAGATCTGTTAGTTACAGGGACGACAACGTTTATTTAGATCTGTTAGTTACAGGGACGACAACCCTTATTTAGATCTGTTAGTTACAGGGACGACAACCTTTATTTATATCTGTTGGTTACAGGGACGACAACCTTTATTGAGATCTGTTAGTTTCAGGGAGGACAACCTTTATTTAGATCTGTTGGTTACAGGAACCACAACCCTTATTTAGATATGTTAGTTACAGGAACGACAACCCTTGTTTAGATCTGTTAGTTACAGGGACGACCACCCTTATTTAGATCTGTTAGTTACAGGGACGACAACCTTTATTTAGATCTTTTAGTTACAGGGACGACAACCCTTATTTAGATCTGTTTGTTACAGTGACGACAACCTTTATTTAGATCTGTTAGTTACAGGGACGACAACCCTTATTTAGATATGTTAGTTACAGTGACGACAACCTTTATTTAGATCTGTTGGTTACAGGGACGACAACCCTTATTTAGATATGTTGGTTACAGGGACGATAACCTTTATTTAGATCTGTTAGTTACAGGGACGACCACCCTTATTTAGATCTGTTAGTTACAGGGACGACAACCTTTATTTAGATCTGTTAGTTACAGGGACGACCACCCTTATTTAGATCTGTTAGTTACAGGGACGACAACCTTTATTTAGATCTGTTAGTTACAGGGACGACAACCCTTATTTAGATCTGTTAGTTACAGTGACGACAACCTTTATTTAGATATGTTGGTTACAGGGACGACAACCCTTATTTAGATCTGTTGGTTACAGGGACGACAATCCTTATTTAGATATGTTAGTTATAGTGACGACAACCCATATTTAGATCTGTTAGTTACAGGGACGACATCCCTTATTTAGATCTGTTAGTTACAGGGACGACAACGTTTATTTAGATCTGTTAGTTACAGGGACGACAACCCTTATTTAGATCTGTTAGTTACAGGGACGACAACCTTTATTTATATCTGTTGGTTACAGGGACGACAACCTTTATTGAGATCTGTTAGTTTCAGGGAGGACAACCTTTATTTAGATCTGTTGGTTACAGGAACCACAACCCTTATTTAGATATGTTAGTTACAGGAACGACAACCCTTGTTTAGATCTGTTAGTTACAGGGACGACCACCCTTATTTAGATCTGTTAGTTACAGGGACGACAACCTTTATTTAGATCTTTTAGTTACAGGGACGACAACCCTTATTTAGATCTGTTTGTTACAGTGACGACAACCTTTATTTAGATCTGTTAGTTACAGGGACGACAACCCTTATTTAGATATGTTAGTTACAGTGACGGCAGTCCATATTTAGATCTGTTGGTTACAGGGACGACAACCCTTATTTAGATCTGTTAGTTACAGGGACGACAACCTTTATTTAGATCTGTTAGTTACAGGGACGACCACCCTTATTTAGATCTGTTAGTTACAGGGACGACAACCTTTATTTAGATCTGTTAGTTACAGGGACGACAACCCTTATTTAGATCTGTTAGTTACAGGGACGACAACCTTTATTTAGATCTGTTAGTTACAGGGACGACAACCCTTATTTAGATCTGTTAGTTACAGTGACGACAACCTTTATTTAGATATGTTGGTTACAGGGACGACAACCCTTATTTAGATCTGTTGGTTACAGGGACGACAATCCTTATTTAGATATGTTAGTTATAGTGACGACAACCCATATTTAGATCTGTTAGTTACAGGGACGACAACCTTTATTTAGATCTGTTGGTTACAGGGACGACAACCTTTATTTAGATCTGTTATGTTTACAGGGACGACCACCCTTATTTAGATCTGTTATTACAGGGACGACAACGTTTATTTAGATCTGTTGGTTACAGGGGCGACCATCCTTATTTAGATCTGTTAGTTACAGGGACGACAATCCTTATTTAGATCTGTTAGTTACAGTGACCACAACCCTTATTTAGATCTGTTGGTTACAGGGGCGACAATCCTTATTTAGATCTGTTGGTTACCGGGGCGACAATCCTTATTTAGATCTGTTAGTTACAATGACGACAACCTTTATTTAGATCTGTTAGTTACAGGGACGACAACCCTTATTTAGATCTGTTAGTTACAGGGACGACAACATTTATTTAGATCTGTTAGTTACAGGAACGACAACCCTTATTTAGATCTGTTGGTTACCGGGGCGACAATCCTTATTTAGATCTGTTAGTTACAGTGCCGACAACCTTTATTGAGATATGTTAGTTACAGGGACGACAACCCTTATTTAGATCTGTTAGTTACAGGGACGACAACATTTATTTAGATCTGTTAATTACAGGAACGACAACCCTTATTTAGATCTGTTAGTTACAGGGACGACCACCCTTATTTAGATCTGTTAGTTACAAGGACGACAACCTTTATTGAGATATGTAAGTTACAGGGACGACAACCTTTATTTAGATCTGTTAGTGACAGGGACGACAATCCTTATTTAGATCTGTTAGTTACAGGGACGACAACCCTTATTTAGATCTGTTAGTTACAGGGACGACATCCCTTATTTAGATCTGTTAGTTACAGGGACGACAACGTTTATTTAGATCTGTTAGTTACAGGGACGACAACCCTTATTTAGATCTGTTAGTTACAGGGACGACAACCTTTATTTATATCTGTTGGTTACAGGGACGACAACCTTTATTGAGATCTGTTAGTTTCAGGGAGGACAACCTTTATTTAGATCTGTTGGTTACAAGAACCACAACCCTTATTTAGATATGTTAGTTACAGGAACGACAACCCTTGTTTAGATCTGTTAGTTACAGGGACGACCACCCTTATTTAGATCTGTTAGTTACAGGGACGACAACCTTTATTTAGATCTTTTAGTTACAGGGACGACAACCCTTATTTAGATCTGTTTGTTACAGTGACGACAACCTTTATTTAGATCTGTTAGTTACAGGGACGACAACCCTTATTTAGATATGTTAGTTACAGTGACGACAACCTTTATTTAGATCTGTTGGTTACAGGGACGACAACCCTTATTTAGATCTGTTGGTTACAGGGACGATAACCTTTATTTAGATCTGTTAGTTACAGGGACGACCACCCTTATTTAGATCTGTTAGTTACAGGGACGACAACCTTTATTTAGATCTGTTAGTTACAGGGACGACCACCCTTATTTAGATCTGTTAGTTACAGGGACGACAACCTTTATTTAGATCTGTTAGTTACAGGGACGACAACCCTTATTTAGATCTGTTAGTTACAGTGACGACAACCTTTATTTAGATATGTTGGTTACAGGGACGACAACCCTTATTTAGATCTGTTGGTTACAGGGACGACAATCCTTATTTAGATATGTTAGTTATAGTGACGACAACCCATATTTAGATCTGTTAGTTACAGGGACGACAACCTTTATTTAGATCTGTTGGTTACAGGGACGACAACCTTTATTTAGATCTGTTAGTTACAGGGACGACAACCTTTATTTAGATATGTTAGTTACAGTGACGACAACCCTTATTTAGATCTGTTAGTTACAGGGACGACAACCTTGATTTAGATCTGTTGGTTACAGGGACGACAACCTTTATTTAGATCTGTTAGTTACAGGGACGACAACCGCTATTTAGATCTGTTAGTTACAGGGACGACAATCCTTATTTAGATATGTTAGTTACAGTGACGACAACCCTTATTTAGATATGTTAGTTACAGGGACGACAATCTTTATTTAGGTCTGTTGGTTACAGGGATGACAACCTTTGTTAAGATCTGTTAGTTACAGGGACGACAACCGCTATTTAGATCTGTTAGTTACAGTGACGACAATCCTTATTTAGATCTGTTAGTTACAGGGACGACAACCTTTATTTAGATCTGTTGGTTACAGGGACGACAACCTTTATTTAGATCTGTTAGTTACAGGGACGACAACCGCTATTTAGATCTGTTAGTTACAGGGCCGACAACCTATATTTAGATCTGTTAGTTACAGGGGCGACAACCGTTATTTAGATATGTTAGTTACAGGGACGACAACCCTTATTTAGATCTGTTAGTTACAGGGACGACAACCTTTATTTAGATCTGTTAGTTACAGGGACGACAACTCTTATTGAGATCTGTTAATTACAGGGACGACAATCCTTATTTAGATCTGTTAGTTACAGGGACGACAACCCTTATTTAGATCTGTTGGTTACAGGGACGACAACCCTTATTTAGATATGTTAGTTACAGGGACGACAACCTTTATTGAGATATGTAAGTTACAGGGACGACAACCCTTATTTAGATCTGTTATATATATATATATATACATTTTACCAGTGATAACATACATTTTACCTTCAATAAGGGGTCCGCGGTGGCCGAGTGGTTAAGGTGTCCCGACACTTTAACACTAGCCCTCCACCTCTGGGTCGCGAGTTCGAAACCTACGTGGGGCAGTTGCCAGGTACTGACCGTAGGCCGGTGGTTTTTCTCCGGGTACTCCGGCTTTCCTCCACCTCCAAAACCTGGCACGTCCTTAAATGACCCTGGCTGTTAATAGGACGTTAAACAAAAGCATACCAAAACCTTCAATAATATACATTTCACCTTCGATGATATACATTTTACTTTCGGTAATATAGATTTTACCAGTGATTTTATACATTTTTACCTGTGACTACAAACATTTTACCTGTATTTTACAAATAATTTATCTGATTTAATACATGTTTATGTAACAATTCACGTTTTACTTATATTTAAAAGCAGTTTACCTGTGAGACAAATTTTACCTGTGATGTGTCTATATTGCACACCTGTAATTTTCTGTTAGAGTTACCTCCATTTAACCAACATAATCAGCATTTTACAATCTCGATGGTCGATATGAATAACAAAGTATCGTTAATTTAATGAACTTATTTATTGCAAGTATGAGTCTGTATTGGAACCTTCTCATTGAAACCATATTTGGTAAATAGAAAACCTCCCTTTCAAACATAAACTACACGTTAATCGATGAATTAAACACTAAAAGTAAATTTAAGCTTTAAGAGATTCTACACTGTCCCACCTCTTTTTCGACAAGTTCTGAATTTATCCTAAAAACTCAATTCCAGAATGGGTTCTTGTGATTCTGTGCTAGTTCGTCGCATTTTCATCTAGATTTGTCGCCGATTATGCAGAAGACGCTTAATCTTCCGGGGCACCTGGTCTGATTCTGTTTGTACTTATTCAGGAGCCTCTGTACAAATCTATAGTTTTGTTTATATTTTTGCACACGATTATTCGATTTTGAGATTGAATAATGGTTTCGTTATTATGTCGCATTCTTTGTTGTTTTAAGGGCTTGTTAAATGAAACCATATTGTTCATTCTACATCAGCCAGATTATGATAATCTTGTATATTCTGGTTAATTGTTAACATATCTGTTTGTTCCACAAATATTTGCTTAAAATATACTTTCTACTTTCCTGATAGTGTTATCATTGGGCTAAGAGATGCAGAATTTTTTCCTAATTTTCTTACGACAGTCGTGTGTAGTTATATTTCGGATTTTTATTCCTAAAACTAAAGGATTTGTTTTTCCACTCTAAATTCCAGTCAGGCCTGACACAATTTGTAGTTATTATATTTAGCAGATCCTATTCATATGGCTTTAGTTTATTTTTGAAGCTTGGGTCTAAACATGACAGAGCCTGGTAAATCTACAGGTTTCTTTCAAAATTTCATTTTTTAAAAATATACCAGAATCAAAAAATATACCAGAATCAAAATATACCAGAATCAAAAAATATACCAGAATCAAAAAATATACCAGAATCAAAAATGTACCACAATCAAAAATATACCACAATCAAAAATATACCAGCATCAAACTTTATGTCAATACTAACGATGCCTTTGGTTTATTTGTTAGTTTGTACCAAGATTCCCATTATTTCTATACATTAGATAGATAAGATGATGTTGAATCACCCTGTTAGATGCTTGTTCATATTTTGAAAAAAAAATTACGAAAACATTTTGTGTAATACACAACGCCCAGTGCCCTGCTACGAAACCTTTATCCATTTCGTGAATTGGAACCAAATTCAAAATAATCTAACGCATTATACATAATTGCCAGGGCAATAGGTCGAATGCCTTTTATTAAAGTTGATAAGTGACAACATCTCAAGGATATACTAGTTTTCAATAGAACTACTAGTACTTACAGTTCAATAACCTTGTGTTGTCAAGCCTTTCTGATTGTCACAAAGTAATTTATAAAGGAATTTCTTCTTTCTATTAGCCGGACATTCAAAATATAAATAAGTTTACAAGAATTCCCCCTAGGAGGCTTCCTTTTGGTAAAACAGTAACGATACATTGTTTTTGAGTAACAAGCAGGGTACTGAGTTCAAAGCTGTGATTAAGATTCGATAAAAAAAGACATTATATTTCAACATCAAAAATATAAATGCTAATCGTTGTGAATGAATCATGATAATCCAAAGTTAGTAAGATAAATATAAGTAAATGCATGGTTTCTAAGTGGTTATGTGTCATATGTACGATTAGATTCTGTGTGGTTTGATAAACCCATAATTATATGCGCATATATGCATTTTTGAATTGTTTAGGTAAGCTCTGATATATGAATAGTGTCTGGATTGTTGAGAGCAACCAAGATATACGAATGGCATCTGTGTGGCTTAGATAAAACAATGCATACGAATGGTTTCTGGATGGCTTAGATAAAACCATGCATACGAATGGTTCCTGGATGGCTTAGATAGAACCATGCATACGAATGGTTTCTTGATGGCTTAGATAAAACCATGCATACGAATGGTTTCTGGATGGCTTAGATAAAATCATGCATACGAATGGTTTCTCGATGGCTTAGATAAAACCATGCATACGAATGGTTTCTGGATTGTTAATTTCCTGAGATAAATCTATGTATATTTCTCGTGGTTGTAGATAAATACAGACAAGTAGGGGTTGTATATGAACCTAGGTGTACCACTGATGGCTGTAGATAAACCTAGGTGTACCACTGATGGCTGTAGATAAAAACCTAGGTGTACCACTGATGGCTGTAGATAAAAACCTAGGTGTACCACTGATGGCTGTAGATAAAAACCTAGGTGTACCACTGATGGCTGTAGATAAAAACCTAGGTGTACCACTGATGGCTGTAGATAAAAACCTAGGTGTACCACTGATGGCTGTAGATAAAAACCTAGTTGTACCACTGATGGCTGTAGATAAAAACCTAAGTGTACCACTGATGGCTGTAGATAAACCTAGGTGTACCACTGACGGCTGTAGATAAAAACCTAAGTGCACCACTGATGGCTGTAGATAAAAACCTAGGTGTACCACTGATGGCTGTAGATAAAAACCTAGGTGTACCACTGATGGCTGTAGATAAAAACCTATGTGTACCACTGATGGCTGTAGATAAAAACCTAGGTGTACCACTGATGGCTGTAGATAAAAACCTAGGTGTACCACTGATGGCCTGTGTGTAGATGTGATGGGGTTGATACTTTCGATAGAGTCCCATTAATACGAGTGAATTATATCGAATGTATTAAACACGATGAAGTATCCTCTATAAAGCCAGTAGCTCTAATCAATTGTATATTGTTTTGTAATTTAACAAAAACAAAGTTTTAGAACTACATTACAATCTTAAAGTACACCTTACTCGCAGAAGATTGTTATCACACTACTAGCGGTAATACTATCGTATGAACGTTAGGAACACACAACCAAACTAATAACAATTGCACTTTAGTAACAAAATGCCCTTGGAATAATTAAAACACTCTAACATGGATAATTAACAAAAATATCAGGATAACTCTGCATGCTATCGTTCAAAGATCTACACAAAACGTTTTAAAATACATTGTTATTTTTCCATTTACCCTGAATACTCTAGTGAGACTCGTAGTAAATCTGTGTTGATGTTTAAGACATATTCATGGTTCATATCCACGTGCTATGTTTCCTAATTCTCGCTCTCACGAGACTATAAAACACCAATAGACAGCCAATCATCTTATCTCGATAACAGAGGTCTTGCTTGCTAAATTATTGATGACAAAAATAAGTCGAGCTGGAGACCCATCTTTCCCTACTGTGACGGAATCATTCAGCTTTTGATAAATTGATATAGCGGAAAATACCGTCGCAAGACCGAAACATTGTAGGCTTGATGACAGCGAACGGCATCGTAAATAAACGTGAAATGTTCTGGGGGCTTCAGTTTTATGAGGATTACACCCAATCCATACCCATTTAAGGCAGCTTTTCATTGGGTCCCTCGTCCCGTCTTAACATCTAGATTTCTCTAATATGAGAGTTACAACCATATCACTCTGCTGGGTACGATAAATCTCTGCTAAGGTCGCACATCAATTAGTTAGCCGTGCATTCTGTTGAAAAACAATCTAACAAGTGTGATTGTAAATATTTCTTCATATATCTTCATAATATTGCTTCTTACTTCTCCCAAATCCCATAAATAAAGACCGATCGGGGGCTATACGGCTGAACCAGAGGACGCGAAAACTGCTTATTAGTAATAAACACAAGACCTAGAGTGCAGTTTGCAGAAATTAATCTCTGAAACAGATGAGAAGCCTTCCTTCGGGAAAGAAATGGAAAACCGAAAAGAAATGTATTTTCCTGTTGTTTTATTCCAGAAAATCTATAGATCACGTATGTCTGTGCTAGTGTACGGAGAAATACTGTTGTCGAGAGAAAGGCAAGCATTCCGTGTAGTTTACACATTTTTGATTACGGTCCTCTAAGAAGCGTTTAATTGCGTTCTGAAAGCATTTATGACCGTCATCTACTGCCGATGGTAAGACATCCAAACCCTAATGAGAGAGAGATTGTTGGGGCCGATATTTTGCTAGACATTAATAGGTGTGGATGGCCACCCAGAGTACATCAGCCGCTGTACTGCAGCGTATAGTATGTCTGCAGAGGAATAGATGCCTTCCGATAGTACCAAAAGGGAGGCAACTGGTGTCAAAGGATGTTTTCATATTATCAACTGTATAAGTTGGAGGAAACTTCTGTCGTCAAAGAAACATAAGCTCTGTATCTACAGCTTAAAGATGAAATATAACATTTTCAGTGATTTTGAGCTTTTACTGACTGTAAGGCGCTAGTTGATTAAAAATATGTCTTTGGAGTAAAACATCTCCAAGATGGCCGGAATCATGATTGGGGGCTGGTATGTCGCCAAGGACGATAACAAATACGTGTTTGTAGCTGTTATTTCGATGAATTTTGTCATTGATCTCGAGGACAACAGTTCCCAAACACGTATTTTTCTTTGCTCTCAGCGATTTACCATGTCCAAATCCAAAATCTTACTTTGTTTTTGCTGAGTAAAAAAACAAAAACAATCTTGTCTTTTTTCTCCTGAAATACCAGCATTCAAATATTCTTCTTTTTTCTCGTCAAATATATCTATGTTCACGCCGTAAACGTAGCTCCCAAACATGTCATTTTTATTCTCTCTATTTCGCCGAAAAAAGCAACTAAGAAGTGTATCTGGTGTTCCCATTGCACGATTTGTAAGAGAAAGCTAAATATGCTATCACTTTCTTCTTTCTAAATAACTTTATTCCTCCCTATGTCTCCCATGACACCACCTAATTGTTTACCTTTACCTGATCCTTTGCTCCTGTAGTGAAGGATCTGGGTTCTGTCCCCTGGCCTAGACATACATGTACCAGAGTCTATCAAATGGTAGTGGACGCTCGCGGTTGGTTGGGGATTGGACGACTGGTTCGCCATGAATGATCTAAACAGTGGGATTTTGCCGTTTTAGGGTCATATTAAGGCTAACTTGATACCAACGGATAAGTCCTTTTGGTACTACATTATGTAACAACCAGTGTTTGATGAATTTTGTGATGTTACGGTATACCCAGAACAGGTGTTAGAGGCAGTTCTGTCTGTATGTTGGCTGAGATCTAGGAATGGGGGAAGTGCCGACATAACGTAACAAATTAAGTCCTCTCAGAGCGTCAGTATGCTGCTTTTGTGTATTAAGACTGTCTATGAGTATGGTGGTAATAACAAGGTGGTAGACACCGAGGGATCATTCCTGGTGTCTATCAATGTCACATTAACAATGCTTTACCTGTTTGTAAACGTTTCTGGGACACAAAGTGACATTTTCTGTATTAAAATATAATGCACAACATCAGCTGTATTACAAACGACTGGTGCTCACCAGTAATATCTCCCGCTGTTAGGGCCAGTAACAAACCAGGTTAATATACAATATATCTAGTGACTTCCGGTATTACTGCCTATAACAAAGCATGTTAACACACGATATATCTAGTGACTTCCGGTATTACTGCCTATAACAAAGCATGTTAACACACAATATATCTAGTGACTTCCGGTATTACTGCCTATAACAAAGCATGTTAACACACAATATATCTAGTGACTTCCGGTATTACTGCCTATAACAAAGCATGTTAACACACGATATATCTAGTGACTTCCGGTATTACTGCCTATAACAAAGCATGTTAACACACAATATATCTAGTGACTTCCGGTATTACTGCCTACCGATATAACAAAGCAGGTTAACACACAATATATCTGATGACTTCCGGTATTACTGCCTATAACAAAGCAGGTCAACGCACGATATATCTTGTGACTTCCGGTATTACTGCCTACCGATATAACAAAGCAGGTTAACACACAATATATCTGACGACTTCCGGTATTACTGCCTATAACAAAGCAGGTCAACGCACGATATATCTTGTGACTTCCGGTATTACTGCCTATTACTGCCTATAACAAAGCAGGTAACGCACAATATATCTAGTGACCTCCGGTATTAGACTAGGGAATGAGACGGTGTAGCGAGGAACTAGAGCAGTTTAGCAGGGAATGAGACTGTTTAGTGGGCAATTGGGGCAGTGTATAGGGGTCGATACAATGCAACAGGGACTGGGGCTGTGTACCGGTGAGTGAGACGGTGTAGCGAGGGACTGGGGCAGTGTACCGGGGAGTGAGACGGTGTAGCGAGGGACTGGGGCAGTGTACCGGATGGTGATATGATTTAGGGAGGGACTGGGGCAGTGTACCGGGGAGTGAGACGGTGTAGGGAGGGACTTGGGCAGTGTACCGGATGGTAAGACGGTGTAGGGAGGGACTGGGGCAGTGTACCGGAGAGTGTGACGGTGTAGCCAGGGACTGGGGCAGTGTACCGGGGAGTGTGACGGTGTAGCGAGGGACTGGGGCAGTGTACCGGATGGTGAGACGGTGTAGGGAGGGACTGGGGCAGTGTACCGGATGGTGATATGGTGTAGGGAGGGACTGGGGCAGTGTACCGGATGGTGATATGGTGTAGGGAGGGACTGGGGCAGTGTATCGGATGGTGAGACTGTGTAGGGAGGGACTGGGGCAGTGTACCGGATGGTGAGACGGTGTAGGGAGGGACTGGGGCAGTGTACCGGATGGTGATATAGTGTAGGGAGGGACTGGGGCAGTGTACCGGGGAGTGAGACGGTGTAGGGAGGGACTGGGGCAGTGTACCGGATGGTGATATGGTGTAGAGAGGGACTGGGGCAGTGTACCGGATGGTGAGACGGTGTAGGGAGGGACTGGGGCAGTGTACCGGATGGTGATATGGTGTAGCGAGGGACTGGGGCAGTGTACCGGATGGTGAGACGGTGTAGCGAGGGACTGGGGCAGTGTACCGGGGAGTGAGACGGTGTAGCGAGGGACTGGGGCAGTGTACCGGATGGTGAGACGGTGTAGCGAGGGATTGGGGCAGTGTAACGGAGACTGAGAGCTTTAGTGACAACATAACCTTGGATATCGATATTAAAACAAAATTTCGTAGCGCTAATATTAAAAATGGCCAAACTGATTAATGCCGCTCTAGTTATATATTTACATTTGGTGTGGCAATGCCCTTATATATTACTAGTAAATCCCTACCAAAAGCAGCTTCATCTATGAGAGTATAACTGAAGTTGCCCTGAGGGCGTATGAATATCTCACTTGCAAAAAATGTAAACAAAGATGGCCGCCATACATTGTAAAGTCACATTGACATGAGATTTTAATAGAACGTAAATATAGCGCGCACCATTCAGTTTGTCTGTGACACATGTGGCAGTTATACCAGTAGGTCTGCCGCATCTAGGCAGTTTATTGCTTAAATATACAACAAATGTACGTCACGTGATGGAATAGTGCCCAGCACCCAATGTTTATGCACATCACGGGATGGCGTGGTGTAAATCATATTCCCCGTTACATCTGACAGAGAGCACATATTACAGCTTCCCGCCGTATTACCAGCCTAATCTGTCTGTATCAGCGTGAGAAAATATCTGACCGTTTATAACGCTACAGTAATAAAATGTCATATCACCCACCATAACTCACCCTAACCAATCCCTGATCTCGTTATGGGAATGGAGTTTGTGTACCCATTCATCACTTAGCAGCCAATCAATGACGTCGTTCCATTTGCACTCAATAGTGACAACGACGGCCATTTATAGTATAATGCTCTCATTATGATAGCTTTATCTCATAAACATGCTCAGTTGTTTATGTATTGTACTATTTCCCGAGAGCCAGTCAGCGTGTCTGTTACAACTGTCGTTCCCTTAACTAACCAATCTGATTTGCCGTTATCTATCATTATCTACATGCCTAATACATTCTGTATATGCTTTTCAATCAACACTGATTTCCCGAACCTCTATAAAAGCATTCGACTAAGCTTAACTTCCTTATTTTGATTCTGATAATTCTGACATGAATTTATCAAAAGTTAAATATACCTGGATGCTGACAAAATGTTAAAAATTGGTAGGTTTATTAGATTTCTAACACCTGTCGATACATTAACATCATTGTAAGACGATGACTATAATGGTATAGTCTTTCTCTGGAATGTCTTAAACACAGGTATGCTTCCCCCTAGATCCATTAAAGTAGCATCACAGTAATGGGCCAGTCATGTCTCTAATTCCGTCCATCCAGTACTGAGCGTTAGACACAACAAGAGCGACTATATAAACTATAACATGTCTCGTCCAAGGGAGAGGTCCAAAGCCTTCCCAACATGACCGAACGTTTATCTACTGCGATATGACTCGTCCTAGGGACAAGGCCCATAGCCCTTCAAAATTCAAATTCCTTTTATTCTCTTTTCACATATTGACATGATGTATAGAGAAAAACATATTTACAATATAATATATACAATTAAAGTAGTGTTCGTATTTGATACATGGCACTGTTTCACAACAAATATTTTCATTCTTAATTATCAAGGAGGACAAATCATGTTAATTAATCTGATAAAAACACACATTTTCATTAGCTTTTTTAACATTAGTTATATTCATTAGTTTGTTATTTAATAATAATTGGTCTTGACCAATAGTATTTGTCTATATATAAAATTCTGGGAGTAGATAACGCTGTACATTCAATTAAATAATGAAATTCATCACCAATTTGTTGACCATTACAATGTGGACATTTTCTTCCCTTATACTCAATCTGGTGCCATCAGCCAGTTTCAACAATAAATTTATGATTAGTAGTACAAAATTTACAAAAAATTACTCTATCTTTATCAGGTAAAATATCTAAATAATTTTCAAAATTACAATTATCCTTAAAAATTAATGAATTGTGTACATCACTCTGCCATTTCTGTAAGTACTGGTCATAAAGTCTTAACTTAATAACATGTTTTAGCCATACTGGATTACATACAGAAGAATATTGTATATCCCATAAGTAACTCACCCCACATTCATTTAAAATACTTTTAACAAAACTTATGTATGGAACAGGTTTGTTATCAAAATGATGACAATTACAAAGAAGTTTATACAGTTTAATATGAATTTTACTTAATTTAGAATGAGTCAACTGTGACCAATATGTTATTACTCTTGTTTTTACCGTAATTTCTAGTGGAGTTGTACCAAGTTCCCCATATACCATATAATTAGGAGTACTGTTTTTTAATCTAAGTAATAATTTACAAAATTTTAAGTGTACACGTTCAATTACTTTGAGGTCAGTTAAACACCAAATCTCACATCCATACAGTAAAATTGGTTTGACAATCTTTTCAAATAAATCATATATACAACGAGTCGATAAGTTGTGTTGTCTACCTTTCTTAATAACATCATACATTGCTATAGTAGCCTTTTTGATATTGTATTTTTTCGTTTCATTAAAATAACCTGTACGACAAAATATCGAGCCCAAATAGGTGAAGTTATCCACGTACTCTATCACCTCATTATTAAATAAAAAATAAATTCTATTGTTTCTACGTCCTTTATTAAAAACCATACATATTGTTTTTTCTACATTAACTTTCAATTTCCATTGTTTACAGTATTCGTTAAAAACATCTAGTTGCAATTGTAAGTCAGCTGGAGAGTCTGAATAAAGTACGGTATCATCAGCATTAAGTAGTATAAAAAGCTTTAAGTAAATATGCAAGTCAGATTCTAATTTAGCACTGATACTTTTCAAACCATGTACGCTATTTTGGGCCATAAATTCTTCAAGATCGTTCAGGTATAGACTGAATAAAAATGGAGATAAATTTTCCCCTTGTCTTAAACCATTTTCACATGGGAAATAGCTAGAAAACTCACCATTTAAAATCACGTTTGATTTAATGCCTCGATACATATTAAAAAGTATCTTAAACATTTCCCATTAATTCCACTCATTAACATTTTGTTCCAAAGACCTTTTTCGCCACACTCTATCGAAGGCTTTGTCAAAGTCAACAAATATACAATATAACTTGCTTTTCATAATTTGTGTCAAATTAATCAGAGGTATGAGCAAAAATATTATCAATCGTCGAATATGTTTTACGGAACCCCGACTGGTTTTCACATATTAGGCCGACATCCTCAGAATATTTCTGTAGCCTTTGGTTTAGTATACTAGTAAACAACTTCCCCATACAACTAACTATTGTAATCGGCCTATAATTTTTAGGTTCCGTCGGTGAGCCTTTATTTTTTAAAATTGGAACAATACTACCTGTAACCCATTTTGCTGGGAAATTGCCACTATTGAAAATAATATTAAATGGTTTTACATACAAATCGGTCATTTTCACAGCGGAATGTTTGATATATTCGTTTATAATATTGTCATCAGAGCATGACTTGTTATTTTTCAGTGATCTAATAGCTTTTTCGACCTCATCCTTTGTTATATCAAAATTTAAAAAGTCATCAACACCGTCATCATAACCTACAGGTACATCAGTATTACCATCATCAACACTAGCCTTAAGGTCTTTATAAAAATTGAAGAAAACATCTATAGGCATTGTTCCTTTTGGTTTTCTTTTCCCATCAGCTTTCATTAGCTTCCAATAGTCTCTTGGATTTTTACTTTTCATAACTTTCAACTTTTTACGAATGTCATATCTAAATGTTATATGTCATAGTATATTTAAAAGCTTGTACAGATTCTTTATATTTATTATGAATACTCGTTTCGGTGCCGTCTGTACTGGCCTTTACATCGTCTGTATATTTTTCTAGCATTTTCACAATTAAAATCAAACCTGGGTTTCTTGGAAGCAACTGATTTCTGCTTATTTACATTGTATACATTAGTGCAAGGTGAGGTTTTAGCTGCATGTAATAATATATTACAACAGCTATCAATCAACTGATCAACGTTAAGTTCATTAATATCATTACAGATATCAATTAAGTCAGTGATATGTTTGATTGAATCATCATCAATATTATCGACAAAATCAACTGTTTTCTCGGAGTTCCATTTATCAATTCCTTCCTCCACTCTTGAGGGTTGATCATACACAACATTTGTATTTAAAATGTAAGGAAATTGTAGGGTTAATGAAATTGGACAATGTGCATCGGACAAAAGGGAATTAAAATCTAAGATTTCAAATTCACCGAATTTTTAACAAGTCTTGATGAACATAGTACATAATCAACAACACTAGCGTTTTTACATGTAAGTTTACCAACGCTTTTGTCACAGTCTGTTCAACCGTTACAAATGAAAAGGTCATTAAATTTACAAAAATTTATTAACCTATTACCTGAATTATTCTTTTTATCATCACAGTTTGATCTATATTTAAGAAAAGTAAAGTCATTAAAAACATCAGTATCCTTAGTGTCATCCCAACATGAGCGAACAGTTATCTACTGCGATATGACTCGTCCTAGGGACAAGGCCCATAGCCCTCCCAACATGAGCGAAGGTTTATCTAAAAAACACACACACACTTGAATCAGTATCTAGGGGGTATTGAATACAGAAGAAAATTATTAGGAAAATTTAAAAAAAAAAAAAAACACAAATTTAGTTGCCGCATATAAATCATGCAATTGTGAATAAAGGTACTATTCTTAAACCATACCTGCAGTGTTTTATAGTTAAGTATTGTGATTATTTGGAGTATCTTTAAACAAGACAATTTATTTAGTTCCTGTATACCTAGCTATAAAATTGGGTACCGGTATATTGGCAATCGTACGAACGACCGTTGATCTCTATGGAGAAGTCACTTAACGTAAGGGGAATTGGTATACTCTTTTCACAGCTTTGCTGAAAAGTTTTTTGTTTTTGTTTTTTTTTGTTATGCTTTCAAACTTGAAACAATATTTGGCAAGACTTATTTTAAACTAAAACAATAAGAGCATGGTGCTAAAAAGTGTTTGGCCAAGGTATTCAAAGAGACATCGAAGGCGAAGAGAAAACGTTGTCCTTCTGTTCGTGAGTATTGAGATCTTCTCCAAATAACCAATCAGAAGACACATTACATGTTCCTTTCGGCTGTGCCGTCTTAACTGTCTAGCAATACATTATGACCACCAATATATACTGACGTTACAAAACTGTTTTCATTTGATCTCGCGGAATCCTTCATCATTGTAAAATTCGATCCCGGCTTAGTGTGCGCGAGGGGACGTCTTCTTATTATAGTTACTCAAAACGAAAATGATTGGAACTCTGAAGCGTTAAAGTGATGAATTGCCACCATGATTGTACAATAAAGAGACAAGCCGTGACGAGATATTGGCTGCTCTGAGCGTGTAGCCTTCGCCATGTAATAAAGCCGTATTAAGATGGATGACATATCATCCTTTTTCGTCTTAATAATAATGACCAAAACATTGCCATTCCACGCATAATACATATCAATTTCAATACAACAGAATTAGTCCAGAAGAGGATGATTTCCAAAATGAACTTTTCTCCAAATTGTACCGAGACCCGGTCATGTCTCGGAATGCTGGGCCGTGATATCGACGATGCGCATCAAATCGCCATTATGGGCTTTTATCCGGCTAGGTATACGATATCATAATTGTGCTTGCCCGCGCCACATTCGGAGGTTCAATTGAGCGGATGATGGATGATGAAGAAATAACGAGATTTAAGATAACCTTCCTCCCACAAAACCACCTAAAATATTTGCAGTTAACGTTTTTTTCTACATTTGTTGACACATCGTGGACATTTTTTTTTATCCTCTCGGATATTATCTTACAATTAGTCCTCTAAGTAATGTTATGTTTTTCGATAATCAGAGTGCCTAAAGTAAATGTCTCGTGAAGAGTTGTCTCCCCGTGTTTGACGACCTGGTAAACTGGTCAGATGAAGACCGCTGCCTGATGGTAAGAGGTAACCAATCCGCCACAATCCATACTTCTGATGTAATAGTTAATTATGATTTTAATTCTTAACACTGTCAAAACAAGATATCATGTCATCAAAAACGTAGATTGTATTCCTTTCGGAAAGTACCTTTTATGTAGAATAAGAATGCCTTACCCTTACTGAGTCGACTATCACTATGGTAACCCGTCTCACTCTAAATAGTCGACTATCACTATGGTAACCCGTCTCACTCTAAATAGTCGACTATCACTATGGTATCCCGTCTCACTCTAAATAGTCGACTATCACTATGGTATCCCGTCTCACTCTAAATAGTCGACTATCACTATGGTAACCCGTCTCACTCTAAATAGTCGACTATCACTATGGTATCCCGTCTCACTCTAAATAGTCGACTATCACTATGGTATCCCGTCTCACTCTAAATAGTCGACTATCACTATGGTAACCCGTCTCACTCTAAATAGTCGACTATCACTATGGTATCCCGTCTCACTCTAAATAGTCGACTATCACTATGGTAACCCGTCTCACTCTAAATAGTCGACTATCACTATGGTAACCCGTCTCACTCTAAATAGTCGACTATCACTATGGTAACCCGCCTCACTCTAAATAGTCGACTATCACTATGGTAACCCGTCTCACTCTAAATAGTCGACTATCACTATGGTAACCCGTCTCACTCTAAATAGTCGACTATCACTATGGTAACCCGTCTCACTCTAAATAGATGGAATCTCATCATGTTGGACAATTTGTATAAAAATCAACTTAGAATAATACATTTTACGTCCTGAAAACACGCTCGTTAATTCAGGCTCTCGAATACAAATTTGTGAATAAAAGGTCTGTGATTCAATGCTAATAGATTTATAGATATAACTTTTTTTTCTTTTCTTTTTTAATAAAAGTTCATAAAATACAAATACCTTATTTCAAACGCATGGTAAAACTAGTGATCGATTTCACTCTCATTGATGCACCCTTTTTTTTATTCCCACTATTTTTTTCTGATTAAAACCAGTTTTACTCTTTCTGCTCAAACATCGCAATGTTTTATTTGTCTTCACCGGCAGTCTAATCAATATCTGAGAAATGATATTTGTCTTTGGTGCCTCTATGTCTTTTTTTCACTAGTAATGTGTTATGACGACTGTTAGTCTTTTTGTTCTAGCCATTGTATCCCCTGAGGAACCCCACAAGAATATCCGTCAGATTCATCAAGCCGACAATGACATCAACATTTTCTTTCTGAGCAAATTATCGGCGAGCTGGAACTTTCTGCTATATTGTCGTTTGTCATATTTCCTATAACAAGCCAAGCGAAGTCAGCGCTAGGAACAATTTGATTCTGTGAAATTGATTCATGATTAATTACCGTTTAACCCCGTCTCTGGTGTTGTTCACAGTTATCAATCACTCATATTGGGATACTCATACGGCAGTATGAATTTGTCAATTATGGAAGTGGCGTGGTGGTGAACGTTGTAGCCTTGTCAAGTCCCTAGTACAGGCGTACGCTCTCGTGCTCATAATTGACAAGCCAACTTATAGTCGCGCCATATTGCTGTTTTTATTGATCAGTTCTGTGAGAGAATATCCAGTGTTCTCCGGGAGAAATATATCATTGTGATTGATTAGGAATGAAAGAACAATAGAAAAAAAAAGAAAATAAATCAAAAGCAAATTTACATTCTGCACCTTGCTCTGTATTTTTAAAATACATGTATATTCAAATTGAGAAATTAAATTTTGCATTTTAATAAAACAAATATTTAAAACAAAATAAAATTGAAAATACCAAAAAATCTCAGCCTTCCTTGTTTGTAAAAAAGTATCATTCCTTCCATTTAAACACGGTTATAACGACTGGCCTATATTTCGAGAGTTAGTCGTTATTTTGAAGCTGACTATTTTAAATAGTCGAGTTAAGATTACATGTGACCGTGAGAAACAACTGGTGAGTTTATTGAAAATCTAAAATAAAATCAGTCTGTCATCTAAATTATAGTAAAACTATTGTCAGGTAAGAGATTTTACTTCACCTCACCATTGTCAGGTAAGATATTTTACGTCACCTCACCATTGTCAGGTAAGATATTTTACGTCACCTCACCATTGTCAGGTAAGATATTTTACGTCACCTCACCAATGTGTAGTGAGATATTTCACGTCACCTCATCATTGTCAGGTAAGATATTTCACGTCACTCCACCATTGTCAGGTAAGAGATTTTACGTCACTCCACCATTGACAGGTAAGATATTTCACGTCACCTCACCATTGTGTAGTGAGATATTTCACGTCACCTCACCAATGTGTAGTGAGAGATTTCACGTCACCTCACCAATGTGTAGTGAGAGATTTCACGTCACCTCACCAATGTGTAGTGAGAGATTTCACGTCACCTCACCAATGTGAAGTGAGAGATTTCACGTCACCTCACCAATGTGTAGTGAGAGATTTTACGTCACCTCTGTATTGTCTGGTGAGAGATTTTACTTCACCTCAGCATTGTGTCGTGTAATATAATACTCCAACTTATTTTTTTTTCGTGAGAGATTTTTACGTCACCTCATTATTCACACTAACGTAATATATTTACTGCCTTCACAATTCGAATATTGTTGGGAAACGTATGCCCTGTTCTGTGGATAAATGGCGCTACATGTCTGTACAGCTAGGCACAAAAACTTGAGAGATGCTGCAATTTATCTGAGTCTTCTAACTCACATGGTTTAAAGAGGGAGTAAACAAAAACCATAACGACAATAGTACAAGATTATAAAGACATTAACTGTAGATACACTTATCTGGTACGATATAGTTACATTGTATTTAACAAAACATTGGATTACTATGGCGAAAGCTCGACTACATGCGGTTAATTGTTAACATCAATTACACTTAGTGTAGCAGACATGTTATCTATTACACACACTGTAGTACTTACTCATCTGGTAATTATTGGTAATCTTCTGCCTCAACCAAATAACACTTTACATCAGAATTTAAATAATTTAAAAATAATACAACTAATTTCAAACAAACATATTCTTTATGCTTGAAATAAAATCAAAATTTGATATTAAAGATGGTAGCATGTTATTTTTTTTTTTTTTTTTTATATTTTCAGAAAAACAAAGGTATCGATCTTTAACAAAATGCAGCAGCAGAACAAGGCTTCTAGTCGCTTCCATTGTGTCTGATTTCAACCCGTTGATCTATCATGATTTTGTAAAATCTGAAGATTTATAGAATCTACTGGGGAACGTTAATTAAAACATGGTAGGTGTGATTGAGCCCATTTCCGCTAATCCAGGCACAGAGACTGCAGTAAGTATAGAAAACCTACCAGCGATCGTATCGGCGACAGATACTAATCCCTTCTACTTTTAATTTATCTAGAACACATACGTTACAGAAAGAAGGTGACAAGATTTCGGGTTTTAACTCAGATTAATGTAAAAACGGTCTTAAAATTTGTGTTTGATATAGGAGGGTGTCTAGGATTGTGAGGTTTTTAGCCCGGAGAAATATCGAATAGAGTTGCAGGTCATTGCTAAGTATTTATAACCATTAAAATATTAAGTCTCTGACGATAGATCAGCCACCAGCCTCGTCCTTGGAAGCACTATATACTGGTAAACTTCCTTTTTTCTAAATAATGCATCCATAGGCAGCCCGTGTTCATTGTCTTAGATTTTTGAAATCAATATCTGTATGGGTGTATACTTGTGAGAGATGTTTTCCACACCTCGACTGAACGCTGCGGGACATGTGGACGGATACATTGACTAATGGAGAGTTTAATTAAGGTATACATGTATAGACGGACGGCCAGACCAGGGAAGAGATGGACGGATCAATGGGCGAACAGGCGGAAGTGCAGAGGGATTATGGGTAAAAACATGCATATATAGTATGAGAAGACTTAGATGTGAATTATTTTTGACCGGAAATAGATGGATATGCATGCGGAATGAGTTAGATGGCTGTTAGTATAAAATATCGACGGACGAAAAGACGGACGCAAAGAAGGATGAACTTGATGATGGACCGAGGGAGGGATAGAGAGAGGGAAACGAAGGGAAAACATGTAAACTTGGGGTTGACAAATTACAGAACCTACTACAGAAGATATCACTGGAAAGGTCAAGGTACCTTGACGTCTTAAGCTGTTGTAATAAATGGCTAATTCGACCGAAGACTCGGGGAACGGCGAAATGACCGCGGATCTGTGGACTCTTAAAACAACCCAAGAACTCGAAGCGCGTTACACGTAGCATTTCATCCATGCCCCATAACTTTATAACCTACCATATTCTTGCATTTCCAAAACCGGTAGGTTTTCCTCTCTATGTACATGTCTTGCCAATAAAAGAAAACCATTTAAGAGCGAAGCCACAAGGATATCGAAGGTGTTATCCTTGGGTTGTGTAGAGAAGAAAGCTCCACTCAGAGCAAATCCACTGAATGTTCAAAGATGCGTTTCATGGGTTGTCTAGGGAAGATAATTAAATTGATAACGGAACCCTTGGTTTGGATTTCAAGGCTCTTGTGTTGTGTATGGTAGAAACCTATATCGAAGGGATAACCCCTGTATATTTAAGATGGTAACATTGTTTTGTGTAGAGAAGAAATCTATATTGATTGCAGAACGTTGGATTTTAAAGTTGCTAACATTGGGTTGTGAAGAGAGGAAACCTATATTGAGGACGGAAGCCTTGGATGTCAGCTTTGGTACATGACAAACAATTCCTTGACATTTAATAGACAGTTAGACCTCGACATCATGTCTAATTATCAAATTTACCATGGCCATAAATTATACACAGACGTGGACTAGATAAAAGGGCGCCAAGATGTGGCTGGAAATGCAACAAACGTTTCTTCCTTGTTGCTTAGGTAAAACCTTTGGTAAAACAAGGTAAAACTTTAGGTAAAACCTTAGGTAAAGCCTTAGGTAAAACCTTTGGTAAAACAAGGTAAAACTTTAGGTAAAACCTTAGGTAAAGCCTTAGGTGAAACCTTAGATAAAGCCTTAGGTAAAACCTTTGGTAAAACAAGGTAAAACATTAGGTAAAACAAGGTAAAACCTTAGGTAAAACACATTGAAGAAATAAATGTTTTCTAAATTATTTTAGATATAATTGTTCATATTCCTATCTGGCGACACATAATAACTTCATTTGATAAACTCTAAAGAGGGCGATAATGTATGTGAATCACCGTATTCCCAACCGTCAGTAACGAGGTACAATATGCTCGATAGATACTGAACTGTTTTATGTTGATCACTATGCACAGTTCCACATGTTGTACATTGTAATGTTTGATACTTTTATCAGTGAAATATCACAAATTATCGGTTTTTTAGAATAAAATATTACCTTTTACGAGCGAAAATTTCCTGGTGGCTTTTGACCAATCAGAACGACGCTTTCTATTCACCGCTTCGAAATCCGTCGAATTTTTCGGTGCAGATCCAATTAAAACGAACGTAGAATAAGTTATTTTGATAAGCTTTTTTGCACTGTGCTTGAAATTTTTGGTGAAATACTCATTTGATAACAGTTGTGTAAGTAAAAGAGCTTAGACCACAAAACACGGTAATTGCGTTTAGCAGCACATTTAAAATGGCGCCGTCTAGTTGCCAAGCGTGACGTCTTAAGGATAGGATGCAAATATTATGCTACTGATTCTTCGTAAAAAATACCGTTAAAGGGCATTATTGTATTATTTAAGCAATGAATAGTGGTTTTAATGTTGTTATAGTCGATATGGCAGCAAGATGTATGGTGGGAAAATGGCATAGGGTTTCCATACTACATTTACCCACCATACATCTTGCTGCCATATTGACTATAACAACATTAAACCCACTGTTCAATATTTATATTTACATTGTCTTACCATTTCGTCAACTTTGAAAAAAAACTAAGCCAACACAAAACAATCCCGCCTTTTTTAATGGCACATGACCCAGTGGGTGTCATAGCCTGAGGCACTGGGTGTTATAGGCATTTGGTGGCAACTGCCTCTTAGTATTGTGTCAATGGGGAAATGCGGAGCAAATGTAAATATAGGTCTTTGGTTAGCCGTAAATGTCGACAGTCGTCATATCATCTATTTTGTATCCTGACGTCATTGCATCTATATTGTATGCTGACGTCATATCAGCTTTTTTGTATCCTGACGTCATAGCATCTACATTGTATCCTGACGTCATAGCATCTACATTTATCCTGACGTCATAGCATCTACGTTATATCCTGACGTCATAGCATCTACATTGTATCCTGACGTCATAGCATCTACGTTATATCTTGACGTCATTGCATCTATTTTGTATCCTGACGTCATAGCATATACATGGTGCCCTAAAGTCATAGCATCTACATTGTATACTAACGTCATAGCATCTTCATTGTATCATGACGTCATGGCATCTAAATTGTATCCTGGCGTCAAATGAGAAAGTTGCAAAACCTTAATCAAACAAAATAACGCCGCATAATATGTGAAGTCAATTTTGTAATTACATCTATCAAAAGAAGAGCCGCGAGTGATTTAGTAAGTCACATTAACAATTGGCGATGATAATGTGTCATGGAATCTTCTCTTCTAACATTACAGATCTGAGTTGTTCCAGCGGCTGGATTATCACGTGATCCTCCATCTTGACCGCCTAAGCCTTGGACCAACAACAAAGTCGCCGGTTTGACCTTGCATTTCCAAAACCGGTAGGTTTTCCTCTCTATGTACATGTCTTGCCAATAAAAGAAAACCATTTAAGAGCGAAGCCACAAGGATATCGAAGGTGTTATCCTTGGGTTGTGTAGAGAAGAAAGCTCCACTCAGAGCAAATCCACTGAATGTTCAAAGATGCGTTTCATGGGTTGTCTAGGGAAGATAATTAAATTGATAACGGAACCCTTGGTTTGGATTTCAAGGCTCTTGTGTTGTGTATGGTAGAAACCTATATCGAAGGGATAACCCCTGTATATTTAAGATGGTAACATTGTTTTGTGTAGAGAAGAAATCTATATTGATTGCAGAACGTTGGATTTTAAAGTTGCTAACATTGGGTTGTGAAGAGAGGAAACCTATATTGAGGACGGAAGCCTTGGATGTCAGCTTTGGTACATGACAAACAATTCCTTGACATTTAATAGACAGTTAGACCTCGACATCATGTCTAATTATCAAATTTACCATGGCCATAAATTATACACAGACGTGGACTAGATAAAAGGGCGCCAAGATGTGGCTGGAAATGCAACAAACGTTTCTTCCTTGTTGCTTAGGTAAAACCTTTGGTAAAACAAGGTAAAACTTTAGGTAAAACCTTAGGTAAAGCCTTAGGTAAAACCTTTGGTAAAACAAGGTAAAACTTTAGGTAAAACCTTAGGTAAAGCCTTAGGTGAAACCTTAGATAAAGCCTTAGGTAAAACCTTTGGTAAAACAAGGTAAAACATTAGGTAAAACAAGGTAAAACCTTAGGTAAAACACATTGAAGAAATAAATGTTTTCTAAATTATTTTAGATATAATTGTTCATATTCCTATCTGGCGACACATAATAACTTCATTTGATAAATTCTAAAGAGGGCGATAATGTATGTGAACCACCGGAATCCCAACCGTCAGCAACGAAGTACAGTATGCTCGATAAATACTTAACTGTTTTATGTTGATCACTATGCACACTTCCACATGTTGTACATTGTAATGTTTGATACTTTTATCAGTGAAATATCACAAATTATCGGTTTTTTAGAATAAAATATTACCTTTTACGAGCGAAAATTTCCTGGTGGCTTTTGACCAATCAGAACGACGCTTTCTATTCACCGCTTCGAAATCCGTCGAATTTTTCGGTGCAGATCCAATTGAAGCGAACGTAGAATAAGTTATTTTGATAAGTTTTTTTGCACTGTGCTTGAAATTTTTGGTGAAATACTCATTTGATAACAGTTGTGTAAGTAAAAGAGCTTAGACCAGAAAACACGGAAATTGCGTTTAGCAGCACATTTAAAATGATGCCGTCTTGTTGTCAAGCGTGACGTCGTAAGGATAGGATGCAAATATTATGCTTCTGATTCTTCGTAAAAAATACCGTTAAAGGGCATTATTGTATTATTTAAGCAATGAATAGTGGTTTTAATGTTGTTATAGTCGATATGGCAGCAAGATGTATGGTGGGAAAATGGCATAGGGTTTCCATACTACATTTACCCACCATACATCTTGCTGCCATATTGACTATAACAACATTAAACCCACTGTTCAATATTTATATTTACATTGTCTTACCATTTCGTCAACTTTGAAAAAAAACTAAGCCAACACAAAACAATCCCGCCTTTTTTAATGGCACATGACCCAGTGGGTGTCATAGCCTGAGGCACTGGGTGTTATAGGCATTTGGTGGCAACTGCCTCTTAGTATTGTGTCAATGGGGAAATGCGGAGCAAATGTAAATATAGGTCTTTGGTTAGCCGTAAATGTCGACAGTCGTCATATCATCTATTTTGTATCCTGACGTCATTGCATCTATATTGTATGCTGACGTCATATCAGCTTTTTTGTATCCTGACGTCATAGCATCTACATTGTATCCTGACGTCATAGCATCTACATTTATCCTGACGTCATAGCATCTACGTTATATCCTGACGTCATAGCATCTACATTGTATCCTGACGTCATAGCATCTACGTTATATCTTGACGTCATTGCATCTATTTTGTATCCTGACGTCATAGCATATACATGGTGCCCTAAAGTCATAGCATCTACATTGTATACTAACGTCATAGCATCTTCATTGTATCATGACGTCATGGCATCTAAATTGTATCCTGGCGTCAAATGAGAAAGTTGCAAAACCTTAATCAAACAAAATAACGCCGCATAATATGTGAAGTCAATTTTGTAATTACATCTATCAAAAGAAGAGCCGCGAGTGATTTAGTAAGTCACATTAACAATTGGCGATGATAATGTGTCATGGAATCTTCTCTTCTAACATTACAGATCTGAGTTGTTCCAGCGGCTGGATTATCACGTGATCCTCCATCTTGACCGCCTAAGCCTTGGACCAACAACAAAGTCGCCGGTTTGACCTTGCATTTCCAAAACCGGTAGGTTTTCCTCTCTATGTACATGTCTTGCCAATAAAAGAAAACCATTTAAGAGCGAAGCCACAAGGATATCGAAGGTGTTATCCTTGGGTTGTGTAGAGAAGAAAGCTCCACTCAGAGCAAATCCACTGAATGTTCAAAGATGCGTTTCATGGGTTGTCTAGGGAAGATAATTAAATTGATAACGGAACCCTTGGTTTGGATTTCAAGGCTCTTGTGTTGTGTATGGTAGAAACCTATATCGAAGGGATAACCCCTGTATATTTAAGATGGTAACATTGTTTTGTGTAGAGAAGAAATCTATATTGATTGCAGAACGTTGGATTTTAAAGTTGCTAACATTGGGTTGTGAAGAGAGGAAACCTATATTGAGGACGGAAGCCTTGGATGTCAGCTTTGGTACATGACAAACAATTCCTTGACATTTAATAGACAGTTAGACCTCGACATCATGTCTAATTATCAAATTTAC
Organism: Pecten maximus; assembly: GCF_902652985.1. Taxonomy (NCBI): domain Eukaryota; kingdom Metazoa; phylum Mollusca; class Bivalvia; order Pectinida; family Pectinidae; genus Pecten; species Pecten maximus. The sequence continues at coordinate 30,731,276 of NC_047025.1, forward strand.
CATGGCCATAAATTATACACAGACGTGGACTAGATAAAAGGGCGCCAAGATGTGGCTGGAAATGCAACAAACGTTTCTTCCTTGTTGCTTAGGTAAAACCTTTGGTAAAACAAGGTAAAACTTTAGGTAAAACCTTAGGTAAAGCCTTAGGTAAAACCTTTGGTAAAACAAGGTAAAACTTTAGGTAAAACCTTAGGTAAAGCCTTAGGTGAAACCTTAGATAAAGCCTTAGGTAAAACCTTTGGTAAAACAAGGTAAAACATTAGGTAAAACAAGGTAAAACCTTAGGTAAAACACATTGAAGAAATAAATGTTTTCTAAATTATTTTAGATATAATTGTTCATATTCCTATCTGGCGACACATAATAACTTCATTTGATAAATTCTAAAGAGGGCGATAATGTATGTGAACCACCGGAATCCCAACCGTCAGCAACGAAGTACAGTATGCTCGATAAATACTTAACTGTTTTATGTTGATCACTATGCACACTTCCACATGTTGTACATTGTAATGTTTGATACTTTTATCAGTGAAATATCACAAATTATCGGTTTTTTAGAATAAAATATTACCTTTTACGAGCGAAAATTTCCTGGTGGCTTTTGACCAATCAGAACGACGCTTTCTATTCACCGCTTCGAAATCCGTCGAATTTTTCGGTGCAGATCCAATTGAAGCGAACGTAGAATAAGTTATTTTGATAAGTTTTTTTGCACTGTGCTTGAAATTTTTGGTGAAATACTCATTTGATAACAGTTGTGTAAGTAAAAGAGCTTAGACCAGAAAACACGGAAATTGCGTTTAGCAGCACATTTAAAATGATGCCGTCTTGTTGTCAAGCGTGACGTCGTAAGGATAGGATGCAAATATTATGCTTCTGATTCTTCGTAAAAAATACCGTTAAAGGGCATTATTGTATTATTTAAGCAATGAATACTGGTTTCAATGTTGTTATAGTCGATATGGCAGCGGGTTCCATGCTACATTTACCCACCATACATCTTGCTGCCATATCGACTATAACAACATTAAACCCACTGTTCAATATTTATATTTACATTGTCTTACCATTTCGTCAACTTTGAAAAAAAACTAAGCCAACACAAAACAATCCCGCCTTTTTTAATGGCACATGACCCAGTGGGTGTCATAGCCTGAGGCACTGGGTGTTATAGGCATTTGGTGGCAACTGCCTCTTAGTATTGTGTCAATGGGGAAATGCGGAGCAAATGTAAATATAGGTCTTTGGTTAGCCGTAAATGTCGACAGTCGTCATATCATCTATTTTGTATCCTGACGTCATTGCATCTATATTGTATGCTGACGTCATATCAGCTTTTTTGTATCCTGACGTCATAGCATCTACATTGTATCCTGACGTCATAGCATCTACATTTATCCTGACGTCATAGCATCTACGTTATATCCTGACGTCATAGCATCTACATTGTATCCTGACGTCATAGCATCTACGTTATATCTTGACGTCATTGCATCTATTTTGTATCCTGACGTCATAGCATATACATGGTGCCCTAAAGTCATAGCATCTACATTGTATACTAACGTCATAGCATCTTCATTGTATCATGACGTCATGGCATCTAAATTGTATCCTGGCGTCAAATGAGAAAGTTGCAAAACCTTAATCAAACAAAATAACGCCGCATAATATGTGAAGTCAATTTTGTAATTACATCTATCAAAAGAAGAGCCGCGAGTGATTTAGTAAGTCACATTAACAATTGGCGATGATAATGTGTCATGGAATCTTCTCTTCTAACATTACAGATCTGAGTTGTTCCAGCGGCTGGATTATCACGTGATCCTCCATCTTGACCGCCTAAGCCTTGGACCAACAACAAAGTCGCCGGTTTGACCTAGCACTTATTACTGTCATGCTTCCTCTCCGTCACTCTCACTACTGATCAGACCGAGGACATTGTTTTCTACAGGAAGGCTATAATAATTGTCTGTGTCCCCCGAACCATAATCCCCCCTCCATCTCGCTGACATGTTCCTATCTGCATCCAAGTCCTACATTGACAACGGGGATTTGACATCGTTTTCACGCCGGTACTCACCCAAACATTTCACGTTTATTTTTCTATATTTCCTTAAGCCTCTTTTTCGATGATATAATTTCAACAACTCACTCTGCTAATGTTATGAGGGTTAACACAGCGTTATTTAGGGGATCAGTTCCTTATTCTTCTCTGACAATGTTAATCGGCCGAGTCGCCCCCAGTAATAATTGATTGATTGGGCCGGCCGTGAGATGTTGAAGACTTGAGACAGGGCGATGACAACTAATGCCCCAGGATTACCTTTTGTTATTACATCTGGAAAAAGAACCATTTGTACAAAATGAGAATATAAGATTCGTTCTGCGCTCTCAGCGTGGGGGAATGCTTTCAACTTGAATGAGAACTCGAGCTGATCTCCGTCCGTATACCAATGTAATTGTCGCGACCCGCCCTCGTCATACAGTGTGATATCATATACATATTCTGATCTAAGTTAAGGCTATGATTTTGATGTTTGCTCCCTGTACTTACGTCCTTATCTAATCGTTGGTTACATTTAGGCGGTAATATAATGCCGCGAGCTACGGGTATTGCCTAGCTCGGGTCTCCCAGGAGGCCTCAAGGCAGATATGTAATATAATCCATACCTAATGACATCAAATGGAATTGGACTATACAATTTTGGCAACATTTCTAGGGGATATCAATTGAATTTAGAACTCAATTTCAACAGAGCGCCCTGCTTTTTTTAAACTTTGTAAAAGTCAATTTGACATATCCAAGAGTCGTATTTTCAGGCCTGTGTGTATCGGTTGCGACAGACTCGGAATTCCATCAGACACGAAACAACTGACAGTATGTGACATCTGTCAAAAACTGTTTGTATTAACATTCTTGGTTCACCCACACTAACAGGCTCGGGACGAAGGGATCTTAGAAGGTCTTCTATTGACCACTGCATTGTAACATTTGACTAGGCTCGTGATTATTTAATGATTTACGACTCATTAATATATCGGATTTAAACTAATTAATGGATTCAACAAGTACTGTAATAAAACAATTGAATTATTGGATGATTAACTATACAATTTGTTAACACGTTGGTTGGTTCACTGTTATGATGATTTTCTAGTTGTTTGATTGGTAGGCACGTTAATGATTTGTTTCTTTTTTCTTTCTTTTTTTTAAATGATTGGTTGCTTCGTCAGTTGAGCTCATTGGTTGATTGGAAATTTGTTGTTAATTGATTGGTTGAACATTGATCGTTTGTTTTGTTGATTGGTTGATACGTAAATGGCTTGTTGTAACTTGGTTGGTTGGTACATTTGATTGTTTGATTCGTTCATATGCTGATTTAGGGATTTCATTTGTTAATTCGTTGAGTCGTTGACTGGTTTAATTGGTTTTTTTATGACTTGTTAATTCGCTGAGTCGTTGACTAATTAAATTATTGATTTGGTGATTTGTTAATTCGTTGAGTCGTTGACTGGTTTAATTGTTGATTCGGTGACTTGTTAATTCGTTGAGTCGTTGAATGATTTAATTGTTGATTGGTAATTTTTGAATTCGTTGATCCGTTGACAGGTTAGATTTTGATACGTCGGCTGGTTGACTACATGAATACATTACTTGGCGATATAGCATTGCAACGGAATTGTTCTGTTTTCTAAACTGTGGTGTAATTCATTAACAATATGATAAATGTTTACGTACAATGTACACCATAAAGAATTTTGAAGATGCAGAACTTTTTGAAATGAAACATGTGGAGTTACGCTTATTCTACACACAAGCCTCGCTATAACATTCCGTCGGTATACCTGCATCGCTCAAACAGTGATCTACCAAGATTATACATGTGTTCACTTTTCTTTAAACAATGGGAAAGTGAGGCACTGATGTAACAGCATAAAGATCCCTACACCTAAAGGTTAAGAGGTCGCAAATACCCGTATCCGAAAGGTCAAGGGGTTGCAAATTATCCTTCTCCCAAATGTCAAGGGGTGGCAAATACCCGTATCCCGATGACCAAGACGTAGCAAATACTCGTGCCCCTCGTATCCCAATGATCAAGGAGTAGCCAACATAATTATGTATCCCAAAGGTCAAGGGGTCACAAATACCAGTATCCCAGTGCCCAAGGGGTTACAAATACCACTATCCCAGTGGTCAAGAGGTCGCAAATACCCTGTATCGAAATGGTGAAGGGATCGCAATTACCCGTATCATTAAGGACAAAGGGTTACAAATACCCCAGTATTCTAAATGTGAAGGGGTCACAAATACCCCAGTTTTCCAAAGGTGAAGGGGTCACAAATACCAGTATCCCAGTGGTCAAGGGGTTTTGTCGCTATTACCCGTATCCTTAAGGACAACGGGTCGCAAATACCCCAGTATTCCAAAGGTCAAAGGGTCACAAATACCCCAGTATTCCAAAGGTCAAGGGGTCGCTAATACCCCAGTATTCCAAAGGTCAAGGGGTCGCAAATACCCCAGTATTCCAAAGGTCAAAGGTAGCATTATTTTACACGTCATTAATTAAAATTTTCATGAATCGTTATAGCTACTCCTGATTCAGATAGACAGATAAATGGGCTGAACTTAAAACATTTCCAAACACTTTTAAAACCTTCTTTTGCCAGGAACCAATTTCTTAGAGGAAGAACACCGGGTTCGTAAAGAAACGCTGAAACAAGTCTACATGTCTGCATACCTGCCCACCCTTCGTATTTTGGTGAAACCATTTCTTAATCTCCTTACAATTTGTTACTTTTAGATGTTACAAAATTCCTTAACGTTGCGTCCATATTGATATTAAACGCAAACAATATTACAGCAGTCTTATACCATACATGTATCCTATTATTATACATCAGTTTAGGCTAACTGCTATTTTTTTTTTACATGCTCTTTCTTCCCTGTTTCAGATATAGACAGTTGACAGGAACGAATCTGACGCAGCGATACTTGTTGAGGGGAAACCCCATGGAAATGTTTTTGTGTGTGTGGAAAAATAAACCTTCAATGGGATTCGGATGATGCATCGCTTGGGACCTGTTTGCAGCGATTCGAGGTCATGGGGGCAATATAGATAAAATGTATTAGATATACCCCATGTGGGGCGAGGGGAGCGGGAGAGCAGGTCATTATTATATTGGTGTCACTTCAGGCTGCCAGAGAAATCACAATGGCGGTGTAGGTGACGTCAGATAAATTATACCTGCAATGGTTCCATTGGGTTGGAACCCCTATACAGGGATCAGCAAGGCCTACTGGCCTCCTCTGCAACATACATCATACCGAGGATCTTGGGAAGAGATAAAATCACGTCGACAATTCTGTATATCACTAATAATGTCGCATAGGTGGACCATTTAAGGCAATTAAAAACAGCACAGGGCAGCCAGCAATGAAAAGGTTTTGAATTACGCCAGAAGTCTGTCGCCGCCTCGCTGCTCTGATGCCTGCGTATGGTAACGCAATGAGTGCAGGATTGCCATAGAAAAAAATACTTAACCCGCATATGGAGAAAGACAATAAGAAAGATTGCCACTCTCAAGTATATGTATGCACATTATATATCAAATCACTTGAGTGGTATGTATTAATATATCTGGGTGTGGATTCGGGCTTTCTCTGGCGGTCTCGGGTGGCTCCTTTGACGACAGACTTAAATTGGAAACGAGGTCGTATGCATTTTCGGTATGTACAAAGTGTTTTATTGAATTAAATATTGCAATAAAGAGCCAGATGAATTTCCGCTGAGCTCAATATCTGTCTGTAATAAACTTTAATGACAATGAAAATGTGAAAGACCGTGACCTTTGGATAGAAGTACTTTTGGAATACACTGTATTGGTTATATAATAAATAGGTCAGAATTTATTTATTTATTTTATATTTATCTATTATTTTATTTATTCCACAAAACATTAATCATAAAAAAACAGATATGAAGTTCAGTTGTTGCAGGGGAACGTTGTCAGAGGAAATTTGTCTAAGAAAGTCACAAAAGAAAGATGTTGCAGGGAGTGTGTGTTGTTGTTATGGGTGCTTACTGTCTGAGAATCTGACGTAGTTAATTAATTAATTAATTAATCATTCAATTAATTAGTAAAATAACGACATAACATGTCTCAATGAGAACAGTTTCCGGATTAAGGGGATTCAAGTACAGCATTAATGTCTCTGGAGAAAAATAGGATAAGACTGCACATACATAACAAATATGTCCGAGCTATCGTGTAGACAGTGTCCGGACAAACGAGATTACACTGTACACAAATCACAAATATGTCCGAGCTATCGTGAAAACAGTGTCCGGACAAACGAGATTACACTACACAAATAACAAATGTGTCCGAGCTATCGTGTACACAGTGTCCGGACAAACGAGATTACACTGTACACAAATAACAAATATGTCCGAGCTATCGTGAACACAGTGTCCGGACAAACGAGATTACACTGTACACAAATAACAAATGTGTCCGAGCTATCGTGTACTCAGTGTCCGGACAAACGAGATAACACTGTACACAAATAACAAATGTGTCCAAGCTATCGTGTACACAGTGTCCGGACAAACGAGATCACACTGTACACAAATAACAAAAGTATCCGAGCTATCGTGTAGACAGTGTCCGGACAAACGAGATCACACTGTACACAAATAACAAATGTGTCCGAGCTATCGTGTACACAGTGTCCGGACAAACGAAATTCCACTGTACACAAATAACAAATGTGTCCGAGCTATCGTGTAGACAGTGTCCGGACAAACGAGATTACACTGTACACAAATAACAAATATGTCCGAGCTATCGTGTAGACAGTGTCCGGACAAACGAGATTACACTGTACACAAATAACAAATGTGTCCTAGCTATCGTGAACACAGTGTCCGGACAAACGAAATTCCACTGTACAGAAATAACAAATGTGTCCGAGCTATTCTGTACACAGTTTCCGGACACACGAGATATCTGTATACAAATTGTACGAATTTGTCCATTGTAGCTAGATACCACTGCAGACAATTGTTTAGACTGATGAGGTACAACAATGCAGTTACCGAAATGGAAGGCCTGACGATATTTCACTGTAAACCCTCACAAAAGTGGTCATGTTAACAATGTGCTATTGAATCAAATCACTAGGTTTCCGGACAGAGGGAGCACTATGGATGTAGTACTGGACAGATCCACTGAAGTGTCCAAACTAAGGAGGTACCACTGGTACGTCCACCAAAGTGTCCAAACTAAGGAGGTACCACTGGATACGTCCACCAAAGTGTCCAAACTAAGGAGGTACCACTGGTACGTCCGCCAAAGTGTCCAAACTAAGGAGGTACCACTGAACGCGTCCGCCAAAGTGTCCAAACTAAGGAGGTACCACTGGACACGTCCACCAAAGTGTCCAAACTAAGGAGGTACCACTGGACACGTCCGCCAAAGTGTCCAAACTAAGGAGGTACTTCTGGATACGTCCTCCAAATTGCCCAAACTAAGGAGGTACCACTGGATACATCCACCAAAGTGTCCAAACTAAGGAGGTACCAGTGGACACGTCCGCCAAAATGTCCAAGTGTTTAAACTAAGGAGGTACCTCTGGACATGTCCATCAAAGTGTCCGCCCATACTAAGGCAATACTATTGGGATTATACGACAAAGTATCCAACAACTCGTTAACATGATTGAATGACACCGTAAATCGGAAAAGACTCTCGGCCCCTATTATCATCTTATTATCTATTATCATCTTGTCGGTTAGTATACACACGTAGGTAGACATGATTGAAAATGGATCGTGACACGGATAGGATTCAATTATTTGTGGTAAAAAATGGGGAAAACAACATTAAAACTAACTTGTACAATGCATGTACACATATTTTGTGTTGCTGTTTTCAATACCGTCAACTTTGTTTGCAACGAATGTTTTTGTGGGACCGTGAAGAACACTTAGTTATAACCAGATTTCGTTATTCTCGATTGTTTTAGATAAAAATGATAATGAGACAATACTGGAATTGTGTAACATTTGATTCACTGAATTTAATTGGTTTTCTCCCAAATAAACCAGATACAAGTGTATTTGTTTTATATTTCCATGAATGCATGCATCAATTTTAAGATTCGACGTGCACTATTTAACAATAATTCTTGTTATTCTTCTTCCAATCGATAGAGTACAAACTAAATGATGACAATTTAATAAACACATTGTGACAGCCCCCGTTTTATGCCTCGATATCGAATTCTGCTTTTATCTGTAACATAACTTTGACCAATCAAAATGCAATTCATAAATTGATGAAAATGAGCGAGATGTTAGGGAGACAGGTCTTCGCTGTCCTAATTGAAGGATCCATATTCAAAAAGCGGCTCTGTGAGAAGGAGAAATTAGATTATCCCGTCACAGATAGCCCTCTAATCATCACTTTATCTTTTAAATTCCGTAAAAATGTGAATTATAACCGTCGGTTCGCTGTCGGGCTGCTATAATATGCATGAATCTTTCAAAACAGATACGGAACGAAATGATCAAATAAAAAGATTTACTGAACAATTTGCGAGAAAGAGTGCCAATTTACCAACATCTCCCGTAGTAGTTAAAAATGACCTGATAAAAACGTCTAATCTAATCGTCCTTATTGATGCATGTTTTATTAATGTTTTGGACCTAACTGTTTTCACTGGTGGTATTAAATCGATGCTTTCTTTTATTAGATTTTCAAAAATAAATATCTGGTGGAGCCCGAGTGCCTGGCTGTGTTCGCACTGAGGACAATGCTCTGCGTTTCTTTGTAAGACTCTTGACTTCATGCGGAACCAAGTCCGAGCTTGTTTTTTCTACTTAGAAATGGCGTCGTGTACAAGAGTTTGAATTTATCTGACAGCCGTTGTCAATGTGTATTACATGAACACATGGGCACAGGTTCTCTGACCCTCTTGACCTATGACGACCTCTACTAGCCTGCTGATCTGGACGACCTCTATTCAGAATAAATACATTAATGTCGGATCAATTTCAATTGAATATCACTGAATTCGATAGAGAAGACATTTGATTCAGATAATGATTGGTTCGAAAGCGACTTCGAAATAATTAAGATAAAGAAACGCCTTGTTGTTAGTTTTCTTAAAATACGTATGCAGGCACAGTACCAATTTAACGCGTTCATTGTCGTATGTTTTATAATGTTCTGAACTAATATGTATTTAATAAAACCCAAAGATTCGTTTGAGCTCTACGTCATTTTAACCGCTAAGGTAATATAAAAAGAATCAATAGAACCCAGTTATAACAATGGGAAATCAAAGATCTTTTGTGTCCCCAGACTGAGTGTACCATGGCAAATCCCCGTTTTGATATGGGGTATCACATTAGTCGCCTCTCGAGGACATGTACTTGTTGATACCGTTACAGTTATCTCGACTCTTATTGGTCTATCGTTGGTTACGATACAAACAAGATTGATGTGTGTAGAGGCGCGTGAAAAAGGCGGTACTTCAATTAGATATTTTAATATGCATACTTATCTTACTGTATTCAAACCTTAATTATTATCACAATGATGATATTTAAGTGAAATTCATTGCAATATTCTAACGATAACATGCGTGTAATTATAATTTATAGACATGGCATTGAGAACATTTTTAATTTGTTTTATAAATAATGTTAAGTACAAACAGATTATTAAAATCATATGTAAGCTTTCCTTGGTAGACAGAGGGCGTGTGGGGAAAGTGGTCGGACGGCAGTAAGTACACGTTTACAGGGCCAGGACACAGCAATGCACACTGTATTACTTCACTTCCGGGAGTTAAAGATGGCTGACATGATTGCCTCTATTTGACAGCAACATAGACGTTCATAGCTTGGGTCCTGTTGGAGGTTGTGATATTCTGTGCCGGGGTAGTTCGTTTCCGTTATCGTTGATTGACATTAGCGAGCACGGCTTTATGTAGTATTGCCAGGCTCACCAATACACATCTTTGTGAAGAATTCTTTCGGCACATAATTAAGAAATTTAATATTCGTAAAAATAAGTAAATTACAGTGTGTGTCTTCATCCAGAGACATGTTGACGTGTTAATTACACAAAAGAGGGACATTAATCTCGCAGTTTATTACTACTAGCTATAAAGTAAATCACTGCTCTCGCATAACCTTTATTTGATTTGGTTCATATCGAACTACATATACCTGCCAACCACGGCAGAACGCAGAAACATTCATTACATCAAGTATTCCGCATAGATCAGTAATTATTTCTAATAAAAATGTATATGTATGTTTATTCCCCCCTCGAGATAAAGCTGATATAGAAATCTAACATTTAATGTTGCTTTAACGTTAAGTCCCTCACTGTTTGATACTGAACTGTAATGAAATTCATTTGGTATTGGGTATATAGACCTACATCGAGCCTGACCAGGATTCGATATCTTACTCCACAGGTCACGTGATATCACCGTACACCGCTTACACATCTGTGTAGTAATATGATTAACACGGATTAGCGTTGTCCCTGTTCAGGTATTTGTATCGATATGCTACCTGTTAAATGTGTGATGGGGACTATTTTCTAACAGATGTGTTGAAAGGTTTACAACATTAATTTTGTATATGGAATACCATGGTGATGATTGTAGTAAACAGGAACTACATCGGGACCAATAACACGTTATTGTGTCACTCTTTAACTGTCGAAATAAATCTCCGTGAAATGTATGTCACGTACTTTGCCTCCCCACCCAACCCCGCTATCAAGTTAAATTCTTTTAATATGCTTTGAAAACCGGAGACCTTTGAGTACGTCTACAGGGTTACTAACCCCAGGCTGGCCACGTGAATTGGTACATTGTCGTGTGGAGGACATGAACCTGGCCCCACGGATCAAGAATGTTTATATTATTTACGTATAAGGTTGTATTCTTGATACCGGCATAAAAATCACTATTATTGATGAGCTCACAGTGAAAACATGATAAAATAATGCAGTTGAAATTACTTCTCACTAATAAAGACAAGTTCAAAATATTAAATTATGGTGATGCTGAAAGTCCACTTATAAAGTCAAATTAACAATATAAATCGATAACGATACTGGAATAACTTTTCACTACTAAAGACTAGTTGAAATTATTGTATTTAATGACAAGCTCACAACGCTTAGGGTTAAATTTGAATATAATTTTTTTTCTGTTATGGAGATATAACAAAAAAAATCAAGTTAATCCTTATAATTTCTCATTCTATATACAATCCCTGTGGGAAGTGAATTTTATTAACGAACTCTGTTCTCTTAAAGATCATTACACCACTGCATCAACAAGTAAAATATTACGTTACAAACAACGACGTTATATATATTTTTTTTTTTTTTACGTTTTGGACTGATAACAAGAAATTGTAAGCCAATGAAAATGCTTGTTACAAGCAAAATTTAATACACTAATAAAGACAAGTTCACAGATCTAGGTTATGGTGATGTTGAAATAAGAGTTTGCGGATAAAGACATGTTGAAATACGGGATCGCTGATAAAGACACGTTCACAGTGCATGTACTAGAAATGTCGAGGCTGAAATAAGAGCTCGCTGATAAATACACATTCGCAGTACTATATAATGACAATATTGGAATAAGAACTCGCTTATAAAGACATGTTTAATGTTATGGTGAAGCGAAATAAGCTCTGGAGTTCAAAGCACTGTTATACTGTAATACTGAGATACTGAGATTAATTATACATACTCCAAATTCTTACTGATATACTCATATCTCGTTTACAGACAAGCAGCGTGGTGATTATCAGTAACACAATACAATTTAAATGTTATTGAAAAAATCGTTATTCAATCATATATTTCACCGTTATAATTTCAAAACTCTTTTAATGATTCAACATAAAACACTTCAAATTCTGCCAAAACACATTTTTACAGTTTATATAAATCAAAGATGCATGGTTTTCCATAAATAAAAAAATATTTTCACAATCTACACAGGTGAAATATCGCAAAAGACGTACTGTATTCTGTGGTGGAGAAATAATTAATGTACGGGCTAGGACGAACAATCGTGGAGGGACTACAAAGTGAGACGGGATATCATACACACGAGATAATATCGTTTATCTTGTTATCCCCGTATAGGTGTCGGTGGCGACCCCTTCGTCCCCTGGCATGCATGCCAATTACTACTCCCTATTTACGCCATTGATTGGCGAAATGACTTGAGTACTTAATATGGCTGTAGGTCATCTCGGCTTAACAGCAAACAGCCACCTCGAGAGATGGTCATCGGCGCAGGATTACTTAAAATATACCAGTTGTTTTCGTTTTGAATTTCTTATGATGAAAGTCCGAATCGGTCGAGCCTACTTGACAGATCGAATCAGACGAGTAGGAAAGTGGAGATGAAGTGTGGGGACGCCGCTGACCGCCCGAGTTCGTGATTGGTGGACGGAATTAGAGAGATGCCAACTATATCTGCATGAGAAGAATTCATCAATTTTCCCTCGACAAATATTAATGAAATGACAAGTGGAGACTGGCTAGTGTTTTACCGGAGAAGATCCTATCTCATATAAAATGCATTGTGTATAGCGATGCTTTGGACCGGGGACGTCGCTCCAATCTCGGGGGAGCGCCATTAGACCTAATGTCCAATCATTATTCATGTAAGACCTAGATGAGATATGTCCTCCCCTTTCGGCGTCCTTACTTCCCCATATTAGGCGTAGAAAGGTTAATATCGCCGGACAAATTGTAATTAAAGGGTCTTGAATAACGAATACGGCCATTTCAGTGACCAGGCACTTACTTCTGAATGTACAATGGAAACAGTATGTGAAGAGGAAGATAAGTTCAATAGTAATTTTCCGAATTTGAAACCTATATGGGGAACAACGATAACAAGCACAAGAACAAGATATATAAGTACAAGAACAACTAGGACAATTTTTCATACACTATTTCATTAAAATCAGTTTGAATTAAATGGCTTTCACATAACGTGTTAAATCCCAGAGCATGTCATTTTGTTTCATAATCAAACTATTTCTTGACAACATCACAAATGAACGATATTAAGGTTGGTATCAGTAGAAAAAATACGGTCTATACAGATACAAAAGGAAACAAGAGAGACGAAAGGCAACCTGGGATGTACATTATCATAACAACACAGGAACACGGACTATCAGTAACAACACAGGAACACGGACTATCAGTAACAACACAGGAACACGGACTATCAGTAACAACACAGGAACACGGACTAACAGTAACAACACAGGAACACGGACTATCAGTAACAACAAAGGTACACAGTCTATCAGTAACAACACAGGAACACGGACTATCAGTAACAACACAGGAACACGGACTATCAGTAACAACACAGGTACACAGTCTATCAGTAACAACAAAGGTACACAGTCTATCAGTAACAACACAGGTACACAGTCTATCAGTAACAACACAGGAACACGGACTATCAGTAACAACACAGGAACACGGACTATCAGTAACAACAAAGGTACTCGGTCTATCAGTAACAACACAGGAACACGGACTATCAGTAACAACAAGGAACACGGACTATCAGTAACAACACAGGAACACGGTCTATCAGTAACAACACAGGAACACGGACTATCAGTAACAACACAGGAACACGGACTATCAGTAACAACACAGGAACACGGACTATCAGTAACAACACAGGAACACGGACTATCAGTAACAACACAGGAACACGGACTATCAGTAACAAAGGAACTGGACTAACAGTAACAACACAGGAACACGGACTATCAGTAACAAAGGTACACGGTCTATCAGTAACAACACAGGTACACAGTCTATCAGTAACAAGGTACTTGGTCTATCAGTAACAAGGTACACAGTCTATCAGTAACAACACAGGTACTCGGTCTATCAGTAACAAGGTACTTGGTCTATCAGTAACAACACAGGTACTCGGTCTATCAGTAACAAGGTACTTGGTCTATCAGTAACAACACAGGTACTCGGTCTATCAGTAACAAAGGTACTTGGTCTATCAGTAACAACACAGGTACTCGGTCTATCAGTAACAAGGTACTTGGTCTATCAGTAACAACACAGGTACTCGGTCTATCAGTAACAAGGTACTTGGTCTATCAGTAACAACACAGGTACACAGTCTATCAGTAACAACAAAGGTACACAGTCTATCAGTAACAACACAGGTACACAGTCTATCAGTAACAACACAGGTACACAGTCTATCAGTAACAACAAAGGTACACAGTCTATCAGTAACAAGGTACACAGTCTATCAGTAACAACACAGGTACTCGGTCTATCAGTAACAACAAAGGTACTCGGTCTATCAGTAACAACAAAGGTACTCGGTCTATCAGTAACAAAGGTACACAGTCTATCAGTAACAAGGTACACAGTCTATCAGTAACAACACAGGTACACAGTCTATCAGTAACAAAGGTACTCGGTCTATCAGTAACAAAGGTACACAGTTTATCAGTAACAAAGGTACACAGTCTATCAGTAACAAGGTACACAGACTATCAGTAACAACAAAGGTACTCGGTCTATCAGTAACAACAAAGGTACTCGGTCTATCAGTAACAAGGTACACGGTCTATCAGTAACAAAGGTACTCGGTCTATCAGTAACAACAAAGGTACTCGGTCTATCAGTAACAAAGGTACTCGGTCTATCAGTAACAAGGTACACGGTCTATCAGTAACAACAAAGGTACTCGGTCTATCAGTAACAACAAAGGTACTCGGTCTATCAGTAACAACACAGGTACACAGTCTATCAGTAACACCACAGGTACACAGTCTATCAGTAACAACACAGGTACACAGTCTATCAGTAACAAAGGTACTCGGTCTATCAGTAACAAAGGTACACAGTCTGTCAGTAACAAGGTACACGGTCTATCAGTAACAACAAAGGTACTCAGTCTATCAGTAACAACAAAGGTACACAGTCTATCAGTAACAACACAGGTACACGGACTATCAGTAACAACACATTTACACGGTCTATCAGTAACAAAGGTACACAGTCTATCAGTAACAACAAAGCTACTCGGTCTATCAGTAACAACAAAGGTACACAGTCTATCAGTAACAACAAAGGTACTCGGTCTATCAGTAACAACACAGGAACACGGACTATCAGTAACAACACAGGAACACGGACTATCAGTAACAACACATTTACACGGTCTATCAGTAACAAAGGTACACAGTCTATCAGTAACAACAAAGGTACACGGTCTATCAGTAACAACAAAGGTACACAGTCTATCAGTAACAACAAAGGTACTCGGTCTATCAGTAACAACACAGGAACACGGACTATCAGTAACAACAAAGGTACACAGTCTATCAGTAACAACAAAGGTACACAGTCTATCAGTAACAACAAAGGTACACGGACTATCAGTAACAACACAGGTACACAGTCTATCAGTAACAACAAAGGTACACGGACTATCAGTAACAACAAAGGTACACGGACTATCAGTAACAACAAAGGTACACAGTCTATCAGTAACAACAAAGGTACATAGTCTATCAGTAACAACAAAGGTACACAGTCTATCAGTAACAACACAGGTACTCAGTCTATCAGTAACAACACAGGTACACAGTCTATCAGTAACAACAAAGGTACACGGACTATCAGTAACAACAAAGGTACACGGACTATCAGTAACAACACAGGTACTCAGTCTATCAGTAACAACAAAGGTACATAGTCTATCAGTAACAACACAGGTACTCGGTCTATCAGTAACAACAAAGGTACTCGGTCTATCAGTAACAACACAGGTACACAGTCTATCAGTAACAACAAAGGTACTTGGTCTATCAGTAACAACAAAGGTACACAGTCTATCAGTAACAACACAGGTACAAGGTCTATCAGTAACAACACAGGTACACAGTCTATCAGTAACAACAAAGGTACACAGTCTATCAGTAACAACACAGGTACACGGTCTATCAGTAACAACACAGGTACACAGTCTATCAGTAACAACAAAGGTACTCGGTCTATCAGTAACAACAAAGGTACTCGGTCTATCAGTAACAACAAAGGTACTCGGTCTATCAGTAACAAAGGTACACAGTCTATCAGTAACAAGGTACACAGTCTATCAGTAACAACACAGGTACACAGTCTATCAGTAACAAAGGTACTCGGTCTATCAGTAACAAAGGTACACAGTTTATCAGTAACAAAGGTACACAGTCTATCAGTAACAAGGTACACAGACTATCAGTAACAACAAAGGTACTCGGTCTATCAGTAACAACAAAGGTACTCGGTCTATCAGTAACAAGGTACACGGTCTATCAGTAACAAAGGTACTCGGTCTATCAGTAACAACAAAGGTACTCGGTCTATCAGTAACAAAGGTACTCGGTCTATCAGTAACAAGGTACACGGTCTATCAGTAACAACAAAGGTACTCGGTCTATCAGTAACAACAAAGGTACTCGGTCTATCAGTAACAACACAGGTACACAGTCTATCAGTAACACCACAGGTACACAGTCTATCAGTAACAACACAGGTACACAGTCTATCAGTAACAAAGGTACTCGGTCTATCAGTAACAAAGGTACACAGTCTGTCAGTAACAAGGTACACGGTCTATCAGTAACAACAAAGGTACTCAGTCTATCAGTAACAACAAAGGTACACAGTCTATCAGTAACAACACAGGTACACGGACTATCAGTAACAACACATTTACACGGTCTATCAGTAACAAAGGTACACAGTCTATCAGTAACAACAAAGCTACTCGGTCTATCAGTAACAACAAAGGTACTCGGTCTATCAGTAACAACACAGGTACACAGTCTATCAGTAACACCACAGGTACACAGTCTATCAGTAACAACACAGGTACACAGTCTATCAGTAACAAAGGTACTCGGTCTATCAGTAACAAAGGTACACAGTCTGTCAGTAACAAGGTACACGGTCTATCAGTAACAACAAAGGTACTCAGTCTATCAGTAACAACAAAGGTACACAGTCTATCAGTAACAACACAGGTACACGGACTATCAGTAACAACACATTTACACGGTCTATCAGTAACAAAGGTACACAGTCTATCAGTAACAACAAAGCTACTCGGTCTATCAGTAACAACAAAGGTACACAGTCTATCAGTAACAACAAAAGTACACAGTCTATCAGTAACAACACAGGTACACAGTCTATCAGTAACAACAAATGTACACAGTCTATCAGTAACAACAAATGTACACAGTCTATCAGTAACAACACAGGTACACAGTCTATCAGTAACAACAAATGTACACAGTCTATCAGTAACAACAAATGTACACAGTCTATCAGTAACAACACAGGTACACAGTCTATCAGTAACAACAAATGTACACAGTCTATCACTAACAACAAAGGTACACAGTCTATCAGTAACAACAAATGTACACAGTCTATCAGTAACAAAACAGGTACACAGTCTATCAGTAACAACAAAGGTACACGGTCTATCAGTAACAACAATGGTACTCGGTCTATCACTAACAACAAAGGTACACAGTCTATCAGTAACAACAAAGGTACACAGTCTATCAGTAGCAATGTACACAGTCTATCAGTAACAATACAGGTACTCGGTCTATCAGTAACAACAAAGGTACTCGGTCTATCAGTAACAACAAAGGTACACGGTCTATCAGTAACAACACAGGTACACAGTCTATCAGTAACAACACAGGTACACAGTCTATCAGTTACAACACAGGTACACAGTCTATCAGTAACAACACAGGTACACAGTCTATCAGTAACAACACAGGTACACGGTCTATCAGTAACAACAAAGGTACTCGGTCTATCAGTAACAACAAAGGTACACGGTTTATCAGTAACAACACAGGTACACGGTCTATCAGTAACAACACAGGTACTCGGTCTATCAGTAACAACAAAGGTACACAGTCTATCAGTAACAACAAAGGTACACAGTCTATCAGTAATAACAAAGGTATACAGTCTATCAGTAACAAGGTACACAGTCTATCAGTAACAAGGTACACGGTCTATCAGTAACAAGGTACACGGTCTATCAGTAAGAAGGTACACAGTCTATCAGTAACAACACAGGTACACAGTCTATCAGTAACAACAAAGGTACACAGTCTATCAGTAACAACAAAGGTATACAGTCTATCAGTAACAAGGTACACGGTCTATCAGTAACAAAGGTACACGGTCTATCAGTAACAACACATGTACACGGTCTATCAGTAACAACAAAGGTACACAGTCTATCAATAACAACAAAGGTACTCGGTCTATCAGTAACAACAAAGGTACTCGGTCTATCAGTAAGAAGGTACACAGTCTATCAGTAACAATACATGTACTTGGTCTATCAGTAACAACAAAGGTAATCGGTCTATCAGTAAGAAGGTACACAGTCTATCAGTAACAACACATGTACTTGGTCTATCAGTAACAACACAGGTACTCGGTCTATCAGTAACAACAAAGGTACACAGTCTATCAGTAACAACAAAGGTACACAGTCTATCAGTAACAACACAGGTACACGGACTATCAGTAACAACACAGGTACACGGACTATCAGTAACAATACAGGTACACAGTCTATCAGTAACAACAAAGGTACTCGGACTATCAGTAACAACACAGGTACTCGGTCTATCAGTAACAACAAAGGTACACAGTCTATCAGTAACAACAAAGGTACACAGTCTATCAGTAACAACACAGGTACACAGTCTATCAGTAACAACACATGTACTTGGTATATCAGTAACAACACAGGTACTCGGTCTATCAGTAACAACACAGGTACACGGTCTATCACTAACAACAAAGGTACACAGTCTATCAGTAACAACAAAGGTACACGGTCTATCAGTAATAAGGTACTCGGTCTATCAGTAACAAAGGTACACAGTCTATCAGTAACAAAGGTACACGGTCTATCAGTAACAACACAGGTACTCGGTCTATCAGTAACAACACAGGTACACAGTCTATCAGTAACAAATGTACACAGTCTATCAGTAACAACACAGGAACACGGACTATCAGTAACAAGGTACTCGGTCTATCAGTAACAAAGGTACACAGTCTATCAGTAACAAAGATACACAGTCTATCAGTAACAAAGGTACACGGTCTATCAGTAACAACACAGGAACACGGACTATCAGTAACAACAAAGGTACACAGTCTATCAGTAACAAAGGTACACGGACTATCAGTAACAACACAGGTACACAATCTATCAGTAACAAAGGTACACGGTCTATCAGTAACAAGGTACAGTCTCTAGCGGTAAAACATATCGGTGTTGTTTGTTTATAAATTCCTTCCACAAATTGGCCTCCACAACAGCTCTGAAAAATATACTGAATATTTTTTGTCTTGCTTTACCAAAATAAATGTGATACAGAAGTAATATACTTGGTATGTTTGTCGAATTACATATTGATTTTAGCGTTTGGAACAATATACGGTTGTGAGTGTAGAACAGTAGTGATTAGGGCCAGGCTTTGTCATGGTCTAATATAGAGGTATGATCTATCTCGCCTTGGTTTACTATACCTTCCATGCCGCTGTAATTTGAAATTTTGGTTAGGGGTAATAAAATAAATGAAGTTCTGTCTTAATGCCTTCACACATTTTTGTTAACTCTCAACATTACCCGAGAAGAAATTTCCTTAACCAAAATCATGTTGTTTCGACTATGCAGGTTTAAATAATTGTATATACACGGGCTGTGAAATCTCAAACTAGGAATTGGTAAAGGTGACGAGGGCTTAGATTACATAGGATGATGTTTTCTGTTTACCCCCCTACAGGCTGTCGTGATGACAAATACTGAGTACAGTACAGTAGAACCATAAACAGAGCAGAAATAGTATTATAATGTGAAAAAAAATGTTAAACCGTAATTTTAAGTAATATCATGAAATAGCAATTATATATACAATAATTCAGAAATCCAGTAAACATAACCTCGTTTAACAGTGAAAAAATGTGAATTATCTATAAAAAGTTCGTTAACAGTTTGAGTAACATCGTTAAACATTAAAATGACACTGCATACTACTAAAGAAAATCTTATTAAACCGTTGTATCCAATATGCTGAATGTTTTTAAACCGTACTAAGGAGTTTAACATCGTTAACCCGTTAAACGATACTGTAAAATAGAACCTCGCTAAACCGTACTATAGAAAAAACTTGTTAAACCGTGCAATAGATTATAACCTCGTTAAACCGTACTACAGAATAGAACCTCATCAAACCGTTCTATAGAACATCGTTAAACTGTGATATCGAATAAATTCGTTATGCCATACAATAGATTATCACCTCGTTAAACCGTACTACAGAATATAACCTCATCAAACCGTTCTATAGAATATAACCTCTCTAAATCGTACTGTAGAACAGAACCTCGTTAAAACATTACTATAGAATAAGATATCGTTAAACCGTACTTTAGAATAGAACCTCGTTAAACCGTACGAAATAACTCGTCAAACCGTACTATGAAATAAACCCTTGTTAAGCCGTACCGTAATTCAAAATCCCGTTACACCGTCCTGAAGGCATTAATTCGATGTATAGAGATGAATATCGTCCTGTTCTCGTTCATCGTGTATTGTACAGATCTTTCCTCCAGCTTTGTGACAAAGTGAAGTAAAATTAAGATTATCTAAAATGATATTTATCAAAATTGTAAATTACATACGCATGTAAGGTTTTTTTTTGTTTTTTTTGTTTTTGTTTTTTTTAGTTTTTTTGTGATGATTGCTTACATTTTACTTGATCCAGTTCCTCACTGAAAGTGACTTCCGAAAATCTGAGTTTCCGTATATATACAAGAATTGGTCTTCTCCTAAAAGTTAAGAGGAGAACATCTATCTTGACTCAGGATGAACAATGAACCTTCGTGATGTTTAAAATGCTGATCATGATTAACTACTTAGCAATGCCTGGTTTTTTTAACAATTATTTAGTACGCATGATCGGAAAGAGAAAATTTCAAATGAGCAAATGTCTATTTCTTTTCAAACTCGGTGCGCATGGTTACAACTAGAACATAAGTGCATTTGGTTTTATATTAAGAGACAGGAAATGTCTGGAGGTAGAATTGGACAAAAATGGTAAATAAGCGGCGTGATGTCCGCGGGATGATCTCCGGGACAGATCCATCATGTATCGCCGTCATGTCTCGCAGTCCGCCCTATCATTTCAGACAGAGTGCGGCAAAAGCAGGGACTAAATCATCAGCAAAAATAGCAGGCGTTATTCAGACAACCGTCAATTCACCCTTCACAGTCCACGGTAACGCCGCATCGATGATGATATATTTCTGGCACCGAAAATTGAAGAATTGTCATGAGCCAAAATTATCTGGTACTAACTCTATTCATTCGTATAATAACAATATTTTGTTCTTATGATAAAATGGCCGACGAGA
Organism: Pecten maximus; assembly: GCF_902652985.1. Classification (NCBI taxonomy): domain Eukaryota; kingdom Metazoa; phylum Mollusca; class Bivalvia; order Pectinida; family Pectinidae; genus Pecten; species Pecten maximus. Next base: position 30,752,867 of record NC_047025.1, read on the forward strand.
GTTTGTCTATAATTTTCTCGGAAAATAATTCTATTCATTACAACTCGCAAGCGACCATTTAGGAAGTCTCTGGTAGATTCTCCATTTTCGTGTCATGAAGCCAAACGTGGGGCATTCATCACTCCCGCCTGTGTGCTATTCACGCTTTATGAGGGACGTTATCCATCAGGCCAACGTCTCGCTTCTTCCTCCACTGTAATTGTCATTTTCATTTCTATTTCGTATCCTAAAAACCTACCCTATTCATCTCCCTTTTTCATATCTTAGATTTACCAAATTTCAATTTCGTGTTTTAAAGACTATGGCATTTTCCCCCCCTTCGTATACCATACTTCCATTTCGCATTATTAAAACTGCAACATATATCTGTTGTTGCTTTTTACCAACAATACACATGTTTTCATTCTTTCGTTTCGTATTTTAGACGACCAGCTGCTATATTTATCTATCATTTCGTATTATATACTTACTAACTTCTATATCTATCTTTCCATTTCGTATTTTAGACTTACCAACTATAGAACGATAGAAAGTATAGGTCAAAGATTTTTTTTTTTTTAATTAAGTATCTTAGACCATTAATTATATTTCCTGTTTGAAATATATCATCTCCATCTCCCATTTACTGTTTTACACTACAATATCATCCATATCCATCGGACCATTCCATGTACAGTAGTTATACACCGCGCCACTCCTGACCTGTGAGGACGTCTGGTACAGTAGTTCTATACCGCACCACTCCTGACCTGTGAGGACGTCTGGTACAGTAGTTCTATACCGCACCACTCCTGACCTGTGAGGACGTCTGGTACAGTAGTTCTATACCGCACCACTCCTGACCTGTGAGGACGTCTGGTACAGTAGTTATACACCGTTCCACTCCTGACCTGTGAGGACGTTGTGTACGGTAGTTCTATACCGCACCACTCCTGACCTGTGAGGACGTCTGGTACAGTAGTTCTACACCGCACCACTCCTGACCTGTGAGGACGTCTGGTACGGTAGTTCTACACCGCTCCACTCCTGACCTGTGAGGACGTCTGGTACAGTAGTTCTATACCGCACCACTCCTGACCTGTGAGGACGTCTGGTACAGTAGTTCTACACCGCACCACTCCTGACCTGTGAGGACGTCTGGTACAGTAGTTCTATACCGCACCACTCCTGACCTGTGAGGACGTCTGGTAGAGTAGTTCTACACCGCTCCACTCCTGACCTGTGAGGACGTCTAGTACAGTAGTTCTACACCGCTCCACTCCTGACCTGTGAGGACGTCTGGTACAGTAGTTCTATACCGCACCACTCCTGACCTGTGAGGACGTCTGGTACAGTAGTTCTACACCGCTCCACTCCTGACCTGTGAGGACGTCTGGTACAGTAGTTCTATACCGCACCACTCCTGACCTGTGAGGACGTCTGGTACAGTAGTTCTACACCGCTCCACTCCTGACCTGTGAGGACGTCTGGTACAGTAGTTCTATACCGCACCACTCCTGACCTGTGAGGACGTCTGGTACAGTAGTTCTATACCGCACCACTCCCGACCTGTGAGGACGTCTGGTACGGTAGTTCTATACCGCTCCACTCCTGACCTGTGAGGACGTCTGGTACAGTAGTTCTACACCGCTCCACTCCTGACCTATGAGGACCTCTGGTACAGTAGTTCTACAACGCTCCACTCCTGACCTGTGAGGACGTCTGGTACAGTAGTTCTACACCGCTCCACTCCTGACCTGTGAGGACGTCTGGTACAGTAGCTCTATACCGCACCACTCCTGACCTTTGAGGACGTCTGGTACAGTAGTTCTACACCGCTCCACTCCTGACCTGTGAGGACGTCTGGTACAGTAGTTCTATACCGCACCACTCCTGACCTTTGAGGACGTCTGGTACAGTAGTTCTACACCACACCACTCCTGACCTGTGAGGACGTCTGGTACAGTAGTTCTACACCGCTCCACTCCTAACCTGTGAGGACGTCTGGTACAGTAGTTCTACACCGCACCACTCCCGACCTGTGAGGACGTCTGGTACAGTAGTTCTACACCGCACCACTCCTGACCTGTGAGGGCGTCTGGTACAGTAGTTCTATACCGCTCCACTCCTGACCTGTGAGGACGTCTGGTACAGTAGTTCTACACCGCTCCACTCCTGACCTGTGAGGACGTCTGGTACAGTAGTTCTATACCGCACCACTCCTGACCTGTGAGGACGTCTGGTACAGTAGTTCTACACCGCTCCACTCCTGACCTGTGAGGACGTCTGGTACAGTACAGTTTTATACCGCACCACTCCTGACCTGTGAGGACGTCTGGTACGGTAGTTCTACACCGCTCCACTCCTGACCTGTGAGGATGTCTGGTACAGTAGTTCTACATCGCTCCACTCCTGACCTGTGAGGACGTCTGGTACAGTAGTTCTATACCACTCCACTCCTGACCTGTGAGGACGTCTGGTACAGTAGTTCTATACCGCTCCACTCCTGACCTGTGAGGACGTCTGGTACAGTAGTTCTATACCGCACCTCTCCTGACCTGTGAGGACGTCTGGTACAGTAGTTCTACACCGCACCACTCCTGACCTGTGAGGACGTCTGGTACAGTAGTTCTACACCGCTCCACTCCTGACCTGTGAGGACGTCTGGTACAGTAGTTCTATACCACTCCACTCCTGACCTGTGAGGACGTCTGGTACAGTAGTTCTACACCGCACCACTTCCGACCTGTGAGGACGTCTGGTACAGTAGTTCTACACCGCTCCACTCCTGACCTGTGAGGACGTCTGGTACAGTAGTTCTACACCGCTCCACTCCTGACCTGTGAGGACGTCTGGTACAGTAGTTCTACACCGCACCACTCCTGACCTGTGAGGACGTCTGGTACAGTAGTTCTACACCGCACCTCTCCTGACCTGTGAGGACGTCTGGTACGGTAGTTCTACACCGCTCCACTCCTGACCTGTGAGGACGTCTGGTACAGCAAGTTCTATACCGCTCCACTCCTGACCTGTGAAGACGTCTGGTACAGTAGCTCTACACCACTCCACTCCTGACCTGTGAGGACGTCTGGTACAGTAGTTCTACACCGCTCCACTCCAGACCTGTGAGGACGTCTGGTACAGTAGTTCTACACCGCACCACTCCTGACCTGTGAGGACGTCTGGTACAGTAGTTCTATACCGCACCACTCCTGACCTGTCAGGACGTCTGGTACAGTAGTTCTACAACACTCCTGACCTGTGAGGACGTCTGGTACGGTAGTTCTACACCGCACCACTCCTGACCTATGAGGACGTCTGGTACAGTAGTTCTACACCGCTCCACTCCTGACCTGTGAGGACGTCTGGTACGGTAGTTCTATACCGCACCACTCCTGACCTGTGAGGACGTCTGGTACAGTAGTTCTACACCGCTCCACTCCTGACCTGTGAGGACGTCTGGTACAGTAGTTCTACACCGCTCCACTCCTGACCTGTGAGGACGTCTGGTACAGTAGTTCTATACCACTCCACTCCTGACCTGTGAGGACGTCTGGTACGGTAGTTCTACACCGCACCACTCCTGACCTGTGAGGACGTCTGGTACAGTAGTTCTATACCGCTCCACTCCTGACCTGTGAGGACGTCTGGTACAGTAGTTCTATACCGCACCACTCCTGACCTGTGAGGACGTCTGGTACGGTAGTTCTACACCGCACCATTCCTGACCTGTGAGGACGTCTGGTACGGTAGTTCTACACCGCTCCACTCCTGACCTGTGAGGACGTCTGGTACAGTAGTTCTACACCGCTCCACTCCTAACCTGTGAGGACGTCTGGTACAGTAGTTCTACACCGCACCACTCCCGACCTGTGAGGACGTCTGGTACAGTAGTTCTACACCGCACCACTCCTGACCTGTGAGGGCGTCTGGTACAGTAGTTCTATACCGCTCCACTCCTGACCTGTGAGGACGTCTGGTACAGTAGTTCTACACCGCTCCACTCCTGACCTGTGAGGACGTCTGGTACAGTAGTTCTATACCGCACCACTCCTGACCTGTGAGGACGTCTGGTACAGTAGTTCTACACCGCTCCACTCCTGACCTGTGAGGACGTCTGGTACAGTACAGTTCTATACCGCACCACTCCTGACCTGTGAGGACGTCTGGTACGGTAGTTCTACACCGCTCCACTCCTGACCTGTGAGGATGTCTGGTACAGTAGTTCTACATCGCTCCACTCCTGACCTGTGAGGACGTCTGGTACAGTAGTTCTATACCACTCCACTCCTGACCTGTGAGGACGTCTGGTACAGTAGTTCTATACCGCTCCACTCCTGACCTGTGAGGACGTCTGGTACAGTAGTTCTATACCGCACCTCTCCTGACCTGTGAGGACGTCTGGTACAGTAGTTCTACACCGCACCACTCCTGACCTGTGAGGACGTCTGGTACAGTAGTTCTACACCGCTCCACTCCTGACCTGTGAGGACGTCTGGTACAGTAGTTCTATACCACTCCACTCCTGACCTGTGAGGACGTCTGGTACAGTAGTTCTACACCGCACCACTTCCGACCTGTGAGGACGTCTGGTACAGTAGTTCTACACCGCACCACTCCCGACCTGTGAGGACGTCTGGTACAGTAGTTCTACACCGCACCACTCCTGACCTGTGAGGACGTCTGGTACAGTAGTTCTACACCGCACCTCTCCTGACCTGTGAGGACGTCTGGTACGGTAGTTCTACACCGCTCCACTCCTGACCTGTGAGGACGTCTGGTACAGCAAGTTCTATACCGCTCCACTCCTGACCTGTGAGGACGTCTGGTACAGTAGCTCTACACCACTCCACTCCTGACCTGTGAGGACGTCTGGTACAGTAGTTCTACACCGCTCCACTCCTGACCTGTGAGGACGTCTGGTACAGTAGTTCTACACCGCACCACTCCTGACCTGTGAGGACGTCTGGTACAGTAGTTCTATACCGCACCACTCCTGACCTGTCAGGACGTCTGGTACAGTAGTTCTACAACACTCCTGACCTGTGAGGACGTCTGGTACGGTAGTTCTACACCGCACCACTCCTGACCTATGAGGACGTCTGGTACAGTAGTTCTACACCGCTCCACTCCTGACCTGTGAGGACGTCTGGTACGGTAGTTCTATACCGCACCACTCCTGACCTGTGAGGACGTCTGGTACAGTAGTTCTACACCGCTCCACTCCTGACCTGTGAGGACGTCTGGTACAGTAGTTCTACACCGCTCCACTCCTGACCTGTGAGGACGTCTGGTACAGTAGTTCTATACCACTCCACTCCTGACCTGTGAGGACGTCTGGTACGGTAGTTCTACACCGCACCACTCCTGACCTGTGAGGACGTCTGGTACAGTAGTTCTATACCGCTCCACTCCTGACCTGTGAGGACGTCTGGTACAGTAGTTCTATACCGCACCACTCCTGACCTGTGAGGACGTCTGGTACGGTAGTTCTACACCGCACCATTCCTGACCTGTGAGGACGTCTGGTACGGTAGTTCTACACCGCACCACTCCTAACCTGTGAGGACGTCTGGTATAGTAGTTCTACACCGCACCACTCCTGACCTGTGAGGACGTCTGGTACAGTAGTTCTATACCGCACCACTCCTGACCTGTGAGGACGTCTGGTACGGTAGTTCTACACCGCACCACTCCTGACCTGTGAGGACGTCTGGTACGGTAGTTCTACACCGCTCCACTCCTGACCTGTGAGGACGTCTGGTACAGTAGTTCTACACCGCTCCACTCCTGACCTGTGAGGACGTCTGGTACAGTACAGTTCTATACCGCTCCACTCCTGACCTGTGAGGACGTCTGGTACAGTAGTTCTACACCACTCCTGACCTGTGAGGACGTCTGGTACAGTAGTTCTACACCGCTCCACTCCTGACCTGTGAGGACGTCTGGTACAGTAGTTCTACACCGCACCACTCCTGACCTGTGAGGACGTCTGGTACAGTAGTTCTAAACCGCTCCACTCCTGACCTGTGAGGACGTCTGGTACAGTAGTTCTAAACCGCTCCACTCCTGACCTGTGAGGACGTCTGATACGGTAGTTCTATACCGCACCACTCCTGACCTGTGAGGACGTCTGGTACGGTAGTTCTATACCGCACCACTCCTGACCTGTGAGGACGTCTGGTACGGTAGTTCTACACCGCACCACTCCTGACCTGTGAGGACGTCTGGTACGGTAGTTCTACACCGCTTCCACTCCTACCTGTGAGGACGTCTGGTACGGTAGTTCTATACCGCACCACTCCTGACCTGTGAGGACGTCTGGTACGGTAGTTCTATACCGCACCACTCCTGACCTGTGAGGACGTCTGGTACAGTAGTTCTACACCGCTCCACTCCTGACCTGTGAGGACGTCTGGTACGGTAGTTCTACACCGCACCACTCCTGACCTGTGAGGACGTCTGGTACGGTAGTTCTACACCGCTCCACTCCTGACCTGTGAGGACGTCTGGTACGGTAGTTCTATACCGCACCACTCCTGACCTGTGAGGACGTCTGGTACAGTAGTTCTATACCGCACCACTCCTGACCTGTGAGGACGTCTGGTACGGTAGTTCTATACCGCACCACTCCTGACCTGTGAGGACGTCTGGTACAGTAGTTCTACACCGCTCCACTCCTGACCTGTGAGGACGTCTGGTACAGTAGTTCTATACCGCACCACTCCTGACCTGTGAGGACGTCTGGTACAGTAGTTCTACACAGCCTCACTCCTGACCTGTGAGGACGTCTGGTACAGTAGTTCTACACCGCTCCACTCCTGACCTGTGATGACGTCTGGTACGGTAGTTCTATACCGCACCACTCCTGACCTGTGAGGACGTCTGGTACAGTAGTTCTACACCGCTCCACTCCTGACCTGTGAGGACGTCTGGTACAGTAGCTCTACACCACTCCACTCCTGACCTGTGAGGACGTCTGGTACAGTAGTTCTATACCGCTCCACTCCTGACCTGTGAGGACGTCTGGTACAGTAGTTCTACACCGCTCCACTCCTGACCTGTGATGACGTCTGGAACGGTAGTTCTATACCGCACCACTCCTGACCTGTGAGGACGTCTGGTACAGTAGTTCTACACCGCTCCACTCCTGACCTGTGAGGACGTCTGGTACAGTAGCTCTACACCGCTCCACTCCTGACCTGTGAGGACGTCTGGTACAGTAGCTCTACACCACTCCACTCCTGACCTGTGAGGACGTCTGGTACAGTAGTTCTATACCGCACCACTCCTGACCTGTGAGGACGTCTGGTACAGTAGTTCTACACCGCTCCACTCCTGACCTGTGAGGACGTCTGGTACAGTAGTTCTACACCGCACCACTCCTGACCTGTGAGGACGTCTGGTACAGTAGTTCTACACCGCACCACTCCTGACCTGTGAGGACGTCTGGTACAGTAGTTCTACACCGCTCCACTCCTGACCTGTGACGAGTCATTCCAACTAATACCGATGGTCGTGAGTATCCGTCTCATTAGGAACGGCTTTTTGCAAGTAATTGACAAAAAGTTAAAACTAAATTAACAAATTGAAAAATGAAATAAACCAACAAATGAAAAATCTTAATTGCTTAGACAACACCTTAGTATCCTTGGGGTATAGTTGTGCTACGCAATACTTCAAATCCTCGATCGGGTCGTTTGCACGGATGAGGTAGGCTAATAAATACAAACTCAACTGTTAACTACACATTCGTACTGTAAGCAGAAGAAACTCTTTGTTAGCGAGCAGTTGAAGTAGACACAGATGCATGGGTGGTGTGTACTCTGGTTAAGGTTCAGCGTACATTTGATGCAAACAATTGTTCTTTCAAAGGTAGTGAAAACGTCATTCTTAATCGAACGTGGACACATCATATTAACAACTTCCAGCACTTTTACGCGAACACGATGCTTTTAAGCGCATGCATTGGTCAAATCCACCACAAAAAAACATATGGCATATGGAAACGGCTGTTTAGATTTTTAACAGGAGAAAGGATACATACTTCCTCGCTTGTATTCGTTTGGGAGTTTTGCTTTCGCACATCGCATTCGACACAGGTGCCGTGAAGCGCTCATTGAATGAGTGATTATTTCTGAGTTATGCTAGTATCTTTGCCACTAACTGAATTACAGGCAATGAAAATATCGGTTAGGTAGATCCCTTATCGCACAAAAGGTTCTTAGCAAAAATAAAATACGGAGAGAAAAAACAGAAGGCAGTGAAATAAAAATAAACAATGATAGACATTTATGAAAGCAACAGCCTTTGTGTGAGCACTTACGTACTTACAACCGGTCATGGCTTTATCGGGCAAATATGTGGGTTGTACGTCCTCGTAACATGTAAGGTCACAGATGATACAGCCAAGAACATTCCGTAGTGTTTTGCACTGAAAAAGCTGGACACGCCAGCCCAACATCCCACCGGGCCATAACATACTGACGAACAGTCAGCCAATCCTTACAACTTCCTTCTTAAAGCTGGAGGTCAAGGAGTTCCTTCCAAACTGAACAAGATACGTGAACACACTTAGATGAATAAAGGTGCGCCATTATTTTGTGGTTTGCTAAATGTAACGAGGTCAATTATTTACTTTTTTAATTAAAAACAAATATTTTTCCATGTTACTAGTTTCATTGAATTTCTCCCCATTTTAGATTTAAAAAAATTACAGATTTATGGAAATAGGATTACTTTCATACTCTTTAACTGCTTACATTGTTACCCATACATACAGATTTAGTGTTTGCAAATATTTAAACATTTCGGTTAGAATGAATCGTTTTCCCATATTCTGTTGATTACTTATGTTTTTATTCAATTTTTGACGCTTTCTCACCTGGTTTTTGTTTGTGATATTTAAAAATTAAAACAAAATAGTGTTTAGGTCTGGAATTTTTTTCATTAATTTTTAAATTGCCATTAATATGTTATTTTTATTTACAGTTTTATCTGTGTTTATATCCGGCTATATTTTACTACCTCTCACCAATGGCCCACTATCCTTTATTGATGTTTCCGTCTATTACAGACGGATCATGGGTGAGAGTCTTTTATTTGTGGCGTTTGTCTTTTGTTTGATTGGTTTTGTTTGTTTGTTATTTTGTATTGTTATTATTATTACCAGTTATCATCAGTAGACAGATTGAGTTCTTCAGTCAATTTATTCTGTATCTAGCGCCGTTTAATTTCAGCTCCATGACCAAAACCTTATTTATATTGAATAATAAATTATTTCTTAATGACTGTAATACCACAGATGTTGTTACATAATGTCTTACTTATTCGCCACATTCGTGAAGTCATAATCTGTTAAATCTGGCATCAAACAATCTTTTTGTCAAATGAACTTATTTCATTGGCTATTTATTATTGATATAAATGAGATAATTAATTCACAATACGGATGTCCATCCTGTTTAACCATGTATCATTGTTATCATTTGTTAATGTTCATATTCTCAACACGGTACTGTTTAGATTGAGAATAAACAATTGTCATTGTCATTGTCCCCCGATTTCAATGAATCATGTCTGCCAATGTTCAGAACTTTTATACAGCGCGTTCCAAAAAATTTGTCGCGACTTTTCGACATTGTAAAAACAATCAAACATTTAGTATGGAAATATGACATATATTAGATAAAAGAGTAGTATCATACGATTTTATTAATGTGTTATTTTCAATAAAACTTTGAACATTTCAAGCAGCATTGTCAAATTAATGAAAAAAAATCAAAAATGTCATGTGACGTTAATTTTACCAATTATGCAACATTTGTCGTCATTTTATGCTTTTTGATATACCAGACATTTTTGTTTTCTTCTGTCATCAATTGTCAATGTTGCTTAAATTTGGAAACAATACGAAATATTTGCTTTCTGGATAAAGGTTTAACATCAGGCTATTTTGACCTCAGAAACTTTACTTACTAGTGTCGGCGATTTCTATTTGCATAAAATTTTTTACCATATCAATGTGCACACCCTTTTTGTTTTCCATCTTGAAAAAATCAACAGCTAATTACCAGATTTTAATGATGTCAGCAATTAAATTATCAAAAGCAATAATGACTTCATCAGTTTGTGTGCTGAGATGGAAACAAATTATGAATATCTATTCTCTCAAATGCCATTGACAGTTTGTACTTATATTGTCTAGTGAAAAAATAAGATAGGCGTGCAGAGTGGGGACATGTTTTTGGAACCCCCGTACAATAACATGTACTATAGTGTACTATGTATATCAATCCTCGGACCTGTCAGTCGTCTGCATTAGTTGGAATTGGAAAGTTAAAAGCCTTTAAAATATTGAAGGAAAAAATAATTAGTTTTAAAATAAATATCCAGGTAAATTAAGAAATATATATATAAAAGAAGGAAAAAAGGAAAGCCATGTTCATCCATTTTTTCCAGAGTTGAAAATGGTTGCATTCAGCTGGTTTTAATTGCAGATGCAGATAATTATACATCTTACCATTTTTAATTTGTGTTGCATTTTGCTATAATTATTGTATATTCACTCCTCTTTTCTTTGAATTACGTTGAAAAATGGTGAAATTTTGCATGTTACATAGATCTATTACAATTGATTATTGTAATGTTCATACTTTCTTGCGTTCAATATGCGTGAGCAGGTTTAAAAATAAAACAACAACAACAACAACAACAACAACAACAACAACAACAACAACAACAACAACAACAGCAGCAACAACAACAGCGACAACAACACAAAAAAACACACACACAAACAAAAAAAGCAACAAAGTCCTGCGTCGTCGTGTTCCTTCAAACGCATCAAAATTGCTCTGCAAAATGTAGTTTTTATTTCTCTAGCTATTACGACCTATTTAAATAATTATGAACATTATTTAGTTCATATTCACACCATAGCATCACACAATCAAGGTCTGCTTTTAGTGGCCTTGTTCAATGTTGAAGGTCAAAGGTCGCGTTTGACCCCTTTTAAAATGAAAAAGCTTGTGTTCGGCATTTTTACACCTCTTGAGAGATTAGGATCAAAACCTCACCATAACATCATAACGTCATACTCTACACCAATCAGAATTTGTTGGTCACCGGTCAAGGTTAAAAAGTCAGAGTTGACCAATTTGAAATGAAAAGGTTATGTAAAGATAAAAGATATTTGCCGAACTCTTGGAAATAATTAGTTCGTAATAACACAATAGCAACAGTTTCTACGCCTGCTTAGATTTTGGTTATCATCAGATAAAGTTAAAGTTCAAAGGTAACTATTGATACATTTAAAATACAAAGCTTGTGTACACATTGTCAGATTTAGTTCATATTTACGCCATAACATCACATCATCAAGTTCTAAAACAGTATTAGATTTTGGTGACCACTTTCAAAAAAGTCTGCTGTACAAGATATCTCGTGAACCAACCGAGATATTCATTAAATTTTTACCAGTGAAATATCGAAAAATATTCACTGCTTACAAACGACAATAGAGAAAATAAAAACTGATCCGGTATCTTTTGCTATAAAATGAAATAAACAGAATATCTAACAGTGTCTTCAGTAATACCAAATAAATAGAGGATATCTAACAATGTCTTCAGTAATACCAAATAATAGAGGATATCTAACAATGTCTTCAGTAATACCAAATAAATAGAGGATATCTAACAATGTCTTCAGTAATACCAAATAAATAGAGGATATCTAACAGTGTCTTCAGTAATACCTAATACATAGAGGATATCTAACAGTGTCTTCAGTAATACCAAATAAATAGAGGATATCTAACAGTGTCTTCAGTAATATTAAATAAATAGAGGATATCTAACAGTGTCTTCAGTAATACCAAATAAATAGAGGATACCTAACAGTATCTTCAGTAATACCAAATAAATAGGGGATATCTAACAGTGTCTTCAGTAATACGAAATAAATAGAGGATATCTAACAATGTCTTCAGTAATACCAAATAAATAGAGGATATCTAACAGTATCTTCAGTGATACCAAATATATAGAGGATATCTAACAGTATCCTCAGTGATACCTAATAAATAGAGGATATCTAACAATGTCTTCAGTAATACCAAATAAATAGGGGATATCTAACAGTATCTTCAGTAATACCAAATAAATAGAGGATATCTAACAGTGTCTTCAGTAATACCAAATAAATAGAGGTTATCTAACAGTATCCTCAGTGATACCTAATAAATAGAGGATATCTAACAATGTCTTCAGTAATACCAAATAAATAGGGGATATCTAACAGTATCTTCAGTAATACCAAATAAATAGAGGATATCTAACAGTGTCTTCAGTAATATCAAATAAATAGAGGATATCTAACAGTGTCTTCCGTAATACCAAATAAATAGAGGATATCTAACAGTGTATTCAGTAACACCAAATAAATAGAGGATATCTAACAATGTCTTCAGTAATACCAAATAAATAGAGGATATCTAACAGTGTCTTCAGTAATATCAAATAAATAGAGGATATCTAACAGTGTCTTCCGTAATGCCAAATAAATAGAGGATATCTAACAGTGTATTCAGTAATACCAAATAAATAGAGGATATCTAACAGTGTATTCAGTAATACCAAATAAATAGAGGATATCTAACAGTGTATTCAGTAACACCAAATAAATAGAGGATATCTAACAATGTCTTCAGTAATACCTAATAAATAGAGGATATCTAACAGTGTATTCAGCAATACCAAATAAATAGAGGATATCTAACAGTGTCTTCAGTAACACCAAATAAATAGAGGATACCTAACAGTATCTTCAGTAATACCAAATAAATAGAGGATATCTAACAATGTCTTCAGTAATACCTAATAAATATAGGATATCTACCAGTGTCTTCAGTAATACCAAATAAATAGAGGATATCTAACAGTGTCTTCAGTAATACCAAATAAATAGAGGATATCTAACAGTATCTTCAGTGATACCAAATATATAGAGGATATCTAACAGTGTCTTCAGTAATAGAGGATATCTAACAGTATCTTCAGTTATACCAAATAAATAGAGGATATATAACAGTGTCTTCAGCTTATTCTTGTCTGTTGTTTATAATCCAAATTTTCTTTTTCATCTATAATTTTTTTTAATATGTCTATCCATGTTTCGGTGGATTTTAAGAGTCTTTTCTTGAAATCCCGTCATCTCCATATAAACCTTAATTAAATTAACTGTTCTATATAGAATGTCTGTATTTGGTTTATTTTTGGCATTACGATATATAGTTACGACTGTCGCTTTACCTAATTTCGCTTGTTACCCTTTTTGACCATGTGTGCTACAGTGCTCTGCTTTCTTTTTATTCACCATCATAAATTATTAAATCATTACATCAATTCCTTAAGGTTTTGTTTTCAGTTTTTTTTTTTTTTTTTTTTTTTTTTATTTGTATGCGTTGTATCATATCCATATAATTTGTTTTATCAATATTCCGTTTTATACCTGAATATTTTGCGTATTGGTCAAATAGATTAAGTGTGTCTTTTAACGATTTCATGTACTTATCTCAGTCAGGAAAATTTCACATATCCTTGTTCACTTTGACGTACGTCAAACACTAAATCAAGTATTACAAGGTAATTAATGCGTGAACTGATGAACACAATGAAAATGTGTACGTTTATAAGATAATGAACAACATCATTCCCCCTCCTTGATACAAATGTAATGTTTAGTAGTTGTATGCATTATATTGTAAATATGTCTTCTCTTTGCAATATCATGTAAAAAGAGAAATGAAATTAAACTGCATTTAGGACGGAAAGGGGAAACAAAACTCCAAAATGTTATACTAGGTAAAGCAGGTAAGTATGGATTAATTTCGTGACCGGAAGTAGAGACAATAAGCATTATACAAAACACACAATGATGACGCCAAGATATTAGCAGCTTTCAATAGAAACTGATAGTTAGTTACAGTACAACAAAAAAAAAATGAATAAGCAAACGGCATCAATGAGCTGTTTGGTCGTTCTATGACTCGTCAGCGATCCAAGGGACATCATTGAGCTGTTTGGTCGTTCTATGACTCGTCAGTGATACAAGGGACATCATTGAGCTGTTTGGTCGTTCTAGGACTCGTCAGTGATACAAGGGACAACATTGAGCTGTTTGGTCGTTCTAGGACTCGTCAGTGATACAAGGGACATCATTGAGCTGTTTGGTCGTTCTAGGACTCGTCAGTGATACAAGGGACAACATTGAGCTGTTTGGTCGTTCTAGGACTCGTCAGTGATACTAGGGACATCATTGAGCTGTTTGGTCGTTCTAGGACTCGTCAGTGATACAAGGGACAACATTGAGCTGTTTGGTCGTTCTAGGACTCGTCAGTGATACAAGGGACATCATTGAGCTGTTTGGTCGTTCTAGGACTCGTCAGTGATACAAGGGACATCATTGAGCTGTTTGGTCGTTCTAGGACTCGTCAGTGATACAAGGGACAACATTGAGCTGTTTGGTCGTTCTAGGACTCGTCAGTGATACAAGGGACATCATTGAGCTGTTTGGTCGTTCTAGGACTCGTCAGTGATACAAGGGACAACATTGAGCTGTTTGGTCGTTCTAGGACTCGTCAGTGATACTAGGGACAACATTGAGCTGTTTGGTCGTTCTAGGACTCGTCAGTGATACTAGGGACAACATTGAGCTGTTTGGTCGTTCTAGGACTCGTCAGTGATACAAGGGACATCATTGAGCTGTTTGGTCGTTCTATGACTCGTCAGTAATACAAGGGACAACATTGAGCTGTTTGGTCGTTCTAGGACTCGTCAGTGACACAAGGGACATCATTGAGTTGTTTGGTCGTTCTAGGACTCGTCAGTGACACAAGGGACATCATTGAGTTGTTTGGTCGTTCTAGGACTCGTCAGTGACACAAGGGACATCATTAAGCTGTTTGATCGTTCTAGGACTCGTCAGTGATACAAGGGACAACATTGAGCTGTTTGGTCGTTCTAGGACTCGTCAGTAATACAAGGGACAACATTGAGCTGTTTGGTCGTTCTAGGACTCGTCAGTGATACAAGGGACAACATTGAGCTGTTTGGTCAATCTAAGACTCGTCATTGATACCAGGGACATCATTGAGCTGTTTGGTCGTTCTAGGACTCGTCAGTGATACAAGGGACATCATTGAGCTGTTTGGTCGTTCTAGGACTCGTCAGTGATACCAGGGACATCATTGAGATGCTTGGTCAATCTAAGACTCGTCAATGATACCAGGGACATCATTGAGATGCTTGGTCAATCTAAGACTCGTCAATGATACAAGGGACAACATTGAGCTGTTTGGTCGTTCTAGGACTCGTTAGTGATCCCAGGGGCCTAACTTGCTGTACCTATATCGAAAGAAATGTCAAAATATGTATGGGGTCATGCAATAGTCCAGTAATTCTATGAATTATTATAATTTTAATCTTGACAGGAAAATTATGCAGAAATCAACACATGAGTAACCTCTTACACTTTGCATTCATATGTGTTTACACCTGTGAAGAAAATACACACGGGATTCCAAGCGAAATATCGCTGTCTTCGTACGGCCTGGTCATGCATCGCGCGTGTTGGCTTGTCTTCATGCGACCAGGTCGCTCATGAGCATGTGCCCATGTATTGTAGTCGTATGTCGCTTGGACGCTCGTCTTTGGCGAAGCGCACGGCATTGTCATAGTATCATCAGGCTACTCTTAACCACGAGGTGTGTTACGGTCACAAAGTCGTATAATTTCATTTTTGCTGGAAATATAAATCATGGTAGTAGCCAAGCAGACAAAACTCCATTACCAGCCCGGGGTGATGAGATGATTGATGTTCGGTGACACCGAGTCATCTAAGAATTGCAGTAATTCAATCAAAGAAAAAATTGACAATTTTCCCGGGGCAATCGACGCGTCAATTACATCGATATTATTTGATAAGCTGGAGCGGTGTGAAACCTATATCATCATCCGTCAGGCGACGACACCTAATTGAATATATTGTATGATATTAGTTGGTATTAGCTCAATATCGATATAATAGATATTTATTGACGGGGCTAATAACTAGAGGACGACCCAGGTTTTTATTACAGACCGAAAGGCTGGCTGAATTATTATTTACACCGATTTCAATCTCTGGACTATTATAGGTTTTCCGGCTGGAGTTGAGGTTTTGATTCGGAAATTAACGAAATGAATGCTGTCCGTATCCACAATACAGCGGATATAACCTGATCCGAAATTTGATGAAGCCGCATATTTGGTCAGATATATATACAGAGAACTGCGACAGTTATTACAGAAGTTGATAGGCTAATATAATGGAGATGATTGCCAGCAAAAGGAGTCGTGCAGCTGTCTATAAACACCCCGACTATGTACGGCTTTTAAATAATCAAGGATTGTGCCCCCGGAGGAGCGATCCCCTGGCGCCATGTTTGCACAGTTGACCTATCGCTTGAGCTAACGTAGAGAGACAGTGCCATAACTACGCTGTGCAAACAGGACAACCAGTCTCATTTGTTGTTATAGAAAATATGCGATAACTTGTATGGAAGCAACGGACAGTTATATGGTAGCTTCACGCACGATCAGATTGAGTTCAAATCTGACAGATTATAGCATTTCATAATGTTTACCATAGCGCTATTTTCTCATTTCCTATGTTAGCATTTCAGAGCTCTGTTGACGTTACATACAGCCAGCAAGACAAATAACTGCATATTGGTTCGGTTTCATATTGGGGGGGAAAATTCGAGTTAACGGGGAGCTTGGTAAAAGGTATGATTGTCTACAAGTCAATGATCATTCAAAGAAACAGAACTGGGCCATATTGTGACAGTGCCTTTGACCTCATTCAGGCCGAGACCTTTGCAGTCACATGTGAGAATATGAACTGAATTGGAACTGTATCTCACTGCATGAAATATCAGGCGAGTAATTATTGAGCCTTGTAAAGAACATGGAAAAGACCAAACCTCTTGCTGCCAAAAGATATTCACATGATGTTCCCGAAGAAAACATACACCATAGGGCCGACGGACTTTTAACATTGCGTTCACAAGGCAAACATACACCATAGGGCCGACGGACTTTTAACATTGCGTTCACAAGGCAAACATACACCATAGGGCCATTAGACTTTTAACATTGCATCCACAAGGCAAACATACACCATAGGGCCGACGGACTTTTAACATTGCGTTCACAAGACAAACATACACCATAGGGCCGACGGACTTAACATTGCGTTCACAAGACAAACATACACCATAGGGCCGACGGACTTAACATTGCGTTCACAAGACAAACATACACCATAGGGCCGACGGACTTAACATTGCGTTCACAAGACAAACATACACCATAGGGCCGACGGACTTAACATTGCGTTCACAAGACAAACATACACCATAGGGCCGACGGACTTAACATTGCGTTCACAAGACAAACATACACCATAGGGCCGACGGACTTAACATTGCGTTCACAAGACAAACATACACCATAGGGCCGACGGACTTAACATTGCGTTCACAAGGCAAACACACACAATAGGGCCATTAGACTTTTAACATTGCGTTCACAAGACAAACATACACCATAGGGCCGACGGACTTTTAACATTGCGTTCACAAGACAAACATACACCATAGGGCCGACGGACTTAACATTGCGTTCACAAGGCAAACATACACAATAGGGCCATTAGACTTTTAACATTGCGTTCACACTAAACATACACCATAGGGCCGACGGACTTTTAACATTGCGTTCACACTAAACATACACCATAGGGCCGACGGACTTTTAACATTGCGTTCACAAGACAAACATATACCACAGGGCCGACGGACTTTTAACATTGCGTTCACACTAAACATACACCATAGGGCCGACGGACTTTTAACATTGCGTTCACAAGACAAACATACACCATAGGGCCGACGGACTTTTAACATTGCGTTCACAAGACAAACATACACCATAGGGCCGACGGACTTTTAACATTGCGTTCACAAGACAAACATACACCACAGGGCCGACGGACTTAACATTGCGTTCACAAGGCAAACACACACAATAGGGCCATTAGACTTTTAACATTGCGTTCACAAGACAAACATACACCATAGGGCCGACGGACTTAACATTGCGTTCACAAGACAAACATACACCATAGGGCCGACGGACTTAACATTGCGTTCACAAGACAAACATACACCATAGGGCCGACGGACTTAACATTGCGTTCACAAGACAAACATACACCATAGGGCCGACGGACTTAACATTGCGTTCACAAGACAAACATACACCATAGGGCCGACGGACTTAACATTGCGTTCACAAGGCAAACACACACAATAGGGCCATTAGACTTTTAACATTGCGTTCACAAGACAAACATACACCATAGGGCCGACGGACTTTTAACATTGCGTTCACAAGACAAACATACACCATAGGGCCGACGGACTTAACATTGCGTTCACAAGGCAAACATACACAATAGGGCCATTAGACTTTTAACATTGCGTTCACACTAAACATACACCATAGGGCCGACGGACTTTTAACATTGCGTTCACACTAAACATACACCATAGGGCCGACGGACTTTTAACATTGCGTTCACAAGACAAACATATACCACAGGGCCGACGGACTTTTAACATTGCGTTCACACTAAACATACACCATAGGGCCGACGGACTTTTAACATTGCGTTCACAAGACAAACATACACCATAGGGCCGACGGACTTTTAACATTGCGTTCACAAGACAAACATACACCATAGGGCCGACGGACTTTTAACATTGCGTTCACAAGACAAACATACACCACAGGGCCGACGGACTTTTTACATTGCGTTCACAAGACAAACGTACACCACAGGGCCGACGGACTTTTAACATTGCGTTCACAAGACAAACATACACCACAGGGCCGACGGACTTTTTACATTGCGTTCACAAGACAAACGTACACCATAGGGCCACCAGACTTTTAACATTGCGTTCACAAGACAAACATATACCACAGGGCCGACGGACTTTTAACATTGCGTTCACAAGACAAACATACACCACAGGGCCGACGGACTTTTTACATTGCGTTCACAAGACAAACGTACACCATAGGGCCACCAGACTTTTAACATTGCGTTCACAAGACAAACATACACCATAGGGCCGTTAGACTTTTAACATTGCGTTCACAAAGCAAACATACACCACAGGGCCGACGGACTTTTAACATTGCGTTCACAAGACAAACATACACCATAGGGCCGACGGGCTTTTAACATTGCGTTCACAAGACAAACATACACCATAGGGCCGACGGACTTTTAACATTGCGTTCACACTAAACATACATCATTGGGCCAACAGACTTTTAACATTGCGTTGGATTATAGGGTAAGCGATGTCTGTCCTCGGTCCGTGTTACCATCACATCCTTCACTACCTAACTGGATTCTAGGGTAAAGGATGTCTGTCCTCGGTCCGTGTTGCCATCACATCCTTACCTACCTAACTGGATTATAGGGTAAGCGATGTCTGTCCTCGGTCCGTGTTACCATCACATCCTTACCTACCTAACTGGATTATAGGGTAAGCGATGTCTGTCCTCGGTCCGTGTTACCATCACATCCTTACCTACCTAACTGGATTATAGGGTAAGCGATGTCTGTCCTCGGTCCGTGTTACCATCACATCCTTCACCATCTAACTTGATTATAGGGTAAGCGATGTCTGTCCTCGGTCCGTGTTACCATCACATCCTTACTACCAAACTGGATTATAGGGTAAGCGATGTCTGTCCTCGGTCCGTGTTACCATCACATCCTTACCTACCTAACTGGATTATAGGGTAAGCGATGTCTGTCCTCGGTCCGTGTTGCCATCACATCCTTACCTACCTAACTGGATTATAGGGTAAGCGATGTCTGTCCTCGGTCCGTGTTGCCATCACATCCTTACCTACCTTACTGGATTATAGGGTAAGTGATGTCTGTCCTCGGTCCGTGTTACCATCACATCCTTACCTACCTAACTGGATTATAGGGTAAGCGATGTCTGTCCTCGGTCCGTGTTACCATCACATCCTTCACTACCTAACTGGATTATAGGGTAAGCGATGTCTGTCCTCGGTCCGTGTTACCATCACATCCTTACCTACCTAACTGGATTATAGGGTAAGCGATGTCTGTCCTCGGTCCGTGTTACCATCATATCCTTACCTACCTAACTGGATTATAGGGTAAGCGATGTCTGTCCTCGGTCCGTGTTGCCATCATATCCTTACCTACCTAACTGGATTATAGGGTTAGCGATGTCTGTCCTCGGTCCGTGTTACCATCATATCCTTCACTTCCTTACTGGATAATAGGGTAAGCGATGTCTGTCCTCGGTCCGTGTTACCATCACATCCTTACCTAACTGGATTATATGGTAAGCGATGTCTGTCCTCGGTCCGTGTTGCCATCATATCATTACCTACCAAACTGGATTATAGGGTAAGCGATGTCTGTCCTCGGTCCGTGTTGCCATCACATCCTTCACTACCTAACTGGATTATAGGGTAAGCGATGTCTGTCCCCGGTCCGTGTTGACATCACATCCTTCACTACCTAACTGGATTATAGGGTAAGCGATGTCTGCCCTCGGTCCGTGTTACATCACATCCTTACTACCTAACTGGATTATAGGGTAAGTGATGTCTGTCCTCGGTCCGTGTTGCCATCACATCCTTACCTACCTAACTGGATTATAGGGTAAGCGATGTCTGTCCCCGGTCCGTGTTACCATCACATCCTTACCTACCTAACTGGATTATAGGGTAAGCGATGTCTGTCCTCGGTCCGTGTTACCATCACATCCTTCACTACCTAACTGGATTATAGGGTAAGCGATGTCTGTCGTCGGTCCGTGTTACCATCGCATCCTTACCTACCTAACTGGATTATACGGTAAGTGATGTCTGTCCTCGGTCCGTGTTACCATCACATCCTTCACTACCTAACTGGATTATAGGGTAAGCGATGTCTGTCCCCAGTCCGTGTTACCATCACATCCTTACCTACCTAACTGGATTATAGGGTAAGCGATGTCTGTCCTCGGTCCGTGTTACCATCACATCCTTACCTACCTAACTGGATTATAGGGTTAGCGATGTCTGTCCTCGGTCCGTGTTACCATCACATCCTTCACTACCTAACTGGATTATAGGGTAAGTGATGTCTGTCCTCGGTCCGTGTTGCCATCATATCCTTACCTACCTAACTGGATTATAGGGTAAGTGATGTCTGTCCTCGGTCCGTGTTACCATCACATCCTTACCTACCTAACTGGATTATAGGGTAAGCGATGTCTGTCCTCGGTCCGTGTTCCCATCACATCCTTACCTACCTAACTGGATTATAGGGTAAGTGATGTCTGTCCTCGGTCCGGTTACCATAACATCCTTACCTACCTAACTGGATTATAGGGTAAGCGATGTCTGTCCTCGGTCCGTGTTACCATAACATCCTTACCTACCTAACTGGATTATAGGGTAAAGGATGTCTGTCCTCGGTCCGTGTTACATCACATCCTTCACTACCTAACTGGATTATAGGGTAAGTGATGTCTGTCCTCGGTCCGGTTACCATCACATCCTTCACTACCTAACTGGATTCTAGGGTAAAGGATGTCTGTCCTCGGTCCGTGTTACCATCACATCCTTACCTACCTAACTGGATTATAGGGTTAGCGATGTCTGTCCTCTGTCCGTGTTACCATCACATCCTTACTACCTAACTGGATTATAGGGTAAGCGATGTCTGTCCTCGGTCCGGTTACCATCACATCCTTCACTACCTAACTGGATTATAGGGTAAGCGATGTCTATCCCCGGTCCGTGTTACCATCACATCCTTACCTACCTAACTGGATTATAGGGTAAGTGATGTCTGTCCTCGGTCCGTGTTACCATCACATCCTTACCTACCTAACTGGATTATAGGGTAGGCGATGTCTGTCCTCGGTCCGTGTTACCATCACATCATTACCTACCTAACTGGATTATAGGGTAAGTGATGTCTGTCCTCGGTCCGTGTTACCATCACATCCTTCACTACCTAACTGGATTATAGGGTAAGTGATGTCTGTCCTCGGTCCGTGTTACCATCACATCCATACCTACCTAACTGGATTATAGGGTAAGCGATGTCTGTCCTCGGTCCGTGTTACCATCACATCCTTCACTACCTAACTGGATTATAGGGTAAGTGATGTCTGTCCTCGGTCCGTGTTACCATCACATCCATACCTACCTAACTGGATTATAGGGTAAGTGATGTCTGTCCTCGGTCCGTGTTACCATCACATCATTACCTACCTAACTGGATTATAGGGTAAGCGATGTCTGTCCTCGGTCCGTGTTACCATCATATCCTTACCTACCTAACTGGATTATAGGGTAAGTGATGTCTGTCCTCGGTCCGTGTTACCATCACATCCTTCACTACCTAACTGGATTATAGGGTAAGTGATGTCTGTCCTCGGTCCGTGTTACCATCACATCCTTACCTACCTAACTGGATTATAGGGTAAGTGATGTCTGTCCTCGGTCCGTGTTACCATCACATCATTACCTACCTAACTGGATTATAGGGTAAGCGATGTCTGTCCTCGGTCCGTGTTACCATCATATCCTTACCTACCTAACTGGATTATAGGGTAAGTGATGTCTGTCCTCGGTCCGTGTTGCCATCATATCCTTCACTACCTAACTGGATTATAGGGTAAGTGATGTCTGTCCTCGGTCCGTGTTGCCATCATATCCTTCACTACCTAACTGGATTATAGGGTAAGTGATGTCTGTCCTCGGTCCGTGTTACCATCATATCCTTACCTACCTAACTGGATTATAGGGTAGGCGATGTCTGTCCTCGGTCCGTGTTACCATCATATCCTTACCTACCTAACTGGATTATAGGGTAAGCGATGTCTGTCCTCGGTCCGTGTTACCATCACATCCTTACCTACCTAACTGGATTATAGGGTAAGCGATGTCTGTCCTCGGTCCGTGTTACCATCACATCCTTCACTACCTAACTGGATTATAGGGTAAGTGATGTCTGTCCTCGGTCCGTGTTACCATCATATCCTTACCTACCTAACTGGATTATAGGGTAAGTGATGTCTGTCCTCGGTCCGTGTTGCCATCATATCCTTCACTACCTAACTGGATTATAGGGTAAGCGATGTCTGTCCTCGGTCCGTGTTGCCATCATATCCTTCACTACCTAACTGGATTATAGGGTAAGCGATGTCTGTCCTCGGTCCGTGTTGCCATCATATCCTTCACTACCTAACTGGATTATAGGGTTAGCGATGTCTGTCCCCGGTCCGTGTTACCATCACATCCTTACCTACCTAACTGGATTATAGGGTAAGCGATGTCTGTCCTCGGTCCGGTTTCCATCAAATCCTTCACCATCTAACTTCATACCGTACTAGTAATCGAAACGTCACGTACGAACATCCATTGGTAGTGCAAGACAGTTCCTCACAAACTGCTTTAAAATAGGTGTGTGACCATGTCTGTCCCCAGTCCGTGTTACCATCTCATTGTCCTTCACTAACTAGAGTCTGGTGTGTGACCATGTCTGTCCCCAGTCCGTGTTACCATCTCATTGTCCTTCACTAACTAGAGTCCGGTGAGTGACCATGTCTGTCCCCAGTCTGTGTTACCATCTCATTGTCCTTCACTAACTAAGAGTCCGGTGTGTGACCATGTCTGTCCCCAGTCCGTGTTACCATCTCATTGTCCTTCACTAACAAGAGTCTGGTGTGTGACCATGTCTGTCCCCAGTCCGTGTTACCATCTCATTGTCCTTCACTAACAAGAGTCCGGTGTGTGACCATGTCTGTCCCCAGTCCGTGTTACCATCTCATTGTCCTTCACTAACAAGAGTCTGGTGTGTGACCATGTCTGTCCCCAGTCCGTGTTACCATCTCATTGTCCTTCACTAACTAGAGTCTGGTGTGTGACTATGTCTGTCCCAAGTCCGTGTTACCATCTCATTGTCCTTCACTAACTAAGAGTCCGGTGTGTGACCATGTCTGTCCCCAGTCCGTGTTACCATCTCATTGTCCTTCACTAACTAGAGTCTGGTGTGTGACCATGTCTGTCCCCAGTCCGTGTTACCATCTCATTGTCCTTCACTAACAAGAGCCCGGTGTGTGACCATGTCTGTCCCCAGTCCGTGTTACCATCTCATTGTCCTTCACTAACAAGTGTCCGGTGAGTAACCATGTCTGTCCCCAGTCCGTGTTACCATCTCATTGTCCTTCACTAACTAGAGTCTGGTGTGTGACTATGTCTGTCCCAAGTCCGTGTTACCATCTCATTGTCCTTCACTAACTAGAGTCTGGTGATTAACCATGTCTGTCCCCAGTCCGTGTTACCATCTCATTGTCCTTCACTAACTAGAGTCTGGTGTGTGACCATGTCTGTCCCCAGTCCGTGTTACCATCTCATTGTCCTTCACTAACAAGAGTCTGGTGTGTGACCATGTCTGCCCGAAGTCCGTGTTACCATCTCATTGTCCTTCACTAACAAGAGTTCGGTGAGTGACCATGTCTGTCCCCAGTCCGTGTTACCATCTCATTGTCCTTCACTAACAAGAGTTCGGTGAGTGACCATGTCTGTCCCCAGTCCGTGTTACCATCTCATTGTCCTTCACTAACAAGAGTCTGGTGTGTGACCATGTCTGTCCCCAGTCCGTGTTACCATCTCATTGTCCTTCACTAACTAGAGTCTGGTGTGTGACCATGTCTGTCCCCAGTCCGTGTTACCATCTCATTGTCCTTCACTAACTAGAGTCTGGTGTGTGACCATGTCTGTCCCCAGTCCGTGTTACCATCTCATGGTCCTTCACTAACAAGAGTCTGGTGTGTGATCATATCTGTCCCCAGTCCGTGTTACCATCTCAATGTCCTTCACTAACAAGAGTCTGGTGTGTGACCATGTCTGTCCTCAGTCCGTGTTACCATCTCATTGTCCTTCACTAACAAGTGTCCGGTGAGTGACCATGTCTGTCCCCAGTCCGTGTTACCATCTCATTGTCCTTCACTAACTAGAGTCTGGTGTGTGACCATGTCTGTCCCCAGTCCGTGTTACCATCTCATTGTCCTTCACTAACAAGTGTCCGGTGAGTGACCATGTCTGTCCCCAGTCCGTGTTACCATCTCATTGTCCTTCACTAACAAGAGTCTGGTGTGTGACCATGTCTGTCCCCAGTCCGTGTTACCATCTCATTGTCCTTCACTAACTAGTGTCCGGTGTGTGACCATGTCTGTCCCCAGTCTGTGTTACCATCTCATTGTCCTTCACTAACAAGAGTCTGGTGAGTGACCATGTCTGTCCCAAGTCCGTGTTACCATATCATTGTCCTTCACTTACTAGAGTCTGGTGTGTAAGGGGCCGCGGTGGCCGAGTGGTTAAGGTGTCCCGACACTTTAACACTAGCCCTCCACCTCTGGGTTGCGAGTTCGAAACCTACGTGGGGCAGTTGCCAGGTACTGACCGTACGCCGGTGGTTTTTCTCCGGGTACTCCGGCTTTCCTCCACCTCCAAAACCTGGCACGTCCTTAGATGACCCTAGCTGTTAATAGGACGTTAAACAAAAACAAACCAAACCTGGTGTGTGACCATGTCTGTCCCCAGTCCGTGTTACCATCTCAATGTCCTTCACTACTGTAAGAGTTGTCAGAAGACAACAGCTTGCCGAGTGGGTTGACATTTGGAATAGTTTTTTTTAAAGTAGGACAAACGGCACGGTCTAGGTCAGCAAATGTAGTACCAATTGAAAGGCCTTGTCACAAGGAACTCACGTCAAATATCCAAGTCCTATCTCTTAGGGTTAACGTTGTGTGGTCATGGTTAGTTTTTAAAGGTCAGCAGCAGGTCCAGAAATGTAGTACAATTGGGGAGGTCTTGTCACAAAGAACACACATGTCAGATACCTAAACCTCAGTGGCATTACCACAACAACGGTTTATAACAAATGGGCAAATGGGCCTGTATCCCTCACCTGGCTCTCCAGCAACTTTGAAGTTGAACTAGGTCATTTCTGCAGATACTATGCTGATTACCATTTTATTCAAATATCAAAGTAGGCTAGGTTTATTCATGTCATTAAATTGTCTACTAGTCCTTCAATCCAGTATACTATTGGCCTAATATCAGGTATGGGAGTCTCTTGGCTATCGAAAAATCATTGTTTAAAGATTTAAGCCTATTTGACCCATGTGACCTTTAATGTAGGTCAAGTTCATTCATTTGAAGAATTTGGTAGCCCTTAACCCCAGTATCCTACATGCCTAATATCAAGTCATTGCATCTCTAGGTTATTGAGAAGTTTTTTGAACATTTAAGCCTATTTGACACATGTGACCTTGAATGTAGGTCAAGGCTATTCATTTGAAACAAGAGGCCCATGGGCCTTAATGGTCACCTGAGATTTGAAATATTTCAGTTAATTTAATTGGCCCTTTTGAGCCCACCCATCAGCCCCTAGGGGTCAGTCAGGGCTAACAGGTGTATACCATTAAGCTGTCATCCAATGCTGATAATGATAACAAAGTTAGAATGAATTCCGATAGAAATCAAACAAATAATAGTCAAAAATATGATTTCCCTATATAAACTATAGTAATTTCTACCCCCTCCCCAGGGGCAAACTTGTGACCCCAGGGTCATGAAGTTCATTACATTAGTAAAGCATTATAAGACCCTTCCACCTATGAAGAGTATTTGATTCTGTCTTAACTAGGTCTTGAGAAAAAGATCTTTGAAATTTCAGTCTATTTGACCCTTTTTAGCCCCGCCCATCAGCCCCTGGGGGTCAGTCAGGGCCAAGATGTGCATACCATCAAACTGCCATCCAAAGCTGATAATGTTAAATTAGAATGAATTCCAATAGAAATCAAACAAATAATAGTCAAAAATGAGATTTCCCTATATAAACTATAGTAAATTTTACCCCCTCCACAGGGGCAAATGTGAGACCCCAGGTTCAGGAAATTCACAATTTTGGTAAAGCACCTTAAGACCCTTCAATCTATGAAGAGTATTTGATTCCATCATATCTGAGATTAGAGAAGATGATTTTTGAAATTTCAGTCAATTTGACCCTTTTTAGCCCCGCCTCTCAGCCCCTGGGGTCAGTCAGGGCCAACATGTGTAAACCATCAAACTGCCATCACAAGCTGATAATGTTAACAAAGTTAGAATGAATTCCAATAGAAATCCAACAAATAATAGTCAAAAATGTGATTTCCCTGTATAAACTATAGTAAAGTTTACCCCCTTCCCAGGGGCAAACCCGAGACCCCAGGGTCAGGAAATTCACAATTTTGGTAAAGCACATTAAGACCCTTCCATCTATAAAGAGTGTTTGATTCCACTATGTTTGAGAGTAGAGAAGTAGATTTTTGAAGTTTTAGTCAATTTGACCTTTTTTAGCCCCGCCCATTAGCCCCTGGGGGTCAGTCAGGGCCAACATGTGCATACCATCAATCTGTTATCCCATACTGATAATGTTAACCAAGTTAGAATGAATTCCAACAGAAATCCAACAAATTATAGTCAAAAATGTGATTTCCCTATATAAACTATAGTAAAGTTTACCCCCGCCCCAAGGGCAAACGTGAAACCCCTGGGTCATGAAATTTACAATTTTGGTAAAGCACCTTAAGACCCTTCCATCTATGAAGAATGTTTGATTCCAGCATATCTGAGAGTAGAGAAGAAAATTTTTGAAGTTTTAGTCAATTTGACCCTTTTTGGCTCCGCCCCTCAGGCCCCTGGGGGGTGGGGACCATATAATTTACAATTTTGGTTGACCTTTAGCCATAGAAGCTTCCTGCCAAATTTCATAGAATTTGGTTGGTGGGTTTTGGAGAAGAAGTCGAAAATGTAAATTGTTTACGGACGCACGACGGACGACGGACGACGACGGACAAAAGGAGATTAGAATAGGTCACTTGAGACTTTGTCTCAGGTGACCTAAAAAACTGGTAGCCTTCATTCCAGTATCCTACATGCCTAATGTCAAGCCCCTGGGCATCTCGGTTATTGAAAAAAGTTGTTTGAAGAGTTTCGCCTATTTGACACATGTGGCCTTGAATGAAGGTCAAGGTCATTCATTTGAACAAACCTGGTAGCCCTTGACCCCAGCATGCTAAAGACACAATGTGAAGTTCCTGGGCCTGTTGGATATTGAAAAGAAGTCGTTTAAAGAGTTTAACCTATTTGACCCATGCACCTTGAATAGAGGTCAAGGTCTTCCATTGAACAAACTTGGTAGCCCTTCATCCCAGCATGCTACAGGCCCAATATCAAGTCCCTAGGCCTCTTGGTTATTGAAAAGAAGTCGTTTGAAGATTTTTGCCTATTTGACCTTGAATGAAGGTCAAGGTCATTCATTTGAAGAGATTTGATAGCCCTTCACCCAAACATGCTACAGGCCTAATATTAAGTCTCTGGGCCTCTTGGTTTTTAAGAAGTTGTTAAAAGGAAAAAGTTGACGTTGGACGGATGCCGCGCCAAGGCATAAGCCAAGCTAATATTAATACTATTACAAAGGGTAATGACTCTAAGTTACTGTCGAATAATTTCCAATTTTGAACTCATTGAAAACTTGACAATATATAGCTACATACAAAGTTTCATCAAATTTGGTTAATATTTCTCCAGTTATCATGTTCTACAATGTCCGATAATAATATGATTACAAAGGACAATAACTCGGCAAGTTACTTTCCAATAATTTCCATGTTCAAACTCATCTGAGATAGTGATGATATATGGCTTCATACAAAGTTTCAAACTTTGTTGATATTTACTCAATTGATCATGTTCACAAAGTAATTGTTGATGGATGGACAGACAAACGGACGGACGGACGCCAGGGTATAGCATAAGCTCACCTTAGTCCTTTGGACCAAATGAGCTAAAAATAGAAAACCCAACAAAATACCTCCGAATCAAAACATAAATATTTTATTATAACTATAACAGGTATAAAGTTCAATGCAACAAAAAGAAAAAAAAAACAATTGTTTCAAGTATCAACATATTATTTATGACATCAAATACACTTTACA
The DNA here is from genome assembly GCF_902652985.1 of Pecten maximus. Classification (NCBI taxonomy): domain Eukaryota; kingdom Metazoa; phylum Mollusca; class Bivalvia; order Pectinida; family Pectinidae; genus Pecten; species Pecten maximus. Next base: position 30,782,061 of record NC_047025.1, read on the forward strand.
CTTTTGACACACGTATACTGTATCATTTTAGTACAGTACAAAATGGGATATACATGCAGTGTGCTCCAGTGATATCCGTTTTGATTTACCAGGCTCAGTAAATCAATAACAGCAAAACATTTAGGCTCCAGTTGAATCTCATTTCTTAAACGATTTTGAGATTTTTTAAATATAGGCCATACAGTACATATCAGAACAAAACAAGGATTGCATTTTCCTTCTTTTCTTTTAATCTATAAAAAAATGGATCGGAGCGTTAGGAGTTTTTAATTTATAATGAATAGTTAAATACAAAAGCACCAATAGTTTATGGAATGATTTTAAATTACAATAATTTGCACATTTCATAAGTATTTTATATATATCCTGTCATGAATCAATGGGCAGTGGTAAGGATTATTTCATATTCAATATTCCAAAGGTTTAATTCCAGATTACCATCAGCTGAGAGGGTGACCAGTCTACTAATGTGTAGAGAATAACCAGTACTTGTAAGAAATGTTTTTATAACTGGTTCATCCGATGGCTACAAAGGGTCCAAATACTACAGAACAGACAGTGAAGTTTGTCTATAGATACTGAAATGGATTCTCCACACACCATCAAAGTGCCAGTGGGGAACATTTACAGAAAATCATGCAATGCAATCTAAGCAATGTATATTTTGTGATACATGTTCTCAACATCAGTGCCTTATGACAAAGTTTGTTTATAACAAATTGTCAGATCCAGAACCAGGATATAACATATGTTAACAAAATAAGAAACGGACAAAAAGGACAAAGCTAATTTATGGATCATAAAATAATCGTAAAATATACTCTTCTGAATATCTTTTTCATTCACAATATTACCTTCATGACCTTGGACACCGACCTTGAAAATGCATATGACGGCTAATAGCAGTGAAGGCTGTGTAGCACCATATTTGAAAATTAAAGTCAATTTCATAACTTTTAGTTTAATGCAATTTGAAGTTTAGACATTAAAATTGCACCTGTCAGACTTCAATTACTACGGCATCATTAAAAATTATTGACTTAAATTTTTGAAATCAACTCGAGTAACACTAATGACAATAGCCTGCCATTTCACGGGAATGTAATGAGGTCCTCATGGTGATTACACTACTACTTTTTGTCTGCCTGGCAACAAGCCTCTTTCTGATCCTGAAATGAATATAATTCTTCAAATATAAAAGAAATTGCCAATTAGCTTTTTTACTTCCAGCACAAATCCCCCATTCACACATAAAAATAAAATAAAACAATTACAAATATAGATAAAAAATTGTCTTGCAGTGAAGACTAACAATGAATTTCCCCTGTTTAATAGTTAGCAGTATATACATATACATTTGTATATGGCTACTTGTATAACAATGCACGTTGCTGGTAGATGCATGAATCCTGTGAGGGGTTAATTTATTTATAAAGCCAATGTGTATAAATCCCTAAGGAACAATATATTTTGTTACTTTACAGTAATCAGTACAATACCTAAGGAACAATATATTTTGTTACTTTACAGTAATCAGTACAATACCTAAGCAGTGCATCACAAACTCTTCTTACAACCAAACAAATTGGATGTCTCCAAGTCATCATGGTTTCCTTTAAACAGCTTATATAACTGGGTCTACACTGTACGTATAGATTATGCAATGAACTTAGAAATATTCAAGTCGATACAAAATGCTAATTATAGTGTACAAAACATCATCTGTAATAAAAATAAATAAATCTTAAGATAATTTTATGTATGTTATATGTTTCCAGTTGTAATCTAACAGAGAGTTGGGGGTTTCTACATGTACCGATGAAATTCTACTAGTCCCTAGTCATCAGCATCTTATATATAATTATATCACATAGCACCATATTTGTCCAATAAGAAATAATTATATATATATAACTACACCTCCCAAATCATTAGACTCTTGCTGGAGTTTCCAAATAAATGGACGGAGTTTCCATTGATATAAAGAATATATACACGGGTGAACAGGTATCTGATCACCAGTCCAATGTGAATTCATGAGTACATTCATGTGCACTGAAGAAATATCTTCTAATGTCCAGCCACCAAGCCGATAAATTATACTCCAAGGTATAGTGATATTCCACAGGTCTCCAAGTAACTTTTTATTTGTAGGGTGGATCAATCAGCAAGTACTTGTCATCCTGTAAAAATGAAGACTAAAGTCACACAATAGAAATCATATCGTACTCACAGAAAAAGTACTACACAATTCATTCTTCATATATTCCTCTAAATATCTTACTTTGTGCATTAATCACATAGTTTTGTAAAAATTAATTTGGTCAGGCTCCAAATCAATTAAATATTCCTGAGTAATATGTGTTGTTCTTGTGTTGAAATTTTGTCTCCAGGTCATTCACGTGAACAAACTTTATTGTACTACATGCACAAACAACTCTGCAATGATTCAATCTAGTTCAAATATTAGCGAAAAACATGTCAAATTTTGAAAGAAGAAAAAAATTCAATTTGACTGTACAGTACTGAAATATTAGCTCATGAAGATCTTTCATGTAAAATTCAACATACTCTTAATGAATGCATGATGAACTCCGCAAATTGGTGATGATGAACAAAGGGGAAAACTTTTTGCTTCCACTTTTTGTAAATGGTTTCATCTAAAATACCATTGACAACAAAATATGAAGTTTTAAAAATCCATACATATGTGTTATCAGATTTCTCTTCTTTATTTTTTTCATATATCTCAATTAGAGATGAAAAATTGCCTTTCCAGAGCAGCTGTTTCCTGTTTTTTAGCCATGCCTATATTATTTGACCAGACATAAATCAGTCAAACATAACTTCAATTTTTTACCCTTTACAAAAAGAAAAAAAATGACAAATATATATTCTAATACCATTTTTGGGATTGAAAAATAGTATACAAATCGTAAAACATCAATCATTAGACTGGGAGCAGGTGTTAGGGATGGAATGCCTTCCAACACATCCACAAAACTCCATAATGATACAGTCTAGAACATTAAATACCAGAATGTAAACTGTTTATCATTTTTATGTAAAACTTCTACTTGATGACCTCTCAGAGCACCAGTAAAAAAAACATCCAATTGAAAACATCTTTTCACACTTTCTATTGAAATTAATGCTACAAAAAAATTTTTTTCAGTGTAATTTTTTTTTTTATCTTATTCTTTTATTAAAAAAAATAAAACTAAATTGTCATTGCAGCAGAACTTTAATTTGATATCCATTTTATCTGACACACAAATTTCTAATATTTATCACCTCACAACCTTCATTATAAACGGTGAAGATGAAAACCAGGTGGGATTACATAAAACTAAATTACTGTTAACACTACGCACATTTTAATAATTCCACAACACACTTAAGAAATAAATCAGTAGTTTTTATTCTGATTTATTTACAGAAGTAATGAACATTCTCTATTTCGAGCCCTGACAAAATAACTTGTGATGTTATTTGAGAAGAATCTATAGGAATGGAAATAGTTACAATTTTTTGCAGGAAAATTTTCAATTGCAGTAAATCTGTAGAATTGTAGAAGTATATATGTACATGTGGCCCTGATTAATATGTGATGGTAGCGTCTATATCTCACTAAAATATACTGACAGTTATCTGTACATGTCACCAGCTTGACTTTTAATTTACTCTACAAATGACAAATTATTTTAATTTGAGCATGTACATATCCACTTTCAGGAAGGGAGTACCAATATATCACCAGCTCAATCATTACTCTGTTTATCAGATATTGCAATATCATGGCAAAAGAATCAATTAAGACCATCAATCATGGCTTAAATCAGATATACCAAAACAAAAGATGGAATTTTGCAATTTATCCTGGCTATCTTTACTTTAGGAACAAAGAAAGACAACTCATACTAGTTTATAAATCACTGACTGTATTTAACAATGCACCCAGTTGTACGATTAACAACAATATATTTTCAGATGCACATAAAAAAATGTATTAATAGTACATTTATTATGTAGTTAAATATCAATTTTATTGAAATCCACAAATTTTGCATATATAATACATGCAAAAACAATAGAAAACCCCCAAAAGCTTCCTGAATCTTGATATTAAAAGATGTAAAGAAACTTCAGCCTGCATTCTTATGTATCTGTCAAACAGATTGAAATGATATTCACAACAAATACAATCTAACAAGCATTTTAATTGTTTTATTTACATTTACATCTGTCTTTCTTTGAAAGAAAACCATGCATTTCTAATTTATTTCTGTGACTGATTTGCAACCCATCTAACACACAGTAGAGCCTTGCAGTGATAAAGATCTACATAACACCAAAATTACACCATAATAATGCTGCTGTTCTCAATCAGAATCCTTGCCATGCCGATTCATAATTAGTGCGAAGCATTTCTGTGACACTGATTAAAATGGTGTATATGTAACAACCACATGAGAACAACAGTTACTGCATTTATATGGTAATAAATGCAGCCCATATTGACACTGAAGAAAGAAATGTTAATATTTATGCATAACCATTATTATCTTTGGAAACAAGCTAAGATTCGACAATACAATATCATGTAAAGTTATATGAAGGTGTTTTTTCCACTTAAACCACTAAAAGAGAGGGACCATGAGGGTGGGTTCACCTAATTTTTCTCCAGATTTTGGTTTCTTTGAAATTCAAGGATTCTGACCAATACAAATGTACCAAAATAATGAAATAAAAAGCTTTGAATATTGCCTTGTAGAGGATTCAAGTTGATTAGTTTGTAACATTGCAGAATCTTGTATACTGAAATCTTTGATCAATAGAATCACAAGAAACCAGCAGTAAAACTCTCTCTTTTGGTTTCCGTGAAGCTGAAGCATTATTTATGTAAGCTTCAAAGGACATATCATGATTTAGTCCTGATATTGGGCTTGTCTTGAAAAAAATAAAGTTCATCCGCAGAGAAAAAGTTTCAAGAAAATAGGTTTTACCATGTTGTAGGCCTGGTTTGTACTACTGTAAATCATTTACATTTCATGTGGGATTAATTTTCGCGTTAAAAGAAGAAGAGTAAATCATGAATTCAAAACATTCGCGTTTATTTGTGTGAAAATAATACCATTGGATGGCGATCAAGCTATTGGTTCCCGATATAGGAGCCCATGGCTCAGGAAATTACAGTTCCCCACCAAATGTGAAGTTATATGCCAAGAAAACACAAATGATAGATAAATCTGATCGATATTTACTGGTAAGTGGTGTCCTTTTACCTGGAAATTGAATTCAGATGTGGAAACGAAAAATTCAAAAAAGCAAATGTCACTAATTTGATCAATGATATTAACCTTTCTAGGGTGTAATATCAACTGTGCTTATTTGAACTGATAATATATTGTATTTTACCAATTCAAACTTATTAACCGGATGTGTAGATACTGCTTCCTGAATTAGAAATATTTGATACCTGCATCTAGTAAAATGTATTTTGAAGAAATATTACATCTTAAATATGCATACAGATGTATCAGGATCATACTGTATGGAAACTGGATATCTGAAGTATTACAAACATACATAGAAGAAAGATTTTTTTTTCTTCGTGTGCATGGGCTCCATCTCAGTCGTATTGATGTAGGTCAAAAGTCATAATGTAGGTCACCTAGGCTACCTACTTAGGTGAACCCATGTCCCAAGTATAAAGTGGCAGTGTTAGGAATTGTAGGAGATAGAGCGAGACAACAGTTTTCTTTGATGTAGGTCAAAATTCACAATGTAGGTCAGAGTGACCTAATTTGGTGTGTGACACATCGTCTCATTTGGGTGAATCCATGCCCCAATCATGAAGTACTAGTGTTAAGAAGTGTATATATAGGATAGAAGAACCCAGCCAATTTTTTTCTTTGATGCAGGTCAAAGCTTTTTATGTATGTCAGAGTGACCTACTTTTGGTAAATGACACACCACTTCATTAAGGTGAACCCATGCCCCAAGTATGAATTGCCAAAGTGTAGGAGATAGAGCCCAGACAAAATAATGCAGGAAGGATGGATGAACACAAGCAAAACTATAGTGACAGATATGTGACCCTACTAAATACAAATCTGTTAGGTATGGATCTACTATAACCCAGTAATAAATACAAAATCAAAGTTGAATATCAAGTTCATTACCAGCTAATTAATTATCATGCATGCTGATGAAACTTTCAGGAACATGATTCATATGCACTTTGGTTTTGTACATTTGTGAGATTTGTAACTGGGAAGTTTTTCTTCGTAATATTTTGAATCCTAAATAATCATTATCAATACCCAAATAATTACATTATATTATATATATATATATATCAATACCTAAATAATACTACACAATTATAGCATTTGTGTGAGGACGATACCTGGATTTATCAACCCAAGAAAGATAATATTGACCAAGGACGCAGTCTGAGGTCAATATTATCTTTTCTTGGGTCAATATAAATCCAGGTATTGACCGAAGCTAAAGGCTGTAATTGTTTTATTATTTTAGATAAATTATAGATTAAAATTCAATATAATACAAATACGTTATGTTTCTTCTTTAACATTTATTTCATTGCAACATTTTTTTCAAAACAATTTAACAAGATAGGTAACAATCTGTATATGATATCCTAAAATCACTTTAAAGTATTCATATTATAATTAATTGTGACATTTTGACAATGGGACATGACTGGTACAGGTAAATTGCATAGTGAACTGGATATCTGCATGGTATTTTGTACGAGATTTTGCATTTTGTCTGATCATGCATGGGTATGAGGATTGAAAAGATCGAAATTGATATTTACCAGAAATTCATCAAAATCATCATAATCATCTGTCAATATATCTTTCAGCAACGCTTTTGAATCAGTGATAGGTACAAGATCTGAACTTCTTATATCCAAACCTACTTCCTCGGTCATTGGAACAATGGTTGCACTTGAATAACCTGTAATCTTGTTTCCTCATAAGTCTCTTTGTGTAATTCTCTGTCGTTTTACCTGCATTAGTTTTTAAAGAGTTGTCTGACTTGTGTCCAGTAACGGTCATTACATGTCTGCTTGGAAATTGGACAGAATCCAACAAATGCACTAGCACTGTACTAGTACAACATCAGTGGTTTGTGTATACTTGTGACAGACCTGCATCTCTACTAATGTTGCTCATGAAGGAGCCCAGTTTGTTGTGTCCTACAACGTTAGAAAATGCTTATCGCCTGTAGAGGCTGCCATGATGAAACGGATGCAGACGCGAAGGCGCATTCGAATGAGACATCTACACTTGCATGCACCTTAAGTGAATATTTATTTTTCACACACTCCCAGTCAATATCAATATTCATTAACCGACATATGATGCATTTATGACTAATCAGAAGAGAGTTTACAAACCATAACAAGTGCAATCAATGATTGCGAAAGCTCACCGGCGGCAGCAATCACATTATGCATTCATCTTTTATGTATGTATAAGCATGTCATTTTGAAATTGTATGTCACATAATATTGCTCCTAGACCTCTTATGGATGTACTTACACGTACTTACAAGCTTTCCAAAACTAACCACCAAAATCTTTAAAGTGGGTTTTTGTGTCAAAAAAAGTAAGTCCATTAAATGTTAAAATGCCAAAAAAAATCACAGTTTTTTTCTGCATCATTTTGCCACAGCATCACTCCTGGATCTCTAATGAATGTATAAACCAAATTAGAAGGGTGATAGGTGTATACTTTTGGACTTGCCCCCAAAACTTTAAAGTGAGTTTTTGGAGCCAAAAAAGTTAAGTCCACAAAATGGTAAAATGCGAAAAAATCACAATATTTTTCTGCATGATTTTGCCATAACATCACTCCTAGACCTCTAATAAATGTATAAACCAAATTAGAAGGGCATGAGGTGTATACTTTTGGATTTACAGGCTTTCCAAAAACTTACCTCAAAAACTTTAAAGTTTTGGGGTGGGACGCCTAAATATAATAACCTAAATAATACACAAAACATGGCAAAAAATATTAAGCAGGTCAGGGCTGTTTCAGAACAGGCATTTTTTAAAAGACTCCCATCAAATATTAAAAAATATTTAAGAATACTAGAAAAAAGGAGTTTTAACCCCCAGGATCCATCAAATGTAATACACATGCCTTTCACCCCTCCCACACAGATAATTCTGGAAATCTTTAGAAATGAAATCCCACTTTTAATAGTCCTTCCATGAAAATGACAAAAAAAAACACAAACAAAAGAAAACAAAAAACTATTAAAAGCAAAAAAGGCACAAATATGATTAATATATATATAGGATTGGTTAGGTAAGTTAGGTTAACTTTTTAGGCCCAGCTGAGAGTCAAATTAAACACAATACACAAATGATATACTGTAAATCGGAAAACTTTGACTGGTTATATTATATTTTGGTTTATTTGGTGCCTGGCATAAAAACGGCAAAGTTTAACACACCAATTAATAATGTTGGTGGTATATATTAAAATGCTGAATGTACTTACGCACAATTTTCTGGCGTGGTAATATTGTCGCTTTATTTCCATGAAAACAATAGAGGATTTTTTTCTTATAGGCCTGTTTGCATGAAATGTGCCATTTTGTCATTCTAATATAATTTGTTAATAATGTTTGCACTTGTAAACTTTCGTTTGAGGTTTGTGTAAACATGAGTCTTGCTCATACTGTAGCTCAGGTAAGTTCACACAGTTTCAACCAATTGTTTGTTTGAATTCAATCAGCCGAAATGTAACAACAGATTTTGTAGCTTTGCTGACACATATACAAATAGACATGTGAAATTATTTACTTAAACTATTACATTTTATCTCCGGCTCAGATGGCAGAGGTCGGATTGTAACATTAACGTCAGGATAAACCAAAATTTGACACAGTTGACAAAAATGCCAGATTTACACACAACAAAATAAAAACACCATTCTGACAAAAAAAAAACAAAAAAAAAGTTCCCGACATCAAAATATTCCAATTTAAGATAGTGTTGTCACAGTTACATTTTATAATAATATAAATATATATATACCTCAACAACAAGTCAATTCCTAGGACGTCTCGATGCTTTCGTACGCTGGTCTGGTAATGCTGGAGTTGTTTCTGAAAATAATATGTAAATTTGAAAACATTTCACAGATAAAGTGAAACAAAGACTGTCTGTGGTATATTGGTGAAAGAATAATATGTCACAAAGACTTTGTGTATGTTAAGGGGTTGTAAATGACCATTACAGTATTTTAATTTTTCAACAACAGAACGTTTGACATATTTCTTGGTTAATTATAATAGTGTCATGCTTAGAACCATTTTGATGCATTTCTGTAAGAAAATAAAAGCCTGGTATGAAAAAAGAAGTTAACATAAGATTTTAGTAACTATGGCATTTGCACAAGTTTTCTTCTCTCTTTTATTGAGCAATGAAATTATTTGAACCTTAAAAAAAAAGAATATTTTTTTTGTAACTTGATGATTCAAGACAAATCTCAATTATTTCAATTAATTTTCATTTTTTGAAGCATATTACTTTTATGTTTTCTTTCCATTAATTTGATACACATTAATATACTAACAAGACTTACCTATCTGTGGTACTCTGATGAAATTCACTGGTATTGATACAAGGTCCTGGTTACCGTTTACTGGGGAGACTTGGCTTTCTGTCTGAGATACCACAGGAGAGGTACCAGTACATACAGGGACAAGGCTAACTGTTTGTGATTCCACCGGCGATAGGGGAACTTGATTTCCTGTCGGTAGTCCTTGTTGTACAACAGATGAAATGCTAACTAGGCTTCTTGTTGATAACATCTGTGGAACAGTAGACAAGCTTGGGTATAGGTTTCCTGTCTGAAGCGTCTTTGATACCACAGACGAAGTCTGGACAGGACCTCCCGCCTGTAACATCTGTGTTACCACAGTCGATGTAGGGACGTTTGCTGTTTGCGATACCAAAGGCATGGTGGGGACAGGATTTCCCTGTCGTTAGGGCGTGTGATTCTACAGGTGAGTTTATGATAAGACCACCTGTCTGTGGTACTGACATGGGAATGATAACCCTCTTGTTTAGACTGTTGACCTTCTGACCCATCAAACCCTTCACATCATCTACACAGCTCCCTACTTGTGTCTGGTTTGAAGCCATTGTGACTTGTCCTGTATCTACCTCGGACAGTTGACTACTACTGACATTCAACTCATGACCTCTTATACTAGAAGACAGCTCATGTGGAATGCCACACATTGTATTAGATTGAACTGGATTTTCTATCTGCCTAATAGAAGTGGCCACAACTTTCTGACCAGTTGCACTGCTGTTGTCAACAGTTGTGGGTAAGACAAGCTGAACACTGGTTGATGCTGTATTCATTAGCTGTGAGACACCTCCTATCATCTGGAAACTCTGACTGCCAGTTTGTTGAGGCAAAATTTGTATCGGTAAATTCAAGTGTGTATCACCATCCTGTAACTGGGCATTAAGAGACAGAGGATTGGTTCCTTCAGTCTGCTGAAGGGTAGTTATACCCCTTTGTTGAATAACAGTTATGTCCCCTTGCTGCAAAGTGTGTATTCCCTCATTCTGTAAAGTGCCTTTTTGTTGAAAAGAATGTATGCTTTGTGGCAAAGTGGTTGAGTCTCTTCGTTGAATTGTAGTTACATCTCCTGGTGTTAGGGTAGTTATTTCTCCCTGTGGCAGGGTGGTTATGTCCCCTGGGTGAATGGTTCCTCCAACAAGCTGATTAAGAGATTGCCCGTTAACTGAAGGGATGATCAAGCCAGCGGGATGACGAATGACAGGAAAGGATATGTTCTGGACAAGCTGTATACTTGGAATTGTCTGGGTTTGAAACTGGACACGGTCAGACACTGAGGTCTCAGGACACTCCATTACATTCTGTAAGACACATCGAGGATTTTCAGTCTCCAATAAATTTCCACTAGTAACTGAACCAGTATACATCTCTCTCCTGTAGCCATCACTGTCTGAACCACAGTCTCGTCTCTCAATTGCCTCTCTTTTAGTGATATGGCTATTGGGGTAATATGTGTTGGTTGTTCCAGATGAACTTCTTATTTGCACATCACATGGTACATCAGGGTCAGATACACTCAACTGTCTATACATTTGCTGATTTGACAAATCATCCTCTTTATCCTGTATGACCCTTATCTGTTGTTGACCGAGGACCTGTTTATGAAGTAACATCTTCCGCGCTTCTGCTATACCTTGAGGTTCTACAATGGTGATATCATCGGATGACAAGGTCCTCATGTCTAACGTAATCACTGTTGAATCCGGAGAAGTTTGCACCCTCTGAGTAGATGTATTGTAACCTGAAGATACAATCTGACTTAGTTCTGGTGCTTGCAGGTTCATTATGTCCATGTTCTGGTTTTGCAGTTCCTCCCTATGGTATTCCAGTCTGTCCTGTCCTTGAACAAGTTCTTGTGTAACCTCAGAATGTCCTTCCCTTGACTGTGATTGAGATTGACCATGACAAGCTCCATCCACGTATCTCCCATTTTCCTCTCGATCATTAGCACTACTTGCAGATGTTATGGGTGCAGAATCAGTCCCATAATGCATCATTACCTGCTCTTGACCTTTGGGATCCATGTCAGAACTTCCATCCACTATTCCTTCATCACTAACAGGAGCAACTCTGTTGTGACTACCAGAGGAGGAAACGTTTATAACAGGCTGCTGTAACTTCAACACAGTCAAAGCTGTGGTGAGTGTCGAGTTAGCCATTTCTTCATGTAACCGAATATGACTCCGTAAGGAATCTTTCCTCACAAAGGATTCAGGACATAGATGACAGGTGAATGACTTTGAAAATTTTCCCGATGAACCAGAAACCTTCACCTCTGATGACTTTGTCCGCCTACCCTTGGTGTTTACGACTTTTGGCTCAATTTGCATATGTCTACGTTTTATATGGAGGGTCAGGTTAGCCTTGTGATTGGTTGAAAAATAACAATGCATGCAGCTGTAACTTTTCTCCTTCTCGTGTCGGGAAAGATGACTGCGGAGCACCTCTCTGTTGGAACATTTGTATTGACACACGTGGCAAACACAATCTGGGTCATCAGGTTCATGACCTTTAATGTGTTCTTTATAACTTCGCTTGGACGAGGTGGAGAAATCACATACGGTACACTTCATCTGATTCTCTGTGGAGTGATGTACACGGTTATGACTGGCCAGGTTCCCTGAAAACAACAATAGCATGCATGTGTATTCAAAAAAATTACACTAAAGGGTTTGTTTGTTCATAGGCTAGCTAGGTTTGCCATCCAGAGCTATGAGTGCATATAGATAGTGTATTGTCCAATGATACAACCACGACAGCACAGACCAGCCCGTTTCTCAGTTTCCTGAGGTAGAGAGCGTTGAACCATGAACCGTGGATCTTCACCCCAGATTATGTGGCCAGTGCTCTAACTAACTGAGCTATTCCACCCCCAACACTACATTTCATATTGTCAAATCAATATTTCCTCAATAATCATGTTTTTAATTCTTATGCTGAAAACACTATTGAAAAGAAATCAAATTAAATATGTCCACACCACGTCCAATCAAAATACTTGCATTTTGAGCTTTTCAATTAAACCCTAAGCCACATGAAAAAAGTTTTCAGGAGATTAATTGGCCATGTTGACAAACTATTACCTTTTGTGGCACACTTGGCATCACACTTATCACACTGGTATGGCTTCTCGCCTGTGTGTACCCTCAAGTGGCGCCGCAGGTCTGACTTGATCTTGAACTTGGCGGGACAGAATGGACACGGAAACGGACTGTCACCAGTGTGTGTACGTAAGTGGACTGTCAGCTGACTGGCTGTACGGCATGCATAGGGACAAACCTGACATCTGGTGGTGAAAAATGGAATTACAGACTTACATGTCAAACAAGTGACTATAATAATATACAATACTTGTAAAATCAGATTCATGAAATGTAAACCAGAATACTTTTATTCCCTTCCAATAATTTTTTTTTTGCCAGAAATCAAAAAGAAAATCATTGTTAAATGTTACACTAGTTTCCCTGTTTGTCCTAGTTCATATTTCTGTGGCACGTGAATGTTCAGTAGCTGATCTTTTTAGAGTTCAGTAATCAATTATAATTTTAAAGTAACAAAAGGTAGCATCAGTTTAATTTCTAAGATATATTTTCACTAAAAATTATCAATTTCTAGGGGAATAAATTGAATTACAACAAAGTTTAAGAACTACAGATTAGTTCACTCTGAAATTGCCTTCATTCTGACAAAATTATGATTGAATCCTTTTCTTTTAATTAAAAACTGGTCATAATATTTGGAGCATCTATCTATTGCTTATTAGTCACTATAGCTAGATACTGTAACTTTTGCAAATTATGTTATATACACTAGTCCTTATTGTCCGAGTTATCCTCACGAATCCAGATAGAAATAGATATTTCTTAATACCACATCATTTGACAGAAGTACGGAAAAAGTACTACTTTTTTATTCAACATTTGATTAATGGTCAATTTTATGGGTAAAAGAAACCTGACAGCATTTTACTAGTTTCGTCGAATCCAACTGGACATTGACTACGTTTATGAATTAGTTAAGTAAACTCAGTCTGTACATGTATACATAAATAAATATCCTTTAAATTTTTAGTCACCAATCCACTAAACAGCATTGACAGTTTACGTGAGAAACTTACTTGTGAGGTCTTTCATCAGTGTGGACTATTGCATGTTTACGTAGACTGCTGTTGTCCACAGCACTGTAGTTACCTAGAATACAAAATAAATAATTAAAGGTTCCCCAAGTTTGAACTTTCCGAGCCTGAGGGGCTTCTATTTCTCATATTTCTGATTGTAAGAGAGTTTGTCAGTCCAAACCATTTTTGTTTTAAGCTAAAACTAAGCTTATACTTACATACATTAAATCTTAACTACATTATTTATAGTTGTTAACATTTAATGAATCATTGCTTGTTAATTAATATTTCAAGACAGAAAATACTAGTGTACATATGGTATTAAAGATACTTCTGATCACTAAAAATTTTAAATCCAACTTACAAAATTTGCATTTGTAGGGTTTGTCTCCAGTATGAGCCCTCATGTGAAGGTGAAGCTTGTCCACCCTACTGAAGGACCGGTCACAATATTTACAAGAAAATGGTTTCTCTCCCGTGTGTGTCCTGAAGTGTCGTTCAAGATCTTTCAAATATGCCGAAGAAAAGGTACACTTATCATCATAATGACATTTGAACTTCTTCACTGGTGGAGTTCGGACCTTGTGTGCAGTTCCTGGAGATTTATTTGGAGACCCTGTATATGGCAGAAAAGTAGGAATATAAATTTACTTGGGTGACCATCAATACAGATATGGAGTTAGTGGGCCAATAAGGACAGACACACGCCAAAGAATGCTGACCATAGACAGTGAGACGAAACCTAGGGAAAGTCTTGTAGTTACTTACGGAGAACAGAATGTAACCTGGAGGAATGGTAAACTTGTATGGGTGATTGATCTTAGAATAACAGGTATATATCTAGTTTAATATTAATTGTACTATTTGAGAGTATCTAATCATGTGTCCTGTACAAAACGATGCCAATACAAAACATCATTCTCAGTAGATCTACATGTATATTTATTCTAACTAATTCACTTTTCTTTTTTGTTTCATGTTGATTTTTCTTTAATTAGCTTTTGAAGTAGAGAAAACAAGCATTCTGTGAGTATTGCTAAACCAATACATGTCCCCTACCGGCACCCTCAAGTTAAAACTTCAGCCAAGTTGGAGTAAAATATTTAAGCCAAAACTGAAACATGATCATTTTATGAAAATAAGTTCATTCCAAACAATGTGTAAATTCAACTCTATTGTGTATATATGTATATATTGATTCATTAATACTCACAATTAAAAAGCAGCATCCTAATACAATTATTAAGTGAATGGAGAGCCATTACAAAACTTTAACCTCAAGAATACAGAGAAAACAGTTAAGTCCATAATATGCCAAAAATTTCAAATAATGAAAATGATTTTTTCATTTTTAACTATACAAAAGTAATGCCACTCACCCAAAGAACCTCTGTACAAAGAATCAGCATCCTAATACCATTATTAAGTGAATGGTGTGCCATTATGAAACTTTAACCAAAACTTTAACCTCAAGAATACAGAGAAAACAGTTAATATAAGTGGCAAAAATTAAAAAAGAAAAAAAAAAGAATTAATTTTTTTTTTTCATTTTTAACTGTACAAAAGTAATGCCTCACACCCAAAGAACCTCTATGAAAAGAATCAGCATCTTAATACCATTATTAGGTGAATGGTGTTCCATTATAAAACTTTAACCGGACGGACAGACGCAGGCAAAACATATCTATAGTCCCCCCAGTTTCACTGGTAGGAGACTAATAAACTGAAGAAAGTAACAGTTATGTATTAGCTATATATAGATAATGTCAATTAAACCATTCATGAACCCAAAGCAAATACAATTGTCAACAAGATGACATCAAGGTGAATACATTTCCACCTAAAAATATTTGCTCTAAGTTTGATTATCAAGGATACCTGTTTTCCTGAATATGACGTACCACTACCTTACCTGTGTACTATATTATCCTACAAGTCTTAAACTATTCTGAATTAGATACAAACCTGTTGGTTTAGTCGTAGAGGAAGATTTGGATGAATTCTTGCTGGAAGAGCAATGTGTTTTTGCTCCCCTTGCAATCACAGTTTTCCCACTAAACTTTCCAAACTTGTGACTCTCTGATAGAGGCTGTCCTAAGTTGTCAGAAAAGACAATGTTTTCCTCCTGGATATTTGATTCTGGTATCTGGAGTATCTGTCCAACGCCCTCAGTGTTAGCAGACTGATTTATGTTCACAACATTGACGGAGTATTGCACAGTGTCAAGGTCACTCTGTTGAGTGTTGGTCTCCATGGGAACACTCTGGAGATCACTTTCTACCACTCCGGATAGTCTGGCAGCCTGCTGTGCCAAATCTTGTGCTTGTACCACAGGACGAATGATAGGGTCATTTCCATCTAACCGACTTTCTTGGTCAAAAGTCACTTGCGGGGAATTTTCAATCAAGTGTCTTTGAGTGGTCTGATCAACTAAGTTGCCATTATGCAGATCAGATGGACATACTGTTAAAGGTTGGCTCTCTGGAGTTGACACGATAGACACCGAGCCATTCTGTCTGAGTTGTACTATGGGGGCACTAGAAGGGTGGGCCATTCCCTCTGTTGTAGGAACAAGATTAGGAAGGATGGGACCTGCAACTGAAACATACACAGACTTTTACAGACACAACGATATTGTAAAAACATGACTCAAAATTGCAGATATAATCACTGATTTGGAAAGTGAGTCAAAAGTAAGGAATCAATAGTAAAACATGGAAACTTCTACACCCATTTCAACAGAAATGGAGCAAAATCTAAGTCAAGTTTTAATTGTTCAGAAATTTGAAAGTTTTAATTCTTATAATGCCACTCATTGACATCAACCATTGAAAATAATCCTTATGGAAAAGAAATTAATGTCTCAAACCTGACCTTAACAAAACACATGCAGAGTGGGTATAAAAAATTACACTGAAATTAAAATTAAAATTTGAGAAAGTTGTTTTTTTTTTGTGTAATTGGTATTATAGAAACCTAACTTGCAAGCACTAGTTTTTATCCTCGTAACCCTCACTATTTGTAGTGCCACCACCATTAGCACGGATATACTGTATGAAGTTCAGCATAGCTTGGCCGTGTTGGTTCATTTCAGTCTCGTTCGGTTCTGTACCATCAGGTGGCGTTGTCTGTACAACAAGTAGCTCTCCCTTTTCTGTCAAGATAATCTGAGACTCCGATTTGTTTTGATTGTTTGTTTGGATGAGTGCTGGCCTCTGATTGGTTTGTATGTATTCATGACCCTGTGGTGGGGTGATCATGAAGGTTGACCTGACACCTTCACGCTCGCCAGGGTGTGATGTTCCCATGATGGAGTCCCTGAACTACTGCTAGGCCTGAAGATTGAACTTGGATACCCATGTTTGCACCAAGAGATGTTGTTACCATTGAACAGTTATCTTTAGATACAGGAATCTGGAAATAAACCAAAAACTCACAGTATTACAAGTGTTTGCATTAAAGCTATAGGACGGTCCGCATAGCTTTTTGAAACATAGAAAATAAAAAGGACAACTCTATTTTTTCAAGAAGTCCATTCAAATTATACAGGACCTCATTTTAACTGAAGAGGACCTTTATTTATAAAACACCCAACACAAACCCTGTTATAATTACCAAGGGGCATGTATACATTTACGTATTATCTTGTTTTAATAAGTTAAGTCTACATATAAAATACACAACTATAACTATTTATTATATATATAAGCTACCCCTATATCAGTAAAGACCCATTACATAACTATTATGTTATCATTGTTTTACAACCATCAAAAAACATCACTGTTTAACAATGTAACAACACATATTATATAACTACATTGTTATCAGCAAACAGCCAATACATCAATTATGTTTTGGTCATATACAATACCATAGCTTCATGGCCCCACTGAAATGTTACCAAAGAGGCAGGGAGTGATTATATTGCCATTTTAGATTTCATATCACATATGATACATACAAATATATGTCTCTATTTCCAAAATACCTTTAATGGGATAAATGGTGTCTTATATTAATCAATTTCCATTTCATATGAAAGTCACGAAACCTTGTTCACTGCACAAGTCCACAAGATGGAAAAAAATTGCTATGAAAACAATCATTAGCTTTTGCATACCTCTTGAGGCATTTTTACAGAACCAATCTTGATCATCAAACTTCTTTACCTGTACAACCCCTTCAAAACGTACACACACTGACATATATGTTCCTCATTATTGTGAAGGCTAAATCTATATATAGCTATCAATCCATAGCATTACAATTTAAGTAGTATGTTTTTATACACATCAATGTATGGTTGATGTAAACTCATCACACAGTACAAGTCAGTACCTGTTGTTGGTTGTCTCCAGCTACTCCATCTTTATGACTGGGTACAGTGCCAGTCACGGCTGACTGTAGTACAGCAGGACACGAGAGCCTCTTGTGTAGCAGGAAGAGATCCACATTATGGAACTCTGTCCGACATGCACCACAAATGTGGATGTCGGTGATGTCATCAGCAGACACTGAAACAAAAAACACAAATGCTGTGACATTGGTAATAAACTAAAAACAAAGAGGTGCCACATATCATTACAGTGATCCTACAAATTCTTAATCACAGCAAGGCTGGTGCATATACTACAACTTAAAAATGATACTAAAATTTTACACATATGATAAAAATCTCTCGACATTTCATTCATTAAACTACAGATAAACATTAACACCAACACCATTCAATGTCCCTGATAATTTATAGGACAGAAATTATCAAAAATATTCCCTGGTTTCTACGAGTCTTTCTAAACTAAAAGTTATGTAGAGCGGAGATAATTTGAAAATGATGTAATGGTTTGGTGATAAAATTAAGATGGATCTAGAAAAAAAATGCTTCCACACTTTATACAATTAATATATCTAAATAGTTGATTCTGTGTGGGATATTTTTAGTAATGCTCTTCTCTGAGCAACTATGTTTTGGTCTGCCATTTGTGCTGTTTATGGCCACAAGCTTATATAAGACATAAAAATAAGTACAAATTGTAGTTTGTTCACATGCTGTATTGGGAAGGTACCATGCCATGGTATGATATTACAAACCAAGTGCAAAGGTCAGGAATTATTCAAAATGGATCATCTTTCAAATTTTTAATGGTTAATTTTTTAACATAATTTGATAATAGTGTTATAAATTATCAGTTTCAGGGGACATTTTTTCATGAACAGTATCTATGTCAGTGTGCAGAAAAAAAATGATCCTAGTTTCATTTCGTTTTGCTTTCTGGTCATCCAAAGTTATTGTTAATCATATACTAGCAGTGAGCACTGATCCTGACTTAGTATTCATCTCAAATAGCATGCGATGTCAAATGCAATCAAGAGATTTCTCACACAAATGAAATCTGACAACCATTTGGCCTACAACCACTTGAAATTGGAAACAATTTATTTATAACATTTCAATAATCTCGACAATAAAAGCTTACTGGGGGTTGTTTTGATCATTTACTGTTCTCCGAGCATCCATATACCTTCAAGGCACAGATCCCTCAAAAACTAAGTTCTAAAAGCAATTAATATGTAACAGATTCTAGCATTCATATATATACTGAATAGACCACAGAATACAATTATTAATCTATCATTATTTTGTGAGAATATGTGTAATGGTCTCTTCGATATATGACACTTTATTTTTAGGTCAGTCGATCATAACCACTTGCTAAACTGCCGGCCAGTGGTATATATGTTAATATAGAAGAAGGCTATTGTAAAAATCAAGTTACACAAGAAGAAATTGTTTGAAATAAATGGAAATTGGGTTTTTTTATAGATCATATCGTTCTTTAAAATACGTATTGACATGTGCAGATGTCGAGCACAGATGCCGAGCACATGTAGGGGCCTCATGAATAACAAACGCTTGGTCAGGGCCGATGTAGGCCCAGGTCATGTATTTAACAGTGCTACACGACTGTGTGATCGATTATTGCCGTTCGAATAGAAAAATAATACATTGCTTACTTTCAAAATGCTACGAAGATCGTTCCTGGCATAGTTACTGCAAAAGTGACGGTGTTAAAATAAAAGAATAAATTTGGGGCCGCAAAAATGGACAAGATGGCGCTTAAGAAACTCGAACCGGAAATGAGGTCCTGAAACCAATTGCCATCCCGTGAATCCGGATTTAAAACAATAAAAATAAAGTCAAATTTATACTTACGTTCGTTTACATACTTTCTAGAGGTTTGTACAAAAATAACCTTCTTCTTTGTTGGTTCCAAAATGGCAAAGTTGTATGTAACAACAGCAAAGCAAAAATTATGCCTTCAAAAGGATTGAAAAATAGGGTTTCAAACAAAATGTAGATATGTAAAATGGGTAAATGATGGCGTTTAAACAATCATTGTTTTCCTACCTAGAACAAATATACTTGAAATTATGTCATCAAAAGACAAAATTTTTGACTGTGTATGTAATTAGAGAAAGCAAAAATAGATAATTAAACAGTTTAGAGCCTCTTATGAGTAAATTAATTATGTAAATGAATAAGCTGGTTTGTACTGGTGGCAGTAAATCTTTTCATATTAAAAATAATGGGCAATGTCATGATACAAAGAGACCTTCAAAATAATGGGGAATGTCATGACTACAAACTAAAGAGACATTCAAAATAATCCAATGTTCAATATTTAAAATTTCATATGACATAGCCAAGAGTGTAACATGTTATTTATCACATAATACTATTTATGAGAGTATAAGCAAAAAAACTTTCAATTCTTGTTTGTATAAGACAGGGGAAATCCAGCTAGTATGGGATGTTTATGTCTACCCAACAATGATGAGACGTCATATTTATTATGATGTCACAACATTCATTTGTAATGGCCTTGTTATTCATAATCATGTATTAACAAAATACTTAAGTCAAGATTTAACCCAATGAAAATGAAGTTGAAAGATTACATCAACTATGCCTGTCCATTGTCTCGCAATCAGATTTAAAACAAGGAACGCCTAAAAACTTCACTACAAGGTTTTGGCATCAGAGATCTTGAGACATGGAAAATAAGTCATAGATGCATGGGCACACTGGTTTGTTCAGGACTGCTGATCAAAGCCATGCATCAAAAGCCCAAAGTTGATCAGAGGTAGTGGTTTCTGTAACTAAGCATTGTTATGAAATGGAGTGGGAAAAAGCACATCATCTACAACTTGAGTAAACGGGAGCCTGTTAGACTCAAATTAAAGATAGGTTTAATGTGAAAAGATGCCACGAATTTTCAGTGAAACTTCTCCGCATTTAATAAAAAACCCATGGTTTTCTGTTTATCATCTTGGATGTAGCTCGGCACCCTAACTGATTTGAAGGAAAATAAATGAAGATAAACCCAAATGGGGGATTATGAAGTTTAACTTGATAACAAAAGTTTTATATCTTATCAACATAGAGGCTTTTAAAGTTGACGATTCTGTAATAATGAAGAAAGGGGAGTTTTGTGGGCAGAGGATTACTTGTGGATAAATATGGTACGTATACTACATAACCATTTATGAAAACTGTTTTTAGAAACCACTGCGTCCTAAGAGGTATTGATAATTGACTAGACGTCTTCACAACAAGGCATTGAAATAGTTTGCTAATTTTTGGATGACAAAGGAATGTTGATACCAAGAGGCTCTAAAATATTATTATTATCTCTTTCAACTGTATTTAAAACAAAAGGCCAAAAGGGCCTGAATCATCTGCATGGATGGAGTTTTTTGTGAAAAAGGGGAAAAAAGGATGAAAGTCGTGAAAAATAAAGGCCTAAATCTTCATGTTTAATTATAAGATGTTAGTAAGTATTTTCACTTTGAGCAAGGTGACAAAACAATTTTTGTTGAACAACTGATCATGATACAAGTTTATAAAGAAACATGAACTGCAGTAACAATGTTTTTATACACAAGTCAACACATAATGTGTAATGCATTTTGCCAAAACAAGACACTTAAAAATCAATCTGGCAAAAAACATGTACAAATATAGAAAATCTTATATTTGCACAAGAAACAATTACTTAGAAAAGACTAATACAATATGCATGCAGAAATAAAAACAAGTCATCACACAATGTTAAAATAAACATGATATATTGATGGTTTCATGTGTCATCCTTAAAAAATTGAATGTTGATATGAAGATACATGGATCTACCACAGTACTTACTTATCAAAGAGTGTAGCACCAATTCTTATCTCACAATTAATATTTAAATTAATGAAATATATAAAAGTTACAGAAAAGACTTATCTTGAAGACATCAGTCTTTTTATAGGTCTTGAAAATCAGAGTAAAATTTGTTAAAACTTTCAATATTTAATTTGATACAAAGACTTTTAATGACAAAAATAAATTATTTATTTTTGAAGTCCTTTTCATAAGCTAAAATGTTGCAACAATATTCTTATACAAACTGTAAACATCTCAAACAAAAATATCTTACCGATAAAAAATATGACTTCCATCAACAAGCTGCTATCAAAGTCGGTGCTGTCTGCATCAGGGCACTGGCATTCAATTTATCCAAGCAGGGCAAAAATTCTCAAAAATATATGTGACGTGTATGTGCTCTTTAAAATATCTGAATGCCTGATTTCATCAAAGATGTTTACTACAATATTACATATCACCAGCTCAACAGTTTTTTTTTTTATAAAGTACAGTGTAATTGTTTTCTTGCATTTCAATCAATGTTTAGATTTAGGTTCACAATTAATAGTTTTTGCCACTCTGGTTTCTTGACTTTCATTCAAATTTTGAAGAATATCAATTTCTTTGATTCATCATTTTATTCTAGTTACCGAGTGGTCGAGATATTAATCGGATATATGCAAATATTTCTTCATTTATGTCTATATTTTAGTAACAAAAACTGTATAATTGTGGATAAGATAAGATAAAAAATCTCTGAGTTAATTCCTTTGTTGTACTTCATAAAATGTTGTAGTTGATTCCTCAGGTTTCAGGAGAAAACCTATTGGTATAGATCCTCCTCAATACATTATATATGCTTGAATAAAACCAAAAAGAGTATTGGTAGACAGTGAAGCCAGGTTTCCAACCAGTGGACTCTGTTATCCCCTACTGCTGCTGGTGGTGAATTTTTGTTCTTCGTGACACAGTTCATGTAATTTTTGTAGCCTGGTTGTGTTCTTATACAAACTTTATTCTAAATTTCTTAATTTCCTTTTATTTGTTCACGAGGAGTTTCAAGATAGGTGAATATGCATTGATCATTCAGCTGAATATTTTGTTATGACCTCGAAAAACTAAACACCACAACAAGTGGTACAGACTAAAAACACGTTTAAAACAATAACTATCCAAAAATAAATTTTCCTTCATTGTTGAAATAGTTTTGTTTGAGATATGTTTTCTGTTGGTTAAATGGTATGTGTTCGAAATCTTTCAAAGAGGGATTTTGTACGCAAATAAAGTTTAAGGAACATATTGATTTATTGAAAATGATGAAAAACAATCGCAATTGACCATCAAACTTGAACTGTTTCCATTACTGAATCTGAAGTCCAATGGGATGACCCTCAGGAACAAAGATTTTTTTTTCAGAATTTCAAATGTATACATATTTCAAAATAAAATAACTTATAACATCTTCCTTGATAAATTCAAAACAAGCTAACTGACAACATACATCAGTATTACCATAATCTTTTTGCTGGTTTAACACATGCTTCTTTGAATAAGATCATTCCCAATATTTTTCCGAGAACTCACAGCATTTGGCCAGGTATTTGTTATTCCTACAAAAACTTGATTTGATATAACTTTATAAAGACATTTTGATGTGGTTGATATATATATATGTGATTAAATAAAAGTAATGTCTTTGTTTGAGGGAGACGCAAGTATCTGTTAACCCATGTTAGGTCATGTTTGAATTGAGAGGTCCGTGGAAAAGTAGGGGTGAACATGCCTCACTTAAATAATGGCAATTATCTATTTTTATAGTACTGAAAAAGATATTTATTGCAGAAGTGTGTCATGTTAACCAAACTAACCCTGTTACAGGGATGATACTGTAGGATATATTAAAAAGGTCAAACAGCTAGCAACAATGCAAATCTTACAAACTATGTAAAATTTAACCCAAAATGGTTTTTAAGAGTCTTAATTAACAATTTATAATTAGAAAGATGTAAAATATCCACTAAAAAATCAAAATAAATCTCTTTCTAGAATTTTCATATAACTTTTCATTTCCACTTTTTCTGAAGTAACAAAATTCTTTGATATTAAACCCATCAAGTTATTTAAATGTGACTTATTATATCCGATATATAAAACCCTCTCGTCTGGATACCATGAAATACAGGTCTTCAAAAAACAATGATTTTCCCCCATATTTTCTGCAGTCCTCTTTTACTTGTAGGAACTGGTATTTCAAGTTGAGTTGTATTTGAGTAGATGATGTAGAAACCTTAGTTGCTTATGTGTTCACTGATGAAATAAAAATACAAATGACCTGTCCTTGAAATAATCTATGTACATATTGTATTAGATACTTTTATAAGAATTTCCAAGTAGCATTTGTCTATAACAAAGCTCAAATTGCAGTTTTCAATACTTTCAATACAACTATTGCTGAATCATATTAAGGACAGAAAAGCCTTTTTTATGAAGCAGTGTCATGATTCATGTATTTTTAAAAGGTTAATGTTTATGATGAATGCTCAAAATATTCAACATTTTCTTACTGTAACAACACAACCACTGAAAAGTCAATTGTAGTGGTAATTCTTGGATATAGGGGAATATTGGAATGAAGACCCACTACTGGGGCCACACGGGCCTCTGAACAGCTGCCACTGCCAAAAGCCATGGAGAGTCCATAAAAGTAGTTGAAATAAAATAATGCCTTGCTTTCCGGAAATTATCTTCCGTTCTGAACATGAATTCCTTTTTTCCTTTATAACAGATCTAGATTAACCTCAGAATTGTTTCAATGACTTCTTTATATGTAGTTTTCTGTAGCAAATGTTTAAATGTTGGCAAACTGAACTGACAAGCTGTTTAGGCTTTACCTTAAGTGCATCAGATTTGACTATGCTTTGTCAATACCATACATTACAAGGCTGTTTTAGATTTCTGAATATATGACAAAAATCATTTAAAATGCTGAGATCTGTATGTGGATAACAGATTTAATCACTTAAGAAATGAAACTTTGCAATTTTCTAGAGACATGTGTCCTGACAATGAGTTAGCCATAAATCTTTTTTGTGTCCTGCTATGTACTTCTGAGTTCTCTATATGCAAAGGAGAGTAATTAATAATAAGTTCATAAACTTCTGATAGTTGTAAAACAAAAAGTTTTTAAAAATGAAATAAGTTTGATATCAGAAAGACTGAAATAAATCTGACTTTGACATGCTGTCAAAAATATCATCCGACATAAAACTTAATAATTTCACCTTCAGATGTACAAGTATTACGACAAAAAGAAGAGATGAAAAAACAAATAATTGTCCCTAGATGTTATTTTATTTGAGAAAAAAATTATGTTAACAAGTACATTAATCAAAATTTACTTGACAAAAGATTCATAGAACAAAGGGTACATAATATATGCGGCAATAATTGGAACTGATACAAAAATTCAAGCCATTCAAATGTTCAATTTCTCAAATTTATATTTTTTTGCAAAATCTTTTTACACAAAATTCACAAACTGAATGTCTGCTTTTTCACAACACCTTCCTGCCTGCGCTAATGAGAAAAGCTTGAAAAATCAGTATCAATATAATTCAATTATTTGATTTTAAACTGATGATTGTGAGATTCATGCTAAATAACTACTTTAGGTAAATAACCAATAATCAATAGTTGATCAATCAATAAAATTTATCATAAATCAATAAATCATTGTCAATATATGAAATGTCATTGAACTTTGAATTCACTATAGATAAATGAATAAACAAGCTTGATATCTGTATCAACGAAATGAACATCTGGGATTTATCATCATTAAAAGACTGAATGACTACCAAAGACTAATGCTATAGCTCACCAAACTCAACTCTGATGATATACATTGTAATTGGTCAGATTTATACAATAACTAATATTATTTCAGTATAGACTCCATTAGTGTGTTTTTAATTCTTGGTGGGCAACAACAGGATTCTAGGGTTGGAGATGTACATATATACATATTACAAACAATAAGATTTCAAGGTGAGATACAAACATTTACAGGTAAAATGACATGATAAATGAACATAACTATATCCACATGATTTACCCAAGCTATGAATACACCAAATGTATATACATAACATTAATACATGTATACACTTCATGATATTCCTTCAAGGTAAAGGATGGCGATACTTTGTCTTTAATGGCCAAAGTTTTAACAAAAATTTCCTTTCATACTAGCACAACAACAATATGGTATTGTATGTTCTCTATAGAGATACTGGATTTGTATTAAAACAGAGTTCATACTACAGCTTAAGTAATGGACAAATCTTACAAAGAAATTATCAGAGAATTCAAATTAAATCAAATTTTGGAAAAAACAAATGCTCATATTGAAATTCATACACTACAATGTTATAATAGCATTGATAAAACATAATCGCAACGCCACCTTCACCCTATCCTTCTCTACTCATAAACGTAACAAGGGTGCAGATGTAACAACATATCGTAATTATGCAAAATATACAATACACCTAGATACCAGATACCTTGAACAAAGTGTTCATATCAAACAATGAAAAATAATTGCAACAATTGGCATGTGGCCATGTAGATCCCAGGTCCTCATTACCTCCCTTGTTAGTCTTGTGCATCTGTTTGCCACTGGCCAAGACTGTAAAAGGAAGTTTTGACAATAAACAGTGAAGCCTTCCTCACCCTCAGGGACGATACATCCTCTGCTCACTCGCCATTGACTTCTCCCTCTCCATCTGCTACCAACACCTCCTGTAACAAAGTAAAGACCATGTTGTAGAACACTAATTTTTCAAATCATCTATTCTGACATGCAGTTGATAATTTTTATGTAGTTTTACTATAATATTGACTAACAGATAAAACAAGATATCCCAGAGGGATCTTTGCACCCACTATTGAATGATCTTTATTGGTCCCATTTTCATTGCATCAATTTATTTATCTTGTTATGATTAAACATGTTGCCCCCTCCAATCAGTATTACAAGCTTAAAATACAACTGTGTCACAATTAGCTGCGATAACGTAGCTCGGACAATTTTTGACAGATGGTCGTCGTCAGAGCTACGATTCCCTCCCATTGCTCGTAATGTAGCAAAACCGTGAACCTCGAAAATACTGCTCGGAGTTGTTTCCGTGTCCGCCATGATACTTCTCGAAGAACTCTCGCGAGGATTCTAACCCAAATATGGAACCCGTGATCCATATATGGATGAAGCTACTACGATAAATAAATACATAATCAGAGATATTTAACCACTCTTTTGTAACTCTTGTGAAGAAAGCGAATCTTACTTTGCGCAGAGACCTATATAGTATATAGGTCTCTGCTTTGCGTAATTAAACAATTTCAGAATGAATTGACCTTCCTTACCGAGATATATTACTCCGAATATGTTTTTCTGTTGAAATCTCGCGGGAAACCTCATTAGCATCAATTTATTTTGATTTCCTTATAAGGAAATTGACCTTTACACTTGTATCAAAGATGGCGGTATGTTTGAACTGATATCTTCGTGTGTCTTGCTCGTTTTGGATTTTACTATTTATTGTCAAACATTTGAAGTAATGTGCAGGTTTGTTGCTTGAATATTCATAATAGATACCAGAATCATCAATTTACATGGTTTTTTTTATCCGAGAAAAAATTTACCACTGCTAATACTGCCCGATGTGAATCACATCGGGGCTTGCTACACTATCGGCAATGGGAGGGACTTCATACCCTGCCGGAGAGCAGTGTAGGCAGGGTATGAATATTCGTTCTATGTCACAATGTGTGATCACTCACCTCAACAACTACCTCTGTGTTTTCCTCTCCTTCCTGAAATAAAAAAAAACACAATTTAAAATTTCAGAATTTAAAATTTTAAAGCAAGAAAATTCAACCTTGCAACATCTTCACAATTCCTTGTATTACCAATGTTTACATTTGAGAAGCATTTAATACTAGAGTTTTTTTTCTTTTTACTTCTCAATGACATCTTCTGCACGAGTATATAATATCATAAATTGTTTGATAAGGCTATATTTGAACAACGAATGTCAGCACAGCTAAACATTCCAATATTAAACTTCAGTTTATTTACCTACTTTAACATGTTTGTACCAGTAATGAACACCCTGAAGACATTGTTTCTTTTGCATGTAATACAGAAGGTTGTAAATTCCCTAATTGTGCAGATTTTGTTTCACTATGTATTTTTGTGGTCAGAATTTTTTGTTTCACTAGGTATTTTTGTGGTCAGAATTAACTTTTATCCAATTTCAACTAAATGCCATGCTCCAGGGAGCCCTGGGATAAGTTGTGCTTGAATTCCATTTCATTTAAAGTGGTAGTATCAGAAAAGAAATCAACATTTGTGTTCAGAGAGATTCCCATTTTCTTGTTTTAATCATCATTTACTACCACATATTAATCAAATATCTTTCATCTCATTAAAAGTGCCTATCTTTCTATCTAGGCCTGTGGGTAAAATGGAACTATTCACTGACATAGTAAGATGTTAGAGTACTTCACAATGTGATTTGTTATTCTGGATCATTTATTTGGCACTTATATACCAGGCAACATTATTACATATTCCTACATTAAAGACTGAAAAAAATCACTAATCATTGATCCTCATCTGCTTAGGGCTTTTCCAGCAGAACATTTACCCCACCCCAGGACTCTACTCCAACAATGTTAGAGGTTTTACACGGCGAGATACTTTTGACAGGCGCCGTGTAACCTCTGACTGTCCATAGCTGATTTTCCCGATGCTGACAATGAAATTTTCAAAGTTCATATTTTGAAAAAATATAGCGTGTCAACTTACATTTAAATGATCAACAGGGTCCAATATATGTATTCCTTTCCATAATCCCGTGATTAAATGAGAAGAAGTTCTTAGCAAACACACAAATTATGAAGTATTATTCTTCCGAAGTGAAGCAGAGCTCAAGCAGACAATACTGCCGGTAGTGAAAGTAGAAATACCATGTGATTTGCTGGTTAATACAAAAATGAATTACAAGCTATGTCCTACAACAGGGATACAACAAAATCTGTATCATTTCGTTCCGTTTGAAATACCCAGGACTATTTTGTATCAACCTTTGGGCAGCCATTTTTAAAACCGGTTAGAAAAGTGCTACAATGACATGGACATATATTTTGTGTGTTCTATACCGGATTATGCTATATATTTGTGTCTGTGACATATATATGGGATATATATTGCATAAATGATGCATAGACATCGTTGTAATGACCCGTCAACCACTTAAGTGGTTTTTCAAGCATATTTCGTTGCGCCTGTATTTCAGGCGCAAGCTGCATCAAAGAATTAGTGCTTCAGAAATAAGAGGTCACAGTCGACAAAATCATATCCGATAGAAAAAGAGCCGACCAGCGGCCTCTTATGTTATAGGAGTACCCATCGAATCAATAGGAAGGTAATCCAACCATGTATAGAAGAGATTTATTGTGGAGTCCTGGGGTCAGGTAGATATTTTAATGGAATAGCCCTTAACAAATATCCGTCTATACTATATATGATGGTAATGTTTATAACCATGTGTCTTTTACCTGTTTGTAAATGGATAGACTGTGTTCTTGTTGTGCATGAAGAACAAGGTCCCAACATGCTGCAAACTGAGCATCACAGTGAGCGCAGAATAAGATGGCTGGTTCTGGACTTTCTGTAAAAAGAGAGATGAATCATATCAATAACGTTCACTGTACTTTAAGTATATGATATCCACTTTAGAAAGATAGTATTTCATCTTTCTCAACTCTCCAACACAGTATCAGTTCCTGAAACATCGTCGAGTCAGTACCTCCGTAACAACGCATCACAAAAGATAGAAATCCCCTCACGTGCAAAGTACTTGACGAAAGTTGGAAGTACATTCACAAGGTCAGTATATGAAGGGAATGCTGTATCCCCTCATTCTTCTAGAACATGTAGAGAGACAAATCAAGGAAGTATTTACCATATATACATACAGTAAAACTCACTTGTGTTGAACACACTTGAATTGAATACATCGGATGAGTCTAATGTTTCGTTCAGTCCTGATTTTTTATCCTTTTTTATCTTAGTAAATTAAAAACGGATGATTCGAACACTGTTGAATGGAATACTGTGGTTGTGTCGAATATATTCTTTGGTCCCTCCCTTCTAAACTATAATAAAATTTCATTTTTTTTTGTGTCGAATATTGAAACGTCATGCTGTCTCAGGTAAAATTTGCTGACCTCGGCCTGTTGTTAGTTTCTGGCTGTCGGTTGAACATCATCCTGTTAAATTTATACATTTTCACAGGTGAAGTAAAATGTTAAAGTGTTAATAACTTAGAAGAATAAAATGTACACATTTTAGTTTACAAACCATAACATCACTGTGTTCACCTATTGTGTTCTGTTTACTGTTTTTATACACATGGCCGCCGAAAAATCGAAGGAAAAAATAAACAATAGATTACGTACCATCCCGAAAAATGCACATTTAAAATACTTGACTGTTATTTATTTATTTATCTATTCCTAAATTCTGAATACACTGATGCAATAATAACAATAATATCAGGATTATTTCACAAAACCTTGTGGCAATACATGATCATGCAGCCGAAAAACACTGACTGTAGCCTTCACCATTTATATAATCAGCGTTGTCAATCAAATTTTCATGAAATGTTTATTGTTGCATATTGTGCAATTGTAGAACAACATAGACGCATTTTAAGAGAAATAAAGCGAGTACAATATATACATATGTATATTCTTATACTATATGTATCGTTTTCATAGAATATTATGCTGTAATATGTACGACTATCGATGTGTAAATCCCATGTTTATGGCAAAGATAGTTTTATACATCCATTTTGTTTTGATCTGTAACCGTGCATACTATTGTTTATTAAATAAACAAATAATTGCTGTAACCGTGCATACTATTGTTTATTAAATAAACAAATAATTGCTATGTAAAAGTCATTTGTTTGTTATCATTTATTGTTTATTTTGGACCATGATATCAAGCACTCATTTGGTATACATCCGATGATACTCTGGTATTTTGTCTCTAGATCTGTATACACACGGACACGGACAAGTCGAACTATCAGATAAGTAAAATATTTTGCTTGGTCCCCTCAACTTATCCAAGCTTTACTGTAGTACCAGAGTTTTCAGAATTTTATTTGATCCTTTCAGTCATGAATTGTAAGCAATGCAGTATGAACGACATTAAAATGAATTTGAAGTGAACATTGAAATGATGATCAAAGCACAAAGTTTTATCAACATAAGCTATTTAATAACCTACCTGGAGGTGGTGCATTTTTACATATACAGGAGAACCGGAGACGACATGGTGTCTTCTTGTGTTGAGCTAGACTGTGGAGACTAGCAAACTGACTTTTACAAACACCACAGATCAGCACATCTTTTCCAACTACAAAACACACATGGAGACAGTAGTTAATTATATATAATCATCACACAAATTTTAAGCTACTTCTATTATTTTGTACATTTTATCAGACTGATTTAAAGTGCATTCATTCAGAAATATCAATATCCTAAGCAACTGAATCAAAGCCGAGTCCTATATTAGCAAAACAGAAAGTGAAAATGACAACAGTATTTCATTGCTCATTAATAATTTTGCAAAATATGGAAATTCAATAAAAATATTTTTTTCTTCAAAGATGAAAAAATTCACAAAACCTAATTCTATAGTACAATATAATATTGGGAGAATATAGCAGTAACACACTGTTTATCCAAGGATTTATATAGCTTTTAGGGGAAGAAACCCTTCCAAGAAAAATGGAGGAAGTTAAAGGCATCCATTTTTCTGTTGATAAATAAATGCTACTTGAATAGAATTTTGTTATTTTCTTTCATACTTGAATTTGGTCTCCGCTACCGCACAACTTAATTTGCTTACAAGTTAATCAGATTTCTTGGTATTTCTGATTGTCACAAAGATTGGTGAATTTGCAATATTGATTTTAAATGAAAGTGCTTAACCACCTGGAGTGTACTTACTAACGACCTTGCTGGAATTGGAGGTTGAAGCATTTGAATTCTTATTGAGACCTGTCTTGGCTGCAGTGCCCATATCTCCAGAGGTAAGACTCACCAATGTCCTCTTAATACCACCACTAATCTGTGTGTCCGTCCTCATTTTTTTTGCTGGAGGTCCACCTCCACTTAAGCTTCGACTTATTCCCGTAGATTTAGCTGTAGAACTGTTCATATCACCATAGAATTTCATAATTCATTATAAATAAAACTACAGAACAAAATGTTCACATAGATAAAAAATCTCAATTGTAAATAGATCGAAAATCTCAATTGTAAATGGCTAGGTGATATTATCCCAAATGCAAAAGAAGTTTACGTAGTAATACCAATAATTTATATTTTTCTGTTGATAATAGTTATGCACCGAAGCAGTAGCCTTCCCTTTATATTTTGCAATGCTGCATGTGTCATCAATTGAGATTTTTCTTTCAGTGACCATAGCTTAACAGTGTCTATTTCACTATTTAATAGAAACAGTCAGGGAATAATAAGGTTTTAGGGGAAGAAGCCTTCTATAGAAATATAGCTATTATAGGGGAAATACAGTTAGTTTTTTTATAATATTAATACCACATTAAAACAACAACTACATGTCTCGTCTGTCCCACTAAGTCATGATAGCAAGTAAAGTAAAGGCAAAATTCATAACGATTTCAGTAAATTTTTTTGCAAAAAAAAAAAACAGCAAAAAAATTTCACTACTGGCACTTGAGCATGATTCTAGTATGGAAGAGCCTTATATATGGTATGTTATAATGAATGTGTAAATATTGATGCAAATGTCATTTTTTTCACAAAATCACCAGTTGATTCTCACAATTTACCAAAATATAACATCTACACCAAAAATCACTCTTTCTGACCAAAAAATCACTCTTTCTGAAAAGTGAGAAGAAATCCATCTGATATATCATAGAATTTATTACAAATTGACTACAATCTGTAAGTCATTTGTAGGATCAACAAAGATTTTATACACTGTACAAAATCTTTAACACCAATATACAGCAAAAAATAAAACAAATTAAAAATCACATTATCTGTAAGGTGTGTTGACATGTTCATACTACAATGCAACTTTATTCCAAGTTTGGTTAAAATAAGCTTTAAATCCTTTTTTGAGAAGCTGAACTTAATACAAGTCGAGAGTCCCAGTCACTGAAACTGAACAAATTCTGAATAATATTCCATAAATGTATTGAGATGTCCATTATGTGATTTAGCTATATTTCAAGTTTGGTTAAAGTTGGACTACAAATACCTCTGAAAAGATGTGGTTGTCTTCTTGGTAACATTTGTGGGGGTTGTTTGCCGATGTTTTGGTTCAGATGCAATATTTATATCTGGAATAAATATATGGGTTTGATTTACTCGCAGTATACACAGCAAAACCATATACATCAAAGCAATTTTGAGCTTTTATCATTTTTGCTTTACTTTTCTTTTTTATTAAAATATGTCACTTGGAATAGACAAAATCAGAACAAATTTACATTGAGAATTTACCTAGGGTCTGATTGGCATACATTTTCCCATCTTCATTGATACATGCTCTCCTAGCATCAGCCTGTCTAGCATACTGTATGAAGGCATATCCTTTGTGCATTGACAGTCCTGTCACTGCCCCGTAACGTTTGAAGATTCCCTCGACTTCCTCCTTGGAGAGTGCTATTGTGTTGAGGTTCCCCACAAACACCCTGGCTCCAGCTGTAGAAGGATCATTTGTGACACTACCTACACTTGCCTGACCCATAGGAGGTGCCATAGATTGGCGTGGAGGTCCAGCCATGTGTCCTGGTGGTCCAGGACGGCCATGTGGTGGGATGTGAGGAGCACGATGAGGCATTGGGGGACCATGAGGACCCCCTGGATGACCTCCAGGGCCATGGGGTCCAGGACCCATGGGATGTGGTGCTCTCATTGGCATTCGCATTCTTGGCATCATGATGAAAGTATTTTCTAGAAGTTAAACCTGTCAGTCTGCAAAATAAATGATTAAACAAATCATGAATTGGAGAATGTTTGCTACATAGCATTAGCAGGTGCTGTCATCATTGTTTTAAACTTGCGTTGTAACTTTTCAAACCTTTTATTATGCTAATTATTTTAACCACCTAAAATGTTTAATCAATTAATTAAAATAGGCCTTCAGAGAATGAATTATTGACTGAAGAGATCACTAACACAAACATAACAATAATGTTTGTTGTTCATCTAATAATCTTTGGGAATTTTTTTTATGTCTGTATGGACATGTGATTGTTTGAAGAAATCGCTATAAAAATTCTAGACTTTGTATCATGTTTTAACAGAGGGATTTGATCAACAGATCATTGGATAGAGATATCAAAAATAAAAAAAATACATTGAGAAATCAAAATAAATAAAATGATTGACAATCTGCTTCGGGACATTGAATAAGCATTTCTCAATTTGCTTGAATTTCCACTTATATTTTCTCAATTTCAACTTCCTCAAATTTTTACGTAACCTACTAAAGGGATCGACACCAACAGTAGCCCTGGGCTGCCAGGAATTAGGTCGGGCTGTCAGAATGTCCAGACCTGCAGCCCCCTGTGGGCTGACAACATTTTCAGTCAAATGTGTATGTCCAGCCACAGGGGCATGTTACAATAATAATGTATACATGAAATGATTAAAAATGTATGTGGGTGTTAGGTTTATACTGACCACATTTCTAATCATTTCATGTATACATTGTTATTGTAAGTTTTGTAACGTTCCCCTGTGGTCCAGCTAAACTAAGTTTTCTTCATTTATTTCAATTATTTTATTTTCAAAACTTTTTTCATAAAATCCTTTGGTGTAATATCGTATATGTTTATGCTCAGAATGAACTAGAATGCAGGAAACTGCATCTACAATATTCAACTAGGCATAAACAGCATTAATACGTGCCATACAACCTGGTTGTTAATTACCAGATACAAGTGCCTCTCTGGTATCATTAACATTTTAAAGTTAAGAGCCAAATATGAATATTATACATACAACCAGCTGTACTTACGTGTTTAGCACGCTCATTTGTCAAATATCGATTTTGACCTATAGTCAATACAAAGAGGTCGTAATCAATCTTTAGGATGAGCGTGCTAAACACGTATGACCCAGAAACATTAAGGTATAAAGAGAATGAAATCAAAGAAACTGAGAGGTTCAAAAGACCTACTGAGAAATCAAAAAGTTTTCATTGACATAGCCGCATTCAGTTCAGTATTAGATTTTATATATCTTACCAAAGTATATCAAACGTGCAGGTCGATGGTCTTGTCTTAAATGGTTACATATGTGTCGTTTTGGTCACTTTAAATATAAGCACATGTTGCCTTTTGATACCATTCGCGGTAAAGATGGCGCTGCACTCAAATGTTTTACTCGTTCCCATGATGTTTTGATCGTTTTGAACGTTAAAATGTTAGTCTCGGTCATTCAGATGCTTTATTACTACGCAGCAAAGCATGGGAAACCAGAAAGGGTCTGGTTGACTAAGACTAGCGTAGGGCCTGGGAGCGATAAATTACTTCCGGTTGGGATATCTTATGTTATATATATAGGAATACCATAAAAATACTATGCGAAACGATTCAAATAATTTTTAGTACATGGGTTCTTATACAAAAATGTATGACTCATGTTCTTTGCAAAGAATTTGTAACCTTAACAAAACCATATGTTATAGATAAGACGCATCTTTGTACAATAATAAAGAATTGCGTGCACCAATAAATCGCCCTCTTAATTATATTACCTTTTTGATTTATCAATAATTTAAAGGTATGTTGCGGACAACCTAAATCAGCTTAATTAATTTCTTTTTTTGAAAAAGAAAGATAGGCTGCAGACGGAAAATTACAGCCGTATTGAATAGTTAGTACTCTCGGTATTTGGTCTAAACTAAATGTCGAAAGAACACTTAGCAGGGTTTATAATCATCTGGAGAACTGAAAAACATAAGTAATTCATACGAACTCGATCCATTTTGGTTTTCGAAAATCCTAATCTATTGTGACTCGTGCCTCATTTATCTTATAGACTATATACAACTCCAAACAGCTATCTAGATTTGCAGTTGACACGGTCACCTAGCTATATAATCAACAAAATGGTTGAAATCTTGAAAATACAATATGCAGCTGGTTCCTCAGTTGGTAATGTCCCTCGGGATGATTGTTATGCATTATAGGTCCTCTTTTGTTCCTGATTTACACAAAATTTAACTGGTGATACATTACCATCATATTTTATCATCAATATCTGGATGTATAGTTTCCTCTAATGTATCAATATAATTATGCCTGCTGAAACAAAAATGCTATCAATACTTTTCAACAAGTTAACCGACGTCTCAAACTTTATGTCTTTCGGTTAATTAACGCAAACGTTATCTCCTAGTCGATCTTAGCCGTTCTTCGTGGTTTGGGGACTTGTTGAACAAATAAATAAAAACTACAAATTCCCTAGCCCGAGTTTTCTCTGGCCCTGTCACCATGTCTGGTGTAGGGCCCCTACACCAGACATGGTGACAGGGCCAGAGAAAACTCGGGCTACAAATTCCCAAGAACCAGATGATAGCTCACTGTGTATACCCGTACACCGGAAATTGCTATCAACGAAGCGAAACTGTTGGGTGGACGCGGTCAAACATACCTAAATTTTTCAGTGTTTTTCATAATCATGTATTTTCACACGGCGTATAAATTGTTTCCATGTCAAGCCCATTATATATGCATGCCATAGAACCTCCGTATGTGATTTTGTTTTCGAAACATGTCTGTTTAACCTTATAAGCTGTCTAGCTGGTACCGCTAAATGCAAAGTGATAACATCAACAGGCAACGATAATTTATTATACCGCACGTTTAAAACGTCCCTCACACCAACATTACACTAAATAAGATCCAAATATAATAACCTACATGTTTGACCAAGTTAAAGCTTTAAATCGTTGCATTATAACAGAAAATAAAATGTAAACGGTATGTTGATCAAGTTTATAACTTGCCGTACACCGATTGATCAAGTTTATAACTTGCCGTACACCGATTGATCAAGTTTATAACTTGCCGTACACCGATTGATCAACCTGTCATACACATTGTCATTTTATTTTCTGTTATAGCGCAACGATACACGTATATTATATCTGGATCTTATTTAGTGTAATAATGTTGGTGTGAGGGACGTTTTAAACGTGCGGTATAATGAATTATAATTGCCTGTTGATATGATAGAAGTTATATGACACAACCAATATGATATTTAAGAGTGTGACGTTTCGATGACTACACTGTCACCTTCATCAGACTAATGACCAATGTGAATCCTAGCGTACTAAAACTGTCTAATGTAGTGTCCGAGATGGTAAAAGATTCGATCTACTCTAAAGGATGTTTCGTCTTTATTATGATCCTGTTGACACCAAGTTCGAAAAAAGTGTGACGAGATGGTAAAAATAAAATATAAATTTATTCCAATTCGATGTGCTACGAATATGTCGACACTATTTTATCTTAAATTCTGGATTCACTGAATGATTAGGAAAGAAAATTAATCCGCCATCTTAATTCATCGATATAATGTAAAATATATGAAAACTGAAGTGAAAAGCGGCTATGTGTAGGCCTTCATCTGTATCTCCTAATGGCCTTCATAATTACTGTTTGAATCTAAGATGGAAAGAGTGCGTCATAAAAGGTTCCAGCCGTAACACCTGTATATCTGTTTTAATTGTATAGGTACAATGTATACACATTTATATTTTATGTACAAATAAAGATGGTGCGTGTACCAGGGACGTAATGCTATGTATGTCCCCGCATGTATACTACTCCTATCGCGTCTTAAACTAGTTCTTATAATGTAACTAAGCTATAATATCAAAGCCGCAATATATATATCCTTGTTCAAAGCGAAATATATGGCTACGAGCAAGCGTGTATAATGAAAAGGAGTCTTTGTTTTTGAATTAAAATCGATTTGATTGCTAACAATACACAAAAGGATTGGAGGCAAGTTATCACAACTTATCAATGTCCTTTCCGTAATACAATTATACAGAGGCGTAGGAAGCGGGGGGGGGGGGGGGGGGGGGGGGGGGGGGGGGGCAAACATATCTCTTTTTGTGTCCCCCCCCCCCCCCCCTTTTGACATCTAAAATCTAAAAAAGGGGAAAAAACTAACGGATTTTGATATTTATTTCGATAAATATCTGTAAATTTTCGAACCGAATAGTTTTCTTGAAGGCAACGATAAAAACTTAATCTTTTACATCCGGAACATTCAGACTTTTATATTAGTATAACAATCCTCAGACCTGTGTGTCGGTCGTCTGCACTAGTCTGGTAAGTCAATATTTATATCTTAATACGAAATTTTGCTTAACTTCATCACATAGATTCGATAAGTTGATGATAATTTGTGAAGTTTATTGATTTCATAATGAGAACAAGACAGAAACACAACACGGATGAGAATGCGCGGTTTTAACGTGAAAAGAGTAATATTAGTTACCGACAGGTACGAATGAGGAAACAACGTATAACATGAAACGGCACTGGTTTGGTTTAGTTTGGTTTGGTTTATTTTGTTTAACGTCCTATTAACAGCTAAGGTCATTTAAGGACAGCCTCCCGTGCGTGTGACATGCATGCGTGTGGCGAGTGCGAATGTGTGTTTTGGGAGGCTGCGGTATGTTCGTGTTAAGTCTCCTTGTGATAGGACGGAACTTTTGCCGATTTATAGTGCTACCTCACTGAAGCATACTGCCGAAGACACCCAACAGCACACCCCACCCGGTCACATTATACTGACAACGGGCGAACCATGCAGTCGTCCCACTCCTAATATGCTGAGCGCTACGCAGGAGTAAAACGGCACTGGCATTTGTTGTCGACAAATTAGCAGCATGTAGGGTTCGCTTTAGATACACATTCTATCAGATTTGAAAAGTTAAAAACCTGTCAATTATTAAGGAAAAATAATAAGTTTTTAAAGTGAATAACTATTCTAGGTAAATTTTGCCTTTTTCGTAGGAGGAAAAATAATTATAGCCTAATTAATGGGGAAAAAATCGACTCGCGCATATGGCGCTCGCATTTAATTCGGCTCGCATTATCACTAACTTACTGGACCACTCTTTCGAAAATCCTGGATCCGCGCCATGATAATTAAATGTTCACTCTCATTTTACCGTACTCTTTAAAAACTTTTTTCATATGAGGGTAATTTAGGTTTGATTGATCATTTAAACTGTTTTAAAGTGTTACTATTTCTTTTTTTCCAACGGCAGGTTATTCCTTAAATTACAGATATTAGGTATAAAAGAAGAAATAATAAGACTATTGCGATAAAAAGTGATTTGTTATCCATCTCTATTTCTGAGATTATAAGCAGACAGATCAGACACTTTAGGGGGAAGAAGAGACACAAGACAGTTTGGTGAATTACACGACTGAATGCTATAAAAAAAGACTGAGTTTTCTGATATTTCTACGTTCTTTTAAGAATTGCCAGTTCAATGCCTGATATAGTCTAAATTTACATGTAAAAATGGGCAAGTCTGTAATAATTCTGGCGGCTTCATACTGTATGTTTCCAATAGCTTCTGTGTCTCCTTCGTGGCAACTATCCCAAACCTCACATGCATATTGTAAAACAGGCCGAACGTACACCTAAAACTGAACCTTGAGGAACTCCCGCTTTAAGAATTCATTCAGAAGAAGTACATTTTTTCATGACATATGAATGTTTTCTTTCAAAGTGGTAGTGTTTAAACCATTTAAATAAATTTCCCTTAATTCTATATTTTTTCCAGTTTCAAAATCAATCCTCTATGCCACACACGATCGAAAGCTTTAGAAAAATCACAAAATATAATCGCCGTGTGTTCTTTGTTACTTTGTTACCAGTAGTGTGTTGTACATATTTTGCCACCTATATATAGATCTAAAAAGAAATCAAGAGATAGCGAAACCTTTGGATTCGCAAGATAACTTTATCTTTCCAACCTTCACTAATGTTTCACATTAGTTAACAGATCAATCTCATCTCTAGAGATAGTCGATTTATCAAAAACTAAGATAATATTTGACATCCATCCTTAAAATAGACGGTTTATCTATGTATGGCTCCATCGATAGTGTGATTCACATCGGCCGGTTTGATAACACGGCTGTAATATTCACAGGACCCTGGTTAATTATATAGCGAACGACAGTAATCAATGTATTTAAATCTTCAGATAGATTTACTAAAAGGGATATTATTTTAGACCTAAAATGTACATACATATGATGTAAACATTATTTTATTTCTTGATTATTCTTCATTCATGTCCATCCACATTAACCATTCATATAAAGTATTTATTTATTTAATTATTTTATAAGTCTATATATTCATAGACTATATACATGTATGTCCCTGGTATATTAACTAGAATATTAACCATTCATCACAACGCGAGCGGTTATAAAAACTAGAAGATTTCGTTTCGTTTGATTTAAATTTGAATTTCTATAAACCACATATACAGGCCCTGTTGGCCACACGGTATTATGAAACCGGCGTGGTAAACGTCGGTGCCCGTTCGATCAGAGAAGATCGAAAATAATAGGAACTAGTTGAACATGATGCCAATATGATGTGACAGTGTAAGTATAAATTAATTTGCACCATTTTGCTATTCATGATTTATAAACATAAATCGAAGGAGGCGGCTGAATGTAAACTTGAAGCGATTGATTGAAGGACGACTTGACCCTTTACGTAAACAAAGTTCACATACAGGCCCAGTTTAGAGTTTGACGTTGTATCGTTCAATACGAATATATAATGGTTCATATGAAAATACCGCGTATACTATAAAAAAATACAGTACGTCAAACTACCAGTTCATATTAACGTAAGGGATGGCATCATGCATCAGCAGCATCACTCTTAGGTTTACTTAAAACACTAGTCTGAATATACTGTTGAAAATTCAAAACAACTGTCGACATTGTGATTGTCATTATTTTCTAACGATAGGATATTGCTGACAGTTCTTTAATTCTCATTTTTCAGTGGATTTTCTTGAAATTTTACAAACTTCTAGGAAATTATTAGCCTTTTCCAAGTTTTCCCCCAGCTGAATGATAGTAATTTTGTCTAACCGTTTTCAAGAGATAGGCCTACTGCAGCCATACAGCTGAACTGGACTGGGCAGAACATGGCAATGGTGGCCAAGTAGCCCAAAAGGTTAGAGCATCCGGCTAGGGCTCGGAGATCCCAAGTTCGAGTCCCAATCAGGTTGTTGTGGTTTTCCTTTCCTGTTACCTTGTAGGTGGTATGTCCAGTATGCTTGTAAAGTGTTATAAATACTGTAGATTTAAAAGTCCGCACTCTACTGACTTCATAAAATATAAAATTATCCAATTTTCCTGAAACTTCGTTCTCAGAGTCTTGGAATTTGAACTCCATTCACTTGCTTACGTCATCTTTTGGGCAAATTATGATTTCAATCTCCTGGGGTCAAAAGTGAGGTCACTGCTAGCTGCTAGTCTACTAAGTATAAATAAATGTTCAACAATTGCCCTAAAACTACTTAAACACAAATTGGAGTTTTGAATTAATTTGCATTTCATTCTCCTAGGTCACTGTTACTATAAAATATATTCTCATTGTCCTCACTCTACTTACTTTAATTATCTGATATATGTAGTTCTGTTCAGTACTTCAAGCTCATACTCAAAAAGTTTTTTTTATCCCCCAGGGCCCTGCCAAACGAGGTTGGCAGGGGATCCCCAGACGT
This sequence comes from Pecten maximus, assembly GCF_902652985.1. Taxonomy (NCBI): domain Eukaryota; kingdom Metazoa; phylum Mollusca; class Bivalvia; order Pectinida; family Pectinidae; genus Pecten; species Pecten maximus. The sequence goes on from NC_047025.1 coordinate 30,823,967, forward strand.
ACAAATGGATTATGTCCTTTCATCGTTCCACATTCAGAATGATCGATTTTAATGAAACTCTTATATTTATTAAATTTGTGCAGTTAATCATTATGTACAATATATTTTATAAGTTAATATCATTGGACTTTTAAGGATTTTTTTTCAAATGAAATTTTCAGTCAGCCTTAATTTCTTTTTAGATGATCATTGGAGTGAACAAGCTTAGAAACAGAAGATGCTGATCTTAAGATGGCTGCAGAAATCATCAAAGCCTGTTCAGCAGGTTTTGTCCAGATGCGGAAAAGTGATATTCGGCAAAAAGTATTTGCTTGTGACTAATGTCAGTATAACTGTGGGATTGTCTTGTACTGGAGACTTCCTGCAGCAGCGGTACCAGATAAAGACAAAGGAAACAAAGTCTATGAATTTGACTCGCAGCAAACATGTGGCAGCTTCTGGACTAGTGATAGGACCATTCTGTCATTACTGGTACATATTTCTGGACAAATGGCTTCCTGGTAAGACGACCAAAGTTGTGCTAAAAAAAGTTATTGTGGATCAGCTAATTTGCTCTCCAATATATATTTCTTTGTTTTTAATAACAACTTCTGTGCTGGAGAGAAAGTCTTGGGAAGAAACCAAAAAGGAAACTACTAGTAAAGGTGCCACCCTTTATCTGGCTGAGTGGATTGTGTGGCCCCCTGCTCAACTAATTAACTTCTCCTTTTTACCAACAAGATACAGGGTCCTCTATGACAATTCAATCTCACTTGGATTTGATTGTTATTTCTCTCGTGTCAAATATGGATGTACGGAAAACGCAAATGAAACCTGAAGAAATCCAAGTTTGATCGTTTACTTGATTAACTTGTTACCTTGCCAGAACTCAACAATGATGTTGACATGACCCATGAACAATATTGCTTAATTATTTTTTCTATTATTATTACTTTTAAAATGACAAATAATATACATGTATTGAATGAAAATTACTTTGTTTTGATATTGTGCAATTTGTGTACTGAAAGAGTTCTGCTTGGGATTGATATCCCATAAGGACTTCATGTTGATAATCAAGATATGATGAATGGGGAGCATGTTGTTGTTTTATAACTTGTGATATCTAATAGAGTGAAAGGGTTGTTAGATTTTTTATGTTGGAAAAAATGGACTCCCATAAAAACGTTATGAATATATTTGGCCTATTCTGTCATTTTTTATCACAATATTCCATAAGAATTTATTACTGGAGTAAAAATGCTGTATTTATTCCCTGAGTTTATCCACTGTGAACAGCCACTAGCCCCAGGGTCATGTTTAGGCGGGGTCTCCTTGTAGTAGTTGGTAACTACCTCACTGAACAACATACAGGAGGCCTGTCACATGCCATCCAGAGCAATTAGGGTAAACTATCTTACTCAATGACACAACCTGGAGAGTACCAACCCGTCTGTTCTCAGCTTCCAGATAAAAACAAAACAACACAGGTAGGGAGTGTCGAACCATGTACTTCGGATCTTTACCCGAGATTACATGGCCGGTGCTCTAACCAACAGAACTCTTGCAGCCATTGGAATGCTGTGAAGCAGGTTTATTCAGATTTATTAAAATAGGTCAAGTGTACTGTACTCCTTTTACACTTTTTTGACTTTCGTCAGAAGATCTTAATAACTTATTCATAGGATTTCCAAAGTTAATCCAGTCATTCATGCATACCCAAATTTAACACAGCTGCTTTTCAGCATTCCACTGACAATATATAATGACTTTAGAGTCTAAAGTATTATGTTGACCTTAAGGATTTTTAAAGATAGTCAAGGTCATTCTTTTGAAGACTTCTGAAAAATCTATGTATATATATATATATATAGATCTCAACAAATCAGAAAATACATTATTAATGACTCATCCACACCTATGCATCAAGATTCAAGAAATTATATTTGATACCTGGTAGATCAACATCCACATCAGAATGGGCCGGAGATGTCACGGCTGGTATAGTAAAGACCTTTATGACAGGAACTGGTATGTTGTAAATTAACCCGATAATACAATACCTAGTACATATATAGGTCTTTACAGAATTCTATACAGACCTAAACTAGGTATTTCATTATCAAATTCAATTTATATCTACGTAATCTACAGGTATAAATGCCTGTGATCAGAAAATGTTGTGTTTCTTGATGACCAACTTACCTCTTGAGCCACATTAAGTCGTGTGCCTGGCACTATACAGTGATTTTCGGGATTCAGTCCTGGGCTTGTGTTTTTCCTGTGACTACAGTAACTTAAATTTTGTATTATATCTCTTTGTATTGGCAGAGGTACTACCTATAGCTACTGTTGTAGTAGAAAATCATTTGGCAATTTTTAAGTTTTTTAAGTCATATTTTCATGCAAAACTAAAATGCTCTTCCACTACAACAGTAGCTAATTAGGCCAGTACCTACAATATTGGCACTATCAAAATTTTGGAAATTGTGTTCTGGTCTTTCCTGAAAAAATCAACGAGGGCAAAATATGAAGACAATATAGATTTAACAAAAAAATAGCTAATGGCAAAATACATCGAAAATAAGGCTATGTGTTTGAGAGGGGAAGCTTCCTAGACACCAAAAAGCATAAGATATGATCAGTAGTAAACAGTGAGTTTTTGATGGACAAGGGTTGAGCTTGAGTATTTCAAGAAGATTATGAAATAGAATCCACGAACCCTTGAACAGGTTCGTGTTGTAATGCACAAGGAAAAATCAACCAGAAATTGTTGGCTAAGGCATCAACCATTTAACTTTAGGGGGAGGGGGAGAAGGCCTGGATTTTTTTGCGAAAAAAAAGATTGCTTACTAATTTTCTAAAAACAAATTAATTGTTGCAGCTATGGAGTTAACAAAAGTGTGATCTTTTTTAAGCGATGAAAAAAGTTTGATTTTTGCCTCTGTGAAGAACAAAAGAACCCACAAAAATGATTAAAAAATTAAAATTTTATTAAATGCTGCAAGTTGCATGTCATTCAAAATCCAATCTAATTAAAATCAGATGTGCACTATCCACTCTGTAAACTCCGTATGACTTACTCCGTATAAGTTAACGGAGTGGATAGTGAACATCTGATTCAAAATCTATATATTTAAAAGCTGCCATTTCTTGTTTTGCAGTATCAATCTGTATCATAATATATTGTTGTGTTTTAAATTATCATTCTAATATAATATTTTAAAGTATACTGAAAAATATGTTTCTTTAATTCACTGAGACTTTTGATTTATTGGCTATTTTGGTTTGGAAAAAAAGTTTGTTTCTGTCATGATTTAAAAAAGTAATGCAAACAATTCGTAGATTTTAACCCAAATTCTATAGTTGTTTTAAGTCTCAAATTCAGCCACCATCGTAGATATTATGAGCTAAATTACGGTATTCAACTGGTAGCATTTATGTAGCGTACACAAAATATGCAGAAGTTACCTCCCTTCGTCCACCAAATCGATATCTTGTATCTGAAACGTACACAATATAAAGGTGAGGTTCCCGACACTAATTTCCTATAGGGATCGACCTAAAGAATGTTTACACTTAAATACTACTCACCGATACTTGCTTTATGCCATCAATGTTGGAACGGGGATTGTCACAAAACAGATGCAAATAAATATTTATTTTAATGAAATAGGAAAGTTTGTACCATAAACTAATACATATACCAAAAAATTACCGCCAATAATATTTATTTTTTAAGCATTTTGTGAAAAAACGTGTTTCAGTCCAAAATTATTTAGCGTATAGAGTTTTATTACTTACCATAATCCTGCCCAAAGATCAAAACTCTACCATTTCTGCAAAGTGTTGATTTTTGGCTTTGATGTGTGTCACCCTATAGCAAATGACTTGAACGATAGTGGACATAACAGACCGCCCTGTAACACCCCAGACCTTAATGTACACACGTGCCTTTCCTAATATATAACACCCCGTAGCACGCATACAAGTAATGCGGACATGTGAAGGCAACGTCCTTAAATGACCATCGCTTTTAATTATAATTAGGACGTTAAATACGACTAAACAAATCTTACCCCATATACACTAATCTTATTGTTCTTGTGACATTACATTTAGCGTTTTCTTCAAGTAAACAGCTTATATGTCCATGATTAAAAAAATAATATTAAAGCGCATCAATATATCCTATTTACAAAATCGCATCTGACGGAGACTTTGAATACCTAATACAGTATCGTTTTCACAATGAGAGATAGGTGTGTAGGTGCAGTTGGTGAAGTTGTCTTTGGGAGAGACATAAAACCAAGAAATCTACAAGAAACAAGACTTCCCCAGCATAAATGGGTAACTTCATGTTTTGAAAGCAGATGACAATAACATTACTGATGATCAAGAGATTGACATGTGTGTGAAGTGTTTCAAGAATTATTAGAGACGAAAGCCCAACCTGAATATAAAAACGTTGATGTTGATGATGATAACTGGCGGAATATCCCATTATTATCCATAGAAGATGTATGTTATGACCAGTCTTCCCACGCCAAATACGTACATTGTATGAATAGTTTCGGTCAAAACCCGACCATTTTACCCAAGCGCGCAAAACACTCATCTTTCATTACAAACTCTGGTGTCCTTGGTCACGTATTTGTTCAGGTAGCAATGTACAGTAAAAATGCCCAAATCTGAAAAATATGGCACATGTCTTAGATATGTAAACATTGCCAGTTAACCCTACATTTTACCTCTAATAAAGTATATATATTCGAATCTACAACATTTGCAATTTTAATACAGCTCTGAAGGATAAGTAAACTTATTTTTTCTGTGATTTTTAGAGCTGTGAATACCATGGTAACAACCTAAAAATTGTTTCAAAATTGCAAAATATGATATTTGACCCAAAATGACACAATTTTCTACACAATTTTTTTTCTGAAACCTATTTGAAATAAAATATCTCTATCCCAAAGATAGAATTAATCTTGTTTTGACATATGTTGTAAATTAAGTTTTCCTGCTATCTTACCTTTTCGGTGGGCTTCCATTTTTCGCTGTAGGCAAAACTAAATTTCCTGTGTAAACACACTTTCGGAAAATCCGGATCCAATTTATTCATTTTAGTTTTAACAAATCTGAAGCCTGTATGTACTACTTCATACTGATTATACCAATTATAGTGTACATTTATTTTTTTCATTTTTTATGCATATAATAAAATAGGAGTTATTTGCTTAACAAAAAAATCGCCCATTGCCAGCCTGTCCTACTGTAGTGTGCTACCTCATATCATCTCAAAGAGAAAGTTCTTAACCCTAACGTTGAAATTCGCTCTGATCATACAAAAAAGAAATTTTGACTACTCGGCTACCTTCCTGATCAAAGGATATCATCAGTGATCTGTTAGAATTATCACATACATGTACTATTAATGTAGGTGTTGTTCTTTACTCTGCGTTTCTCCTCTGGATGATGCAGATCGTAAAGCCTGGACAGACTGGACCAGAACACAGTATCTAGAAATTCTTTGACATTGTTCGTTGACACGGGTATTTACACTCCAAACCACGAGGGAACACTGTTGTTGCTCTTGGTAAAAGTGAAAACAGACATAGTCTAGAAACAGTGTCCATCTCTTTTTTACATGTCAGTTTCCAGTATATCGAAAATATTTCATTCCATAGTAAAAGCACCAGACATAACTATTGTTCCATTGTTCCTTGGACGTGAAATCTTACAAGAGAAAACATCCTGGAGCACAACACAGTGTTCTCCGAAGCATTTATTGTCGACTCTCATACTTGAGGGTAAATATTTCTTTATTCCTGATCACAAGCTTCAGAGAAGTTCATCAGCATAGCCCTGTTGAATGGTTATATCTGGACACAGTAGCACCGTTTCCTGGAAGCAATAATGTTGCGAAGATTACAAAAGACATCATGTATTGTCTCTCCTGACAGGAGAAAAATGACAACATCGTTGTTGATAAGGGTTTAGGGATGTTTTGCCAGATTTGGAATCACGTGGTTTGACAACAAATATGCTGTCGTATTTAAAACCTGGGCAAACTCAACATGACGACCTGCAACCTAACCTTGATAGATCCATAACTAAATCCAGTTTGGTAGTGGAGTCATATCACACACGATTCAAGCAATGACCATTTTTCAAAACACAACTTGTCTCCAACTATTTCATTGATGTCATGCTCTCGTTAGAATAGTAACAGCCTGTCTCATTGGAATCGATGACTCAAATAAGTTAGAACACCAGAGCGAGACGCATTGGATAGGGAGCTGGTTAACACAATGAAAGCGTCGTAGTGTTCACAACACCTTAGCACAGCGTTTGAAAGATGAGCCAGATTTTACCAGAAGGACCAAGTCACTAGTGTCAAACTAGATGCAACTGCAGATAATTGTGACTTTCCAAAGTTAGACAGGGAATACTTTCGGACAATGTCCTGCGGCACATACCGAATATCACTGAGAGGAAGCTACATCGGTGAGCACCTTAGTGATGATGGGCACTCTAGGGACATCGTACAATGTCAGATCAACTCGATCCATATGAGCCGACGCCATTAATCCCAATGAAGAATCATTATTGCCAGTGTCCTACTGGACAGAAAACCGTGGGGAATATGTTCCCACGTAGTCAGTATCGTTTTCTATTTAGGATACTACATGCATTTGGAAATCAGTAAGCCTTTGCATCCAAAAGTCTAAAGGTTTAAGACAAACCTCAAGTAATGTAGATATAGCTACCAACCGTCATCTTTCATGTATTGGTTATTAGTGTACGTGGCAGTCCCTGTGTACAATATTTCAATGCAAAACAGATTTTCCTCTGTGCTCGTTTTTCTTTTAAAACTCACATAGCGATATTGTCTATCAATTTTAATTACTTTGCACAAAACTGTTAATTACCATTTTTTGGCAATTTGTTTTGTATTGTTTGGAGATGTTTTTAGAATGAATTACAATAGAGCAAGGGTGGCGGCAGCTTCATATAGTAAAGAATGATCAAGATATTGTTTGGAGATAATATGAAGCTTTGTGGCGCTTTTTTAAGGCCGCACCTTCACTCAAAAAACTAGTCTTTGGAAAGTATTTAATTTTATTGAAAATTTTAAGAAAAAACTTCATATTTAAAAATAAAATACTTCGGCCACCTTCATAAAGGTGAGCCAGTTTTCCGCCATTACCTTGTTGTGTTGTTTTGTTAGATTAGTTTTTGATTAAACAGAGCTTGCTGCTTTTAGGTGGCTTTTATTTACGAAGAAGTGGAAAAATAAAGAGTCTATGTAATAGACGATTTTTTACACGATTCGCATTTCCCGCGTTCGATGATATTATTTAATATTTGATTCGCTGATCATGTCACGTGATTTGGTTTGAGCGATGAGTCTGCGCACAAGCCATTTCAGGCTGACAGAAAAAAAATTCAGACGCCATTTTAATTCGATCAAAACATTTGTTTTTTCCCACCCTACCCATCCCAGTGATTGGTGTTTGTTTGAACACTTATGATTGTCATGTACACCTTTTTCTATGTGTTTAGTAAACAACAATATTAATAATTGTCATGTATCTCTCTTATGTCAGTTGTGTTCTCTTATGTCAGTTGTGTTCTTAAGTAATTTGTTTTATGATTATCATGTATGCCCGGGCGCTTTTTTAAGGCCGCAGCTTCACTCAAAAATCTAGTCTTTGGAAAGTATTTAATTTTATTGAAAATTTTAAGAAAAAACTTCATATTTAAAAATAAAATACTTCGGCCACCTTCATAAAGGTGAGCCAGTTTTCCGCCATTACCTTGTTGTGTTGTTTTGTTAGATTAGTTTTTGATTAAACAGAGCTTGCTGCTTTTAGGTGGCTTTTATTTACGAAGAAGTGGAAAAATTGTATTTTGACCTTCAGAAAAGTTCGCTTAATGTAAAAAGAGCATGTTCTTGCTCAAAATCTATCACATTTTTATGTAATGTTACTAATGTATCCAAAATTGTAACGTCTTGCTTTGCATATATGATATCTAACATGTTATTATCAGCATATTCATGTTTATTTTCTCATAATAGAGAACGTATGGGAATTTTTCTTCAATAATTATGCAAAATATAAGTTAGCCTTTCTCAGAAACTAACGAAAAGATTCATACAATCGATATCCGATTACGTTGCCCGATATATAAATGTAATTTTAGTACAATTTTCCTTACAAACAAATAACATTTTGACCTTATAAATACTTGATAAAGTGTGCTTGTGAGTATTTACGACTTTGGTACAAAATGGCCTCGTTCTGGCATGTCGGAACGGAACAAGGTTTTCATATGTACTATCAGATGCCCCATGGATATGTCTATCCGGGCATTAGGTAAAGGATCGATTTCCTTCGTGGGCGGTTTTAGAGCATTTCCTGCAACAGCACCTTGACGATATACCATGTTAAATGTGTAGGCACCATAAAATATCAAAGAAATGTTTTTAGATTGCGTACTCCCTTTACGAAATATGCTATTGAAAAACCGGAGACATCGGAATGACATACTGCATCGATCTATTCACTGTACGCCTTTGACATATGCTATGCAATGTAAGAAAAGGTCAATGACAAACCTCCCACCATTTTCGAGCAGTTGTCATGAAATAGAATGCGGAGGGAGAAGAAGAATAAACGTAACAGAATCAATAAGTCAGTTGGTGAAAAGCCCTTACAATTACACCTAAGAAAAGATGATACGAGACATGGCGACATTAATAATTGGGGTAGGGTGGGGTTGCTGAAGATAGGGCATTTAATAATGGTAGTGTCGTGATTGATTACAAACTCTATTGGACTGGATAAATTGAGTAAGCGTGTTGTCAAAGGATATATCCTTAGAAGAAGACGTGTATATTACTTCTAAGACGTGTATATTACTTCTAAGACGTGTATATTACTTCTAAGACGTGTGTATATTACTTCTAAGACGTGTATATTACTTCTAAGACCTAATTTCCATAAAAGTTCCTCTAAAGCCCCAAACTGTCACAATATGTTCAATATGTAAAGTCAAGTTTTCAAGAGGATTGAATCTAACAGTTTTAATTCAGTGCTTCAAGGAAGAAAGAAAGAAAGAAAGAAGGAAGTGCTTTTCAGGACCGGAGGGCAAAGGTCAGTGTAATTTTTACTAAATAGAAAATCAGCTTATGGATATAGTGTTCGATTGGGCTGATTACATTCGGACATTATCCAGTGACTGCCCTGCAGGTAAGGCGTAAGAATTGTACCTGCTGCCCCCATTGCATAATCGTAAGAGGCGACTAAATTTGGGATCTTATCTTTTCTCTTCTTTCTGAACAACTTTCTTCTTCCTAATGTCTCCCTTGACAATGCCTATCTTTTGGCCTTTAGTTGAGCGTTCGCCCCTGTGAGGAAGGCTTTGGGTTCTGTCCCCTAGCCGAGACATACCAGAGTCTTTAAAAATGGTAGTTGCTACTCCCGCTTACCGCTCAGCATATTTGGAGTGGGACGACTGGTTCGCCCGTTGTCAGTATAATGTGACCGGGTGTGGTGTCCTGCTAGGTTGTCTTCGGCAGTATGCTTCAGAGAGGTAACACTTTAAATCGACAAAAGTTCCGGCCTACCACAAGGAGACTTCACACGAACATACCGCAGCCTCCCAAAACACACATACGCATTCACCACACGCATGCATGTCGCACGCACGGGAGGCCGTCCTTAAATGACCTTAGCTGTTAATAAGACCTTAAACAATATAAACCAAACCAAAATATCCAGTGATGTTTTGACGAACATGCTAGCTTTGGATAGTTTTTCAAAGTCATTGTTAATATCAAAGGAAGTTGCATTCAGTCTTTAATTTGATATTGAAAGAAAAAGTCAAATTCAAGGCTTGCGATAGCTTTTCAGGTTTTGATGTCAAAGGTTAAGATAAATGAATATGACCCTTGAGATCTGTAGTGCCAATTACATTGTCTGGCATTCAGAGCACAGTTGCCTAAAAGGTTATTAGGTTATTCACAATGTAATAATTTCGTGATAAAACTTGAGAATTTTCTGAAACTATACCACTCATCAGTCTCTCCTTACCTGTTTTTTTAGGAATACACATAAAATGGTTTTGAAATTAAGGTGAGATGATTTTTTTTCAGTAATCAAGTAATCAAGCTAATTACCTTTTGAAGAACTGGGCCCAGTACCGTAGTGTCAATTACTTTACTCACAAGATTTCCTCAAAAGATTATTGAAGCGAACAAAATCAGACAAACGCACAACTGGCATTCAATAATGATAATAAAGAAACTGGCTTACAATAGAAGTGACATCTGTTTGGTTTACGTCTGAATCCCACCAATAAAGAATGGATTATACTGTAACATTTAATGATATCGGAGGCTAATGAAACCGTATTATAACAGTACGCGCATAGATGACAAATTAGGACAGATAAAGCCAATTAGGGTGTTAATTGTACTGGGCACCGTGTTGTCGATGTGTTAGGTGGAATTAACAAAGCCGTTTGTTGCTAAGGTAACAAATATTGGTCGATATTATAACACTAACATTATAATTTGGCGCGATATCTGATAATAACTACTAATAATGAAACACGTGTTGCTGCTCCGTCGATGGTGATTCGAAGGCTGATAATGAATCGCACCCTCGGGACTATAATCAATTGGAGAGAGAAAAAATAAAGCGGTCAGGATCCAAAAGAAGTGACCAGGTGGTTACCTTTAAAGGTCGTATACCTAATGGACCAAGGCAGATACGCCGTGATAACCTATGTTAATACATCATTAAAACCTTATATGGTATGGCGCCTGTAAGAAGTTTTCTGAAGGAGTCAGATGGTGATTGATAGTTAAATGTTACTGTTATTGCCTTTTCAATGTAAAGTACTTGTCGACAAATAAGCAACGTCAACAATAATATTGTTTATGTCTGTTCAAATTCAGCAAGAAAAGTCTTATTCGGATAAAAATGATATGAATCACTTTTTTAAATTATTTATTTTATTGGCGGTTTAATTGCTGATAGGCAATCAGAGATTGAAAACGTGTTCGGTCGGTGGCGTAGGTGAGGGTCAGAAGCACGAGTATAGGCGTGTCCCTACACACATATCACATGAGTGAATGATATCCGGACTAATAGAATCTATCATGGGTCTGTTCCGTGGACAAGGATATTTCAACCCGGGTGTAAGAGTGCTGGCCAGCCAAACTCTGACACGAGGGTTGAGATATTTTCTCAGGAATTTTGTCAGACTGAGGGAGATGTTCGCAAAATAGTGTCCTGAAGGAGGAATTCGGCGATGTTTTCACAGACTATTCTGTTTTGGATGTAAACTTTCTTAATGAATGATACGGCAGGTTAAATACTAAGGTGTTGCTTGTGATTTGTCGTCCTTGTAGTTTTCACAATTTACCGACTCCTGCTATTTCAGATAAATTAATCAATTAATCAACATTTCGTATGGAAGCGCCTGTGACTCAGGCTAGTGAGAATGTCCCTTTAACCTGGTGGTAGATGCATTGCCTTGAGAGCGAGAGGTCTCTAGTTTGAAGTTTGTGCGGGAGGGTAATTTGCTTTACTGCATCCTATTACATCAGGTCAAGTACTGGTATATTAACTATATGTCTAAATGACCAAAGAATAGTGTGGGAAGTTAATGAAAAGCGATTTAAAAGACTGCAAAGAATTATCAGTAAAGATGTGTACAGATGGACCCTAAATACCTGAACCAATAATACAAGGTGTTCTGGCATGATAAACGCATTCTGCTTGAACGAATGTGCCCGACGCGTAAATATTGGTCAATTGCATGTAATATCATGGTCTCAATGACCCAGTGCTCCTATCACCTACCACGCCATCCAAGTCCTGACTCAACCCAAGGCTTTATACAATGACCCAGTGCTCCTATTACCTACCACGCCATCCAAGTCCTGACCTAACCCAATGCTTTATACAATGACCCACCACGCCATCCAAGTCCTGACCCAACCCAAGGCAGTGCTCCTATTACCTACCACGCCATCCAAGCCCTGACCTAACCCAAGGCTTTATACAATGACCCACCACGCCATCCAAGTCCTGACCCAACCCAAGGCTTTATACAATGACCCAGTGCTCCTATTACCTACCACGCCATCCAAGCCCTGACCCAACCCAAGGCTTTATACAATGACCCAGTGTTCCTATCACCTACCACGCCATCCAAGTCCTGACCTAACCCAAGGCTTTATACAATGACCCAGTGTTCCTATCACCTACCACGCCATCCAAGTCCTGACCTAACCCAAGGCTTTATACAATGACCCAGTGCTCCTATCACCTACCACGCCATCCAAGTCCTGACCCAACCCAAGGCTTTATACAATGACCCAGTGCTCCTATCACCTACCACGCCATCCAAGTCCTGACCTAACCCAAGGCTTTATACAATGACCCAGTGCTCCTATCACCTACCACGCCATCCAAGTCCTGACCTAACCCAAGGCTTTATACAATGACCCAGTGCTCATATCACCTACCACGCCATCCAAGTCCTGACCTAACCCAAGGCTTTATACAATGACCCAGTGCTCCTATCACCTACCACGCCATCCAAGTCCTGACCTAACCCAAGGCTTTATACAATGACCCAGTGTTCCTATCACCTACCACGCCATCCAAGTCCTGACCTAACCCAAGGCTTTATACAATGACCCAGTGCTCCTATCACCTACCACGCCATCCAAGTCCTGACCCAACCCAAGGCTTTATACAATGACCCAGTGCTCCTATCACCTACCACGCCATCCAAGTCCTGACCTAACCCAAGGCTTTATACAATGACCCAGTGCTCCTATCACCTACCACGCCATCCAAGTCCTGACCTAACCCAAGGCTTTATACAATGACCCAGTGCTCATATCACCTACCACGCCATCCAAGTCCTGACCTAACCCAAGGCTTTATACAATGACCAAGTTTCCTATTACCTACCACGCCATCCAAGTCCTGACCTAACCCAAGGCTTTATACAATGACCCACCACGCCATCCAAGTCCTGACCTAACCCAAGACTTTATACAATGATCCTTATGCTACTTATACCTACAAATCCATCCAAATCCTGTTGATGATAATAACGTCAAAATCTGTTTAATTTTCAGAGGACAACTCCAGTGTTTTGGATATCCTATGTTATGTGTTTGAATGTGTTGCCATGGAAGATAAGGGTTTATACGAAAGTTTTAAGGATTACAGCTCCACGGCATACCACAGAAAAAGCTTAGTACCCATGACTGACAAATCTATCTCGTTCCTTACTCATTATGTCCCTACACGTTTTATATTCAGCTACAGGAAGACAGAAACCATATATGCTCACTTTCTTTCTGTATCACTTCCAGATCTATCACCTTTGTATAGGTAGTCATGATAAAACATGACCGTAGGGATGGAACCCTTCATCTCGATAAATATGTCGAACAAGGGGACGTTTCTGATATTCAGGCTTATGTAGGTGTTATTCAAGTGTGTTGTCTTCGCTCTGGATTCATTCTTATAGTTTGTGCTTCGATCCCCTCCTTCCGGTCAAGGCAGACCTAACACTCAACACTATTACAAACCTACCAGTGTTAACATAATCTGTGCCGCCTAGAGGTCATACCATATTATTAACCCCCACACCTATAACAATGGTAAGTACACAACAACCAAACAAAACTACAAAGAAAGCCACAAGGAAAGCCTAGAAGAAAACAAACCCGACATTAGCCATCACACCATCAACAGCACCTGGGTCCTTTTATAAATTTCATTAATTAACGAGTGTGCGAAAACAGCGTCAGTGATGGACATGTCTGAAACCAAACTATTTATCAGTTATGATGCTGTAAGCGGTATCAAAGTTAACAAGCCTGTTATTAACAATAATTGTGAATAGTTTTCCCAAACAGCTGATGTACCCATATAATCATCTGAATCCCTTCCTAAAAACAGGTATAATGTTTCCTTTTGGCCACGATTCTAGAAAATGACCAGATTTCAACACATTGTTAAACGAATATTGTAAACGTGGTAAAAACATTTGCACTTTAAAGTATCTATTTGAAATATCCCCATGTCCACATGCTTTGTTTGTGTTTAAACTGTTGACTATTTTTATTATTTCTCCATCATCTATCTTATTCTCCATAAAGTGCCATGTGGACCAGAGTCATGTCCTACCTAAAATTTCTCTACACCCGCATTAACATCTAGTTTTGTAGGGGCTAGTAAATAATTGAAAAAATATATATATTAGTGGAATTCCATTTGTTGCCTTTGCCTTATGAATAACTTAATGTTCCTTTGGTTATGCATCCCCATGACATCTAACATGCTACCCCTAGATAGACTCTTAATTACTTCTATTAATTCATCTTTGGTACATGTCGGACTGAAAAGGGGAAATTGAGATCACTCAGAAAATACCAGAACATGATTGAAAACATTTTTTTTATTATAACTATCTTACATAAACCACCCCACATCTCCCATACACTCTGTTTACGAATGCGTTATATCTACTCTATGTTTATCCCTGCTGAACCCCTATCATAGTAATTAGTGTAGCACAGTATATGGCAATTGACCGCGGGTATCCGGCGATAGCTGATGTGCGCCTTTACGGAATATATTCGATTTTTTGTTTAGAGACTGCCAAGTGAATATATTATTTAGTAAGACCCATACCCCGCTTAGTACACGAACTACTATATTTCCGTTTTAGTTGATTTGTTGAGGTTTTCTATTCAGCTCATGCTATTTATGCCAGATTTAGAATAAATATATAACAAAGTTTCGTTCGGCTCAGTGTATAAACACCATCTAGCTTCTACAATGTTACCTGCTGGTTCTGAATCGATTTAAACAAATATTAAACACCTATGCAATGACATTGAAAAGGAAGCATATGTAGAAAAAAAAGTAAACAAATAATGAACAGTTGACAGGTTACGTTCAGTTGTTTCCCAGTCTTAAAATAAACTATCCAACATCCACAACACATGTCACAATACATCTTCCTCCCTGAAGGCCGTATGCACCATCTATACAAGTCGAGTATGTCGGACTACTTCAAACTCTATAGCGGTGTTTGTATGAAAGAAAACTATATCAAATTCCCTGTATGCTTTAAGGATGTCACTTACGTTTGAAAAAGAATAATTTACGTATATGACTTGTACTTGAGGAGAAAACAAGGAATATTTTACAAATATTTCGAAACTAAATTCCTTCTAAAATCTTCAAAAGGTAGAAAGTACGCATCGCTTAATTAAGAGAAAACCCATTAGAGTTTCTTTAAAAAAGAAATGAAAAAGGAGTTTTCGTGAGAATCTGCCTAACAACGAAGAGGTACTTGCAGATAACAATGAAGAGGTACTTGGTTACACACATCATAAATGATGGGGTCACACACACACAGGCACAAATAACAGAAGACAAATTGATGAGGAGACCTTTAATTTATGGGGTTGTTAACCAGTGCATAGCAACGCATTCAAGACAACATACATCCTTAGCAACGCCATCATATTCTCATCTATTAATCACCTGGTATGGTATATGCCTACTAATTAATGAGCACTAACGTGTACCTTTTATACATGCAAATCACGGTTATAGTGGACATTATTTGTAATAATGACGATATATGGAGAGGAATGGGATATCGATTGGTACCCTGGATGACCGCGACCACGCGTTCGCTCCACTGGTCAAAACTACTCATCACCTGAGATCCCAGGCCACTAATAAAGACAAGCAGGGATTCAATGTATTGTATGACTATTGTGTGATTTTAGACCTGCACCGAGGCAGAGATTTTGAAATTGGTTTGAAATCTTCCTTACTGACATGCCGGATTCAGTTCCACGAAAGGTGTAACATAACGGTCAACAATTTGAGACCAAATGCTTCGAACTCGACAACCTTGTAGATGTCCTTTTACGGGAGCTATCGACTGTCACTGAGCTTGGGTGAAATCATTGTGTCAATCCCTAACACAAGTCACTCCCACATTTGCCGTATTGAACAAACAATGGATAACTTTGGAAATAGGCACATAAGAGAAAGATTTCAAGGTAAGCAAGAATCGTTATTCCAGATATGAAGTTATATTAAACAGAAAAGTAAGACTTAAATAAGACATAAAGTAATATATGTTTTCTTTTCAGTAATTGCAGGAACACGATGGTGTTGATGGCTAGAAAATTCGGTAACAGATTTGTTCTGTTCATTTGCGTCGTCATGGTGACCTGGTTTTTCCTTTTTCATGGTGTACGCGAAGAAAAACTTACACTGACTGGCCTTCTGGATTTTACTCATCAAAATGAAATCATCAGACCAAAACCATTCATTGCTGTTCCACATCGAAAGCGTAACGAATACTCTGTGAGAAGTATTGTTGTCATGGTTTTGAGCAAGGCGTCCAATATTTTACAACGGGAGGTCATTCGAAAGACCTGGGGGAATCCAAGGAGTCAAATGGAATACAATTTTAGTGTGTACTTTCTGCTCGGTAGAGAAGACAGTGTTAATGTTAAAGACGACAATGGAGACATTGTACAGGTGGACGTCATTGAAAACTACCTTAATCTAACCGATAAAACTGTAGCAGCTTTTAACTGGGTAGTCCAGTTTTGTCATAGGGCTAGCTACTTTTTCAAAGTCGACGATGACGTGTTTTTAGAATTGGATATTTTCAATGAAATCCAAAATAATGCCGATTATCTTCCAGACGATGTTATTCTTGGTTCATGCTCTCAAATGTCACTTCCATGTAGGAAATCAGGCAAGTGGCAAGTTTCTTATGAAGAATATCCGTTTGTAAGGTATCCGCCATTTTGTAATGGTCCTGGGTATGTAATGACATATAAAACTACACGAAGAATACACGAAGAAATGAAGAAAACAAGAATATTCAAGTTCGAGGATGTATATGTGGGAATGGTCGCATATAGACTTGGGTTATCGGTAAAAAATATGAAAAAATTTGTGTACAATTCTAATGTGTATATTTACGACTGGTTGCTAAGCGACCTGTTTTCCCGTTGTCATACAATTACACACTATGCCACACCAGATATCGTCCAAAAGTTATGGGAACAGAGGGAAACGATCGGCAGGAATAAAACCGATTGTTCTCCTTGGGGAATAGCATTTTTCCTTTTGTCTTACATTGTATAGATCTTGCGTCATTTTAGGAATTAAGAACGAGTCTGTTCTGTAATGACAGATGATTTTGTTTTGACTTTGATACTAACGTGAAATTAATTTACAGTCTCATAGATAATGAGACATTTAAGTGTATGTGTGACTCAACATCTCATGGATTCCCTTGTGTGCACTCATTTTCTCTAAGGGATTTCCATTTCATTGTGTTTATTCATATGTCCAATGAACGAGCTGAGCTTTTTTCCAAAGCGAATCAAGAACACAAGATTTTGGCACGAATTTTGAGCCTAATGCCATATTTTGTATATGATATGGACTTTGGGACGTAAGTTCGCCCCTGTATCGAGAAGGTCAGAATCATGATATTGGGTCATTACTTTACTTGGATGAAGAACAATATCTGTTGCGTTAGTGGCATGTTAGGGTGAAGATATATACCAAGTTGAAATATAATGACATTGGCTTACTGGCAACACCACAAGGGTTCCTTTAACAGGATACATTGTTTTTAAATGTCCACACGCATTAATAGCATGTATTATATATTGAACAACATAATTTCTACGTGTACACACTGTTTAATTTGGCATTTGCATATCCATGAAAAACAATGAACATCCACGCAAACAATGTCCTTGGGAAGTTCGATACTTTTCTTTTTCACATTTTATAATAGCAAGTTTTTATATAGTGTATAAAACTAGTACAGGAGCGGTCAATAGAAGTGTTCGTTACATATTTGTAATTAAGTAATGCATAAATATTTCAATGTTCATATGCATAGATCACGTGCACAATCTGACGGGCTGATTGCTTTACAAAAGTATATTTACATATAATTCCAATACTTAATATCATTATTTAACATAACCTTCAGGTATATAGACAGACCAAGAACAAAAACTTTAAATTAAAAAAAAATCATGAGAGGTATATTTCATTCAGTAACCGAAGATCCAGTCTTTCATACATACCACAGTGACAACAGGAATTTTGCCCAAAACCAATTTGACCGTAACAAGGTGGTATATGCAGCAACCCATGAGGTATGTTTTAAAAATTCAAAAATGGTAGTGTTGCGACCAAAGGTGTAAGGCAGGGTTCACTTTTTATCCAAGCAACAATCAAAACAATGCTCAAATGATCTTATATTCTCAAGTGTATGAGTTAATATAACCATGTAACTGAATATTGCACAATATATATGTAACACAATCTTAAAGAAGAAAATAAATGTTAAAAAATCAAATTTTTTGAGTCACATTTTTAGCGATGTCAGTTATTTACGAAAGTGATACACCCACTTCCGGTTCTTCTATACCATACACATTTTGTACTTATTTGGCACAATCTGTTAAGGTAGCGGAAACTGGTTTTGTCATCTCAATGTCTAATTGCAGAAAGGTCTATTTCTATAAACATCCCATTCCGTAATCGCAGGATAACGGTCATATTTGATGATCAAACACAAAAATCATCAGTAAAGTCGGTAAATTTTGAGCTCAACTATGCTCTATAGCTAGACGTTGTTTAATTTTGATTTGAACAAAGCATTTTCAACCAACTTTCATGTAATCGTGATGCATGACACATGATTTTTTTTTATGAAATGTACATACAAGTTTCTGATTCCCTATTACAGAGTATACAAAGTCTATAAGTAGATAATTTCATGTTCACTAACAAATCATTTACTGCAAGAATCTTATGATTAATCTAACACTAAAAACTTTGTAATTTTGTCTCCATTGAACAGTTAATTTTATTGGTACACTGTATATATAAATACAAAAAATTGTATCATGCCAATTAAGATTATCATCAATTTTTATAACAGATTTCCATTTCTCTTGATAGTTTTTATGCCTTTTTACATCCTGCTGAACAAATTTTTTTTGTAAATAAACTTCCAGTCAGTTTTACTCAACATAATTGAAATGATTTTTTCCTTTTCTAGAGGGTTTGTCGATTTTACTTACTATAGAATAATATTGTGCAGTGATAATATCTCTCCAAAAAGGATTTTAAATGAGGTCCCTGCTTCTATTAGCTTTTTTTCTGTCATGGTCATATAGCAGTTTAATTTCAAATGGTAAAATATCTTTTAATATTGTTATCGGGGTTCTAGAATCCTTAAATATTCTTCTGATCCTTCTCACTCTCAGATATTTAATGAATGAGAAAACATTGGTCATGTTAAGCACACCATCTTCCTTGCAGGCAATTAAAGTTTTATCTTTGTAGTTTTAAAATTACACATAGGAAACCAAATAAGATAGGTTTAACATATTTAGGTAAGTTCTTGAAGGGTTTTAGAAGTATAGAAAACAAATGCACAGATTTGGGTAATATAAGAGTTTTTATTATTGTAATCAAAGTAAGATCTCGGCAAGTCCAATATCGTAGAAGTTAATATGCTGTAGTTTATTTTCATAACTGATATTTCCATATTGTCTAGATTTAGGGGGGGGGGGGGGGGGGGGGGGGGGGGGGGGGCAACTGTTTGAAGTTAGTATTTGACCAATTAATACTCAAATCATGACATTTTCTTTCGCTTGAAAACTTCTTTTTTTCTATCCAGTACAGGGTGGATTTTTGTAAATTTATCTTTAATCCCGATATCATAGCGAAATCTTCCAATGATTTGACTGTAGTATATAGAGATTGACTACTGTCATCCAGTAGGAGAAAGGCATCATCAACATATTGACCAAGAAGAAACTGACTACCTAGTATAACTACGTGTATGCCTTAAATATTGTTACTGGATTAAAAGTTCCACTCCAATTATCAACATGTATGGTGACAACGGGTCACCTTGATGACAACAACGACCTATAGTAAAGAAAGATGAAAAGTGGCTATTGTTGATATTACAGCTTTGGAATTGCTGTAACAAATTTCAGAGTATTTGTATAACTAATCCCCCAAATTAAAAGATTCCAATGCCTTACACATAAAACTCCATTCAAAATCCAAGATGAATAATAGCCCAGACTGATTTTTTTCTTCTTTCTTCATACAGAAGCCCAGTGTTATCCCCTATGAACCTACCCTAAATAAAACCATAATAATTCTGATGGTTATTGCTGCTGCAGAAGCTATTTTGTAATTTACATTTAACAAGGAATTGGTCCCCAGTTTTTTTTTAAATACCGTCTACCATTATCGTCATTTGGGATAGAAACAATGCCTTGGTTTTGAAAAATCTGATAACTGCCCAGTGTTATATGCACAATTCATACATCCATGTAAAAAACAACTCCAAAGGCCGTCCATTTTTTTTTACCTATAAACCTATGCCAAACATCCCCCCCCCCCCCCCCCCCCCCAGCTTATCGTAAATCTTAATCTTATCCCCGAAATTTCATTCTCCCCCAGACCCCTCGCCAGGACAAAATTCGCCCCCCCCCCCCCCCCCCCCCCCCCCCCCCTTTTCAAATTCCTGGATCCGCGCCTGGATTCTAAAATACAGCTGTATTAATAATTAAATCTATTGTTAATCTTTATGGACAGCTTGAAAAATATTTTCGTTAATTGTAATAGCCTGATCTGGAATGCCGGATAATAACAAATCTAATGTTATTTGATTTATGTTTTTAGAATTAAGATTTTGAAACAACTCATACGTCTGATTTAAATAACTAGGACATTCAAAAAGAAATAATATACATTTCCACATAAACATGGGGGGCTATTTACAATGTTAATAAAGGGAACTGCAGTTACATGTATATCTTAATTTCGTATGAATAATATTTAGATTTCTTTCACTATATCCGAAATAGCTGGGAGAATTTGAGTTAGGATCTCGAGAAATGGCATAAGATCTTGCGTTAATTTCTAAGTCACTCCAAATGTGTGATGTGGAGGACAGAAAAGAAGAATTTGTACTAGAAAGTCTGAAGTTTGGTATTGCAAAATCTTGGCCGTTTCTTAGAGGATAACTGACGTTTTTATTTACTGTATTTGGTAAATATTTCAAGAATTTCACTTTCACTTATTGTACAGCCGTCCCAATAGTTCAAAACAATAATAGGTAGGCAAAATAAAAGGGTTGTGTAATATTTTTACTATTTTTTTTTTTTTTTTTTTTACAAAATTTATATTTTTAGCATATTAAGGTTCCTCAGTATGAAGCAAATATACATATGTACTGTTTCCATTTACCTACAGAAGTACAAACTACACCCAAGTATCTGTGGTTGTCACTTGAATTAAAAATGTTAAAACATAATTCAAAACCTCTATTGGCATACAACTTACGGACCTCATGCATGCCTTTGGCAGGACTCGTCTGAAAGCAGTAGGCCCATATCCTTTTTGACAGAGTTTCATCAGACTTTCTTGGCATAGAAGATCACAGGTGCTTAGGGTTAGATATTATATATTGTATATGTACTATTAACATGTAGTCTCTGTATTTACTGTATGAAATGGGACTCTATTTACATATACAATATATGATATCTACAATATGTAGTCCCAAGCACCTAGCTGTGATAGAGGATTACCTGATAATTTGTTACAGTCTACATATATTTTGACCTTCCTTAGTGTGTACATATCACATTTGAAACTTTTTTTTTTTCATTTTCTTTCTGTTTTAATTTTAATCTAGCCCCACAAAACGTCTCAAATTTTTTGTTACATGTGCGTCCCTGTGGCTTGGTAGCAGCTCCTTGCAAAATATTTGACATTCAGTTATATCATAAATGTGACACTAAAATAATAAAAATGAATATTTCATATTTGTTAATGTGTATTAGAGACGTATATATATAGAAGAAAGTCAGGTCCCTACTATGCTACCCCAGTCTTGATGCATATTGTCGATTATTTCCTACTTGTCGGTAATTAATATAGATTTTATACTTCCGGTATAAGCTAAACAAGGGGCCACAGTAAAGCATTCCACCAGATTACATGGTAAAGTAAGATGTCAGACCCATTGAATGATGTCCAGGCTGTCAAAAGTCGACATGGCAACCTTCGTGCGAAAATGGCAGCACGGAGAAAACAACGAGAAGGTCTGGAAGCGGAAATCACAAACATTACTTCACCAACCGTGCAGCCGGCGACCTCATCGTCAAA
Source organism: Pecten maximus (assembly GCF_902652985.1). NCBI lineage: Eukaryota > Metazoa > Mollusca > Bivalvia > Pectinida > Pectinidae > Pecten > Pecten maximus. The sequence goes on from NC_047025.1 coordinate 30,846,265, forward strand.
TTCAGGTAGCCAGTGTAGTGTACATACGTGATATTATATGCAGGCCTTGCATCTATATAAATTAATCGTACTTAAACCTAAACTTAAGTTCGTTTAATTGTCATAGTTGTCGGCGTATTTGCGGAATCGTTGAATGATATTTTTTCATATTCACATCGACGAAACATGAAGAGGGGAGGCTACTCGTATATGGTTTTCACAAAAAAAACAAAAAACCACACAGTAGCCGCTATAACTGACATAAATGTTGAGTTAAGTTGAAAAGATTTTTTTAACCAAAGTCAAAATCTTTTTACATACATGTAATGCAAAAAAATAAAGTAGATTGAATGTAAACACTCAGCCTGGACTGTTCCAACATCCACTGTTATCACTTTGAAAAAACAAAACATCTCATCGCACAGGCTGTCATCTTGGATTTCGGTGTCTTGTTAAAGCTTCTGATCACTGTTTCTTGAGATTAAGTAAGAGACAAATTTTCAGAATCAGTAATAGGAAAGATTTTTTTTAAATGCATCAATATTTAACATGTCTATAAAATATAAAATGCAGCTCAATACTATCAGTAGCATTTCATTATGTTGAGGTTTGTTTTGGTGGTGGTGGTGGTGGGGGTGGGGGGGGGGGGGGGGGGGGGGATATACACAATAAACAAAATTTTAGGAATTTTTTTTATTTTTTTGAAACTTACTATATTGAAAAGGGAACAGGTAAGACATATGCATGTTGTTTTTGTTATGTTTAAACACAAAACATTTTTTTATTGACAAATATTTAACCTGCAATGTATTACAGCTACATCCAAGCCTGAAGTGAAGCCTTCCTTGGTAGCAGGTCAGTGTGGAAAATCTCCAGACAGTACTCCTATCCAACAATCTGTGAAACCAGATTCCACTAAGGAAACAGAAACAGTACAGAAAGCTGATCCTGAGATCGAGAAACGTGTCCGAATGATGCTCTGTGACATCAGCTTAGATATTCCATGTAATTCTGCTGTCATTGTTGACCAAATATCTCGTCTGATGGGCAGGGATGTCCAGCTAGCAGTTATTGAAGATGTGCTCAGGAAGTTTGCTTCACAACACATGATCAGGTTATTTTTACCAAAAGATTTTTTACCTTATTTTTCTATATATTTTGATAGTAGGTAATGAAAGTGTTGGAAAATATAGGTTTGTTTTATGTGGTCACCTTTCAATACGCCTGTCAAAATTTGATGTGAGTATTACAGTATATAGCATTGTTCGTCCATCCATCTGTCCAATGTGAACTTATGCTTGTCCCAAGATCTCCTCTTACATTTTTTTTACATTTCTTTATAATGATTTTATGTATTTTTATTTCCTTGAACAGCATTTTGATGTGACTATTTTTGCAAAAGTTTTTGCCATTTGTTTATTGAAATATTTGAATTTTGTCTGGAGATCTCCGCCCAGTTATTAACAGATATCTTTGAAAATTAGTAGGTCATGATATATATTTTTTGTTTCGACTATTTTTGCAAGAGTCATTGCCCTTACATGTTCATATACATTTTATATTTAGAGATTTAATATGTTTGTAATATTGTTTTATCAAAACATTTTCAATATGATTAAATTAAAATGCTGAATCTCACTTACATTTACATTTTCAAATCCCTACAATTCAGCAAAATATTTTCATTGAAATTTGTGATCAACAGGCCCTGGTTTCATCAACATTCATTAATTTCAGAAACTCCTGATCTACATTGTAAATTACCAGTAGGAAAGCCTGATATGATTTAATCTTTACTGAGAAACTTTCATTAAATTACACAATTCTTTCCTATGGAAAATTTAAGTTACTGAGTTTCCTTCAGTTAAGTAACATTGACAAAAGTGGGACCTGGTTTATTGCAGCGAATTGATATCCTCTGTTGTCCTGGAGTTTGGACTGCCTCTTATGAAATTTCTGTATCCAAACTATTGGGCTCCTGCTTTCACTATTCCTTTGTCCAAAGCATTGGGCTCCAACTCAAAAATCCTGTATCCAAAACCATTATCTCATGCTTTCAAAATTCCTGTATCCAAACAATCGGGCTCCCACTCATAATTCCTGCATTCAAACCATTACAAAGTCATTTTTACCTTACAGTATCACATCTGTAGATCAGGTTGGATCAGACAAGAGTAGACTTCTAGTCAACAAACTTGACATCTCCAAGGTATTGTATTTACTATGATAAGCCTTTGTTAACTAAATATTTATACCCAGATCTACTTATTCAAGGTTAATCTATACACAAACTACTGGATTCTGGTTTGAATTTTACAATATTGGTATTATTTTGTTGAGTTAGCCATTTTGCTCGCGCCAGATCTTTGAATTTACCAGTGTAGATATTTCATTAACTACGCATGTATTATACATTCACATATATATATGCTCAAAATATTGTGTGTGATTCTAAATTGCAGTTATCAGCGATAAAGGGGGAAGAAGTCAAGAGCAAGAAGCGAGCCAGAGACAGGTAGATACAGTGTAATGCCCTATTCTTGAGGGGAGTTCATTACAAATTCATGATATAAATTGATTTAAACATATACAGTGAGAAAGTCCAGGGTTGTCTCCATAATTTTTATTTTGGGATTTCCTGTCTTATTCTTTCATGTCTCTTGCTTTCCTGACTCGCACTTTCCGAACTCACACTTTACTGTCTCATGCTTTGCTGTATCACACTTTTCTGACTCATTATTTGCTGCCTCACACTTTCCTGCCTCACACTTTCCTGCCTCACACCACACTTTCCTGCCTCACACTTACCTGCCTCACACTTTCCTGACTCACACTTTCCTCACACTTTCCTGACTCACACTTTCCTGACTCACAACTTTCCTGACTTTCACACTTTTCCTGACTCACACTTTCCTGCATGTTTTCCTTTCTCATGCTTACTTGACTCATTATTCCAGGGCAATTTCTCAAAATTGAATTGCTGATATAATCTAAACAAAAATATTCCTTTTTAATGCACTTAAAGGGACAAGTTAGTCAAGTTAAATGTGTTTATTTTATTATCATGTCTAAAAAGTCTTTCATTCCTCAAATGCAAGTCTATTGTTTTTATATTTAATGATTATTTTAATTACCCATGTATGAAATCCTTTTACAAAAACTGAATAGCAATGAAACCTGATGAGTTCACTGATAATTGATTACTTTAGGATTATGTCCCTTTATGATATTTTAGGTTGGTGACATCAATAATAGTTGTATTGTATCCCAATTAAATTTGTCTACTTTTCTAGTGATGGAGATGAAGGCATAGAACCAGCAGCTAAACACCCAAAACATAAGGAAGTTAAAGAGGACACAAGTATTGAGGTAGGTCAGAGGTCAATTAAACAGGACACAAGTATCGAGGTAGGTCAGAGGTCAACTTAACACCCCAAACACACGAAAAGGAAAGAGGACAGAAGTATCGAGGTAGGTCAGAGATCACTAAACACCCCAAACACAAGGAAGGGAAATTGGTCACTAGTAATGAGGTAAGTCAAAGGTCACTGAACACCAAACACAAGGAAGGGAAATTGGTCACTAGTAATGAAGTAGGTCAGAGGTCAACTTAACACCTCAAACACAAGGAAGGAAAATTCGTCACTAGTAATGAGGTAAGTCAGAGGTCACTAAACACCAAACACAAGGAAGGGAAATTGGTCACTAGTAATGAGGTAGGTCAGAGGTCAACTTAACACCTCAAACACAAGGAAGGAAAATTGAACTTAGATTGGCATCTTAACACCTGGGGAAGTGGATTATCATTTTAATAGCCAATGGTGACTCTTAAAATCCTTGGAATTCAAAAGTTTATATTTGGTAGATCAAATTCATAGGGTCTAGATGATATTGATGCGATAATTATTATGTTCTTTTTTCAGGGAAACGACTCTCTAGTTGAGTAGATTAATAAAAAAATTCTTACAAATAAAATTGTTTCTTTCCACAGGGTCTACTGTCCATGCAGTCAGCAAAAGAGAAAGAAAACAAGAAATTAAATGAGGAAATCTTGGATCTGTTAACGAAGCCTACAGCAAAGGTAACACCTGTTAAACTTTCCTCGAGAAATGATGTAAATATAAAACTGTATAAGGAGAGCGCCCTAACTTACATATACCCTAGATAGAATAAGGTAACGTTAGCATTATAGTACTGGTACAATCAATATATCAGAATTCAAGTATAATGATCAGAAATATTTTCTATAAAAATGTCATAAAAAAACTTATGAAGAATTATTCCATTTTCAGGAACAAAGTTTAGTGAAGAGGTTCAAATCTCAGGGTGGTAAGTTATCCTACAAGGACATATATAGGTCAGGTTTGGTTTGATCATAATATAAAACATGTATCAATCTTTATCTTTACAGTGCTTTAATGTGACAAAAACCTTCATCTATAAATACTTGTCATGGTTATTCCTCTAAAATATATATCCAACAGGAAGATCCCTGTTTGACAAACCAGGAGTTCTCCCATTAGGCAGATATTTTACTGGAATAACCCTCAGGCTCATGTTCACTTTCAACTAAGTTTATTCTATTCTCTATCTGGCATGATAGGTTGTCATTGTACTAGTGAACGAGCTAGTGATAAAGTTCCTTTGATCTAAGAGATATGATAATCTTGTGTCTTGTATAGGTGCCCAGTTAAAGGAGTTCTGTCAGTACGGAACACGAGAGGAGTGTAAAAAACTGGGCGAGACCAAAGAACAGTGTAGGAAGTTACATTTCAGGAAAATCATCCACAAACACACGGACGGTGATTATCTCTTTTGTATTTAATCTTATTGTTGGTGATCACTTTAAAATCATGATCTACCCTCACAATTTCTTCATTGAGAATTTTGATCTGCAATCATATTCACCAAAATGTAGAAATATTCAAGATAAGTTTGAAGTTTTCTAAAATTTAGCTGTATTCTAAAAAAAATGTTTTTTTATTGTATTTTGATGTAAATTTAGTTATTCTGTTCATCTATTTGCTTTTAAAATGTGCAAATCTCAATATAACTACAGAAAACTTCCATGTTACAATCAAACATTTACCATGGCTAGTGTAAAACTTCATTATATAGGTACCAGGGTATTAATGGAATGCTATGGTTATGAAAATTCTTCACTTTTATAAACAAATTAACCTATAAACTAAGAAAGAACAACTGATACTAAAATCCTTTTGTAGAGTCCTTGGGTGATTGTTCTTTCTTGAATACCTGTTTCCACATGGATACCTGTAAGGTAAGGTGTTTACCTGTAAGGTAAGGTGTTATACTATTGTATGTTTACGTTGATGTGTGATGGACTGGGTCCATATCTCTGTCCCTTTTTATTGACATGAAGTAATGACTTTCAGTATCCTTAGTCAACCATTGACATTTAAATGTTACATAAATGTATAAAGAAAGTATACAGTAATTATCATGTGTTAAAGCATGTATACAGTAGAAAGGTTAAGATTTCACTATTTTAATAGAACTGTGATTGTACCTCCAAACTGGCTTTTCTTCTATTAAAGTCTTTTTGCATTGAAGTGTTTGTGTTTTCTCCTCCGGTACTTTATGAATGAAAATACTGTGTTATTTGTTCTTCAGTATGTCCACTATGAGATAGATTACCCAGCAGTCAGTACAACAGAAGCAATGAAGAAAGAAGCACTAGCGATGGCCAAGAAGGGACTGGAGTCTGGAGATGTGCTGTATCCACCACAGGTTACTATCCACAAACCAATAACTGTAAAGTAGAATTGTGAAATGTTCTCTGTCTATCAGTCAACCTTCTGCTTCTCCTCTTTCACTTCTTCCCTCTTAAATCTGCCTTCTTTTTATCTGCTCTTTTCAATATCTTACCCATTTTCTTCTCTCCCTTCTACTTGGTCTCGTCTTGATTATTTTTACTTCTCTGTCCCTCAGTCTTCAGAAATTTCACTACCTCTTTATGTCCTTCCTTCCTCCCTCACTTTACTCCCCTCCCCTTAGCCTCTCTCTTTTTCACTTCTCCCTTCCTCAGTCTCCTTAATTTCATCATAACTTCCTTCCTATTTCCTTTTCTCCTCACTATCTCTTCATTTAACTCCTCTCCCCTTGCCATTGTTAGCTCACCTGCCCGAAGGGCAAGTGAGCTTATGCCGTGGTGCGGCATCCGTTGTCCGTCCATCCAGCGTCAACTTTTCATTTAAACAACTTCTTCTCAATAACCAAGAGGCCCAGGGACTTGATATTGGATCTGTAGCATGTTGGGGTGAAGGGCTACTAAGTTTGTTCAAAGAAATGACCTTGACCTTCATTCAAGGTCACAGAGGTAAAATAGGCTATAATCATCCAACGACTTCTTCTCAATAACCAAGAGGCCCAGAGACTTGATATTGGGCCTGTAGCATGCTTGGGTGAATGGCTACCAAGTTTGTTCAAATAAATGACCTTGATCTCCATTTAAGGTGACAGAGGTGAAATAGGCTAAAATCTTCAAACGACTTCTTCTCAATAAGCTAGAGGCCCAGGGACTTTATCTTGGGCCTGTAGCATGCTGGGGTGAAGGGCTACCAAGTTTGTTGAAATAAATGACCTTGACCTTCATTCAAGGTCACATGGGTCAAAAAGGCTATAATCTTCCAACGACTTCTTCTCAAAAGCCAAGAGGCCCAGGGACTTGATATTGGGCCTGTAGCATGCTGAGATGCAGGGTACCAAGTTTGTTCAAATAAATGACATTGACCTTCATTCAAGGTCACATGGGTCAAATAGGCAGTTTCTCCTCAATAACCAAGAGGCCCAGGGACGTGATATTGGGCCTGTAGCATGCTGGGGTGAAGGGCTACTAAGTTTGTTCAAATAAATGACTTTGACCTTCATTCAAGGTCACAGAGGTGAAATAGGCTATAATCATCCAACGACTTCTTCTCAATAAGCAAGAGGCCCAGGGACCTGATATTGGGCCTGTAGCATGCTGGCGTGAAGGGCTATTAAGTTTGTTCAAATAAATGACCTTGACCTTCATTCAAGGTCACAGAGATGAAATAGGCTAAAATCTTCAAACGACTTCTTCTCAATAAGCAAGAGTCCCAGAGACTTGATATTGGGCCTGTAGCATGCTGTAACGGGGGTCATTTTTCTAAATAACAAATGCGACGAGATTTTAATGAAAACAAGTGTGGAATATCTAAAGCCAATAAAAAGGATGAAAAATATGCAAAAAGCTTTTCGATTACTTGAAAAAGGACAAACTTATAAGCCAATGAAATTATGTAACGAATTCGAAAAAAACATCGGGGTTAGGTATTAACTGTGAATGTTTTTTTACTTTACACATGGAATACTTTTGTTTTGTTAAAATGAGTATATCTACAAAAAGAAAATATCGAAAAACAAACATTTGGACCTAACCCCGATAGTTGCAATTTTGTAACGAATTCCTCGTGGGCATATACCTTGGAGAAATTTTTCGACGAATTTTTTTTTTCTCTCCGTTTTAAAATCTATTTGCACACGCTAAAAGAACACAAAATGCACATTCAGAAAAACTATAGAAACTCAAATAAAACACGTTTTTTACCCTAACCACACGCATATGAATTTTCTATCTATTGGCAAATTAACTGATCTAAATAAACAATTCTTACGTTGAATATCTTGATTAAAATACTTCAGATATTGTGTACATTCAAAATGATGCAAAAAAATTAGCAAACAAATGAAATTTACCAATAAAAAATGAGTGTCAAATTTTATCGTATTTTTAATGATTTTTTTTCAAATGTAAGCCTTATCACACAAGACCTGTTTTAATTAAATTTCAATTATGAGTAAACTGTTCTATGTACATGAAAATTATTTTATTCATTTGTAAATTATCTTTGCACCAGAATGATCTTAAAATCAAGTGAAGAAGTAATAAAACATTAAATGAATACTGAGAATAAAACAAATAAAAAAGTAAAAATGCACATTATCTAACCGCTGAATTCGTTACATAATTGCAATTGTTCACGGTTAGAGGCAAAATGGCTGAATATTGCAAGAACAACGACGTAAATCATTCTAATTAAATTATTCACGTTGATTTTAAACAATAATACACAGTTATTGCTGTTATAAAATCTAACCCTGAACATGTGCAATTATGTAACGAATTGAATTCGTTACATAATTGCAACTCATCAGGGTTAGATTTTTTAACATTATTAACTGTGCTGTGTTTGTTAAATACACGACAGGTAACTTTTATTTAATGTTTGCTGTCGTTTTCTTTGCAATATTAAGACGCTTTGAGTCTAACCGTGGTGAAATGCAATTATGTAACGAATTCGAATTCACTGCGGTTAGGTTATTATAGTGGATATGTTACATTCTTGTATCAATAGAATACAATAAAAGCATTTAAAGAGACGTTTTCCTGCTGATAAACATTTATTTCACTATATTTAATCTAACCCTGATGGGTTGCAATTATGTAACGAATTGAATTCGTTACATAATTGCATATGTTCAGAGTTATATTTTGTAACATTAGTAACTGTTTATTTTTATGTTAAAACACGACATAACTTTTATTTAATGTTTTATTTTTTTTTTCTCTGCAATATTAAGACGATTTCACTCTAACCGCGGTGAAATGCAATTATGTAACGAATTCAAAACTTTCGTTACATAATTGCAAGTCAATAGGGTTAGGATTAAATACGTGATATATAAAGTCTCTTTCGAAAAATATTCACCAATACCGTTAAAAGATATGTAAAACACTAATTAAATGCTCATTTTAGAATTATTTGACCTAACCGCGAACGGTTGCAATTATGTAACGAATCGAACTTTTATCTTATTTTTCCTACATGAATTTGTACATAGTTAAGCACCGATATCGTGTTGGTTTTTGTTCAATTCCTGATAGATAAGTTATGTTTAAGGTTTGCAAGTATTTCCCTCCAGAAAAAAATCACTTGTTTCACTCTAACTGCCGTGTTCCAAAAAATAAGACAAAAATTCAATTCGTTACATAATTGCATATCATGGCGGTTAGGTAAAATACTGGGAAAATACATATTAAATCGCTATAATATTAAAGTTTAAATTAAATCATTGCTTTATTCCACATACACGTGTCTATAACACAAAATTTTAGCCTAACCCTATTGACTTGCAATTATGTAACGAAAGTTTTGAATTCGTTACATAATTGCATCTGACCGCGGTTAGAGTGAAATCGTCTTACTATTATTGCAGAGAAAACAAAATAAAACATTAAATACAAGTTATCTGTAGTGATTTAACACAAAAATAAACTGTTATTACTGTTAAAAAATCTAACCCTGACTATGTGCAATTATGTAACGAATTCGAATTCGTTACATAATTGCACATGCTCAGGGTTAGATATTTTAACAGTAATAACTGTGTTTTTCTTGTTTAAAACACGATAGATTACTTGCAATTAATGTTTGCTGTCGTATTTTTGCAATATTAACACGATTTGGGTCTAACCGCAGTGAAATGCAATTATGTAACGAATTCGAATTTGTTACATAACTGCATTTGACCGCGGTTAAAGTGAAATAGTCTTAATATCGCAGAGAAAACAAAATAAAACATTAAATACAAGTTATCTGTAGTGATTTAACACAAAAATAAACTGTTATTACTGTTAAGAAATCTAACCCTGACTATGTGCAATTATGTAACGAATTCGAATTCGTTACATAATTGCACATGCTCAGGGTTAGATATTTTAACATTAATAACTGTGTTTATTTTCTTTAAAACACGATAGATGACTTTTATTTAATGTTTGCTGTCGTTTTCTTTGCAATATTAAGACGTTTTGAGTCTAACCGCGGTGAAATGCAATTATGTAACGAATTCGAATTCGTTACATAATTGCATGGCACTGCGGTTAGGTTATTATAGTTGATATGTTACATTCTTGTACCAATAGAATACAATAAAAGCATTTAAAGAGACGTTTTCCTGCTGATAAACATTTGTTTCACTATATTTAATCTAACCCTGATGGGTTGCAATTATGTAACGAATTCGAATTCGTTACATAATTGCACATGCTCAGGGTTAGATTTTTTTACAGTAATAACTGTGTTTTTCTTGTTTAAAACACGATAGATTACTTGCAATTAATGTTTGCTGTCGTATTTTTGCAATATTAACACGATTTGGGTCTAACCGCAGTGAAATGCAATTATGTAACAAATTCGAATTCGTTACATAATTGCATTTGACCGCGGTTAAAGTGAAATAGTCTTAATATCGCAGAGAAAACAAAATAAAACATTAAATACAAGTTATCTGTAGTGATTTAACACAAAAATAAACTGTTATTACTGTTAAGAAATCTAACCCTGACTATGTGCAATTATGTAACGAATTCGAATTCGTTACATAATTGCACATGCTCAGGGTTAGATATTTTAACATTAATAACTGTGTTTATTTTCTTTAAAACACGATAGATGACTTTTATTTAATGTTTGCTGTCGTTTTCTTTGCAATATTAAGACGTTTTGAGTCTAACCGCGGTGAAATGCAATTATGTAACGAATTCGAATTCGTTACATAATTGCATGGCACTGCGGTTAGGTTATTATAGTTGATATGTTACATTCTTGTACCAATAGAATACAATAAAAGCATTTAAAGAGACGTTTTCCTGCTGATAAACATTTGTTTCACTATATTTAATCTAACCCTGATGGGTTGCAATTATGTAACGAATTCGAATTCGTTACATAATTGCACATGCTCAGGGTTAGATTTTTTTACAGTAATAACTGTGTTTTTCTTGTTTAAAACACGATAGATTACTTGCAATTAATGTTTGCTGTCGTATTTTTGCAATATTAACACGATTTGGGTCTAACCGCAGTGAAATGCAATTATGTAACGAATTCGAATTTGTTACATAACTGCATTTGACCGCGGTTAAAGTGAAATAGTCTTAATATCGCAGAGAAAACAAAATAAAACATTAAATACAAGTTATCTGTAGTGATTTAACATAGAAATATACTGTTATTACTGTTAAAAAATGTAACCCTGACTATATGCAATTATGTAACGTATTCGAATTCGTTACATAATTGCACATGCTCAGGGTTAGATATTTTAACATTAATAACTGTGTTTATTTTCTTTAAAACACGATAGATGACTTTTATTTAATGTTTGCTGTCGTTTTCTTTGCAATATTAAGACGTTTTGAGTCTAACCGCGGTGAAATGCAATTATGTAACGAATTCGAATTCGTTACATAATTGCATGGCACTGCGGTTAGGTTATTATAGTTGATATGTTACATTCTTGTACCAATAGAATACAATAAAAGCATTTAAAGAGACGTTTTCCTGCTGATAAACATTTGTTTCACTATATTTAATCTAACCCTGATGGGTTGCAATTATGTAACGAATTCAATTCGTTACATAATTGCACACGGTCAGGGTTAGATTTTTCAACGTTAATAAATGTTTATTTTTATGTTTAAACACGACAGATAACTTTTATTTAATGTTTGATTTTGTTTTCATTGCGATATTCAGACTATTTCACTCTAACCGCGGTCAAATGCAATTATGTAACGAATTCAAACTTTCGTTACATAATTGCAAATCAATAGGGTTTGGGTAAAGTGGTGTGTTATAGACACGTATATGTGAAATAAAACAATGATTTAATATAATCTTGAATATTATAATGACTTAATGTATATTTATCCATTATTTTACCTAACCGCCGTGACATGCAATTATGTAACGAATTGAATTTTTGTCTTACTTTTCCCTAAAAGCAGTTTTACAAATTTGAGAACCAATATCACGCAAATTTCTTCTCAACACATCATCAATAAGTAATTTCGAACATTTTCGCGTCCTTTCCACTTTCCTATAGAAGTTTTACCCTATTTTTTCGATGCCATTTAGATTAAATGATTATGTTGCACGTTTGTGCATTGTTGTATTGCAAAGAAAACAACATAAAACATTAAATAAAAGCCTAGCCCTGATAATGTGCAATACTGTGTATTTGCCCTTAAATAGAAACAAATTAAGCTTTATCCAATATTTCACGTTGTTTTCCTTGCAGTATTTAAGTTATTTCTCCTTTGGAGGTTAGGTCAAAACAATCATTCAGAATTATAAATAAAAAGAGTTTTCTTTCTAACAGTGCTTTTATTTAAAGACTGTTTTACAATAAAAAATGAACGTTATTAACCATTCCGCACGTACTGGAGAAGACTGTTTTACAAGCAGAAATGAAAGTTAGTAACCATTCTACATGTTAGGCGGAACGAGTGCCGAGTAGATGGTGTACATAAGACCATTCTGAAGATTGTACATCATCAGCTGCTGGACTTCGTCCTGACGGTACATCAGAAGGGTTCCATACCCCCCAATAATAATATCCTCCAGGTAGTGGAATTCATTTTCAGAGCAGAAATGGCTAGCATTGGTGAAATCCAGATTGGAATCATACATTACTATTGCTACTGGATGGGCCATCTTGATACTAATGAATACCCTTTACTTCTGAAGGGTATACCTACCTGCAAAAAGGAGACTCCTAAAGGGAATACCTACATGCAAAAAAGTGATATGCACACATTCATTTGGAGATTAAAATGGGTTCCCGTTGAGCTATTGGAAAAATAAAATGTGCTTTGGAAAGCTGAGACAGTGTGGTGGTGTTATATGATATCATAATATACATTTGTATAATATGTTATTTAGATATTTTAAGTTGAAAGGAAAATATCTCTAAAAGAAAACGAATTCGAATTCGTTACATAATTGCACATGCTCAGGGTTAGATATTTTAACATCAATAACTGTGTAATATGGGTGAAAATCATCTTGAATGATTTAACTGAAATGTTTTACGTGGTTGTTCCTGCAATATGTAGCCATTTTCCCTGTTAATCATATTTTACTCTAAAAACCGCAGCACCATGCCATAATGAAACGGTTCTAATTCGTTAAATAATTGTATCTTGCCATGGTGTGACATTTCAACATGATAAATTATGTCATATTAGCTAAGCGCATGCATTTTGTAGGTGAAAATTCAATATTAACTAGAAAATCGGCCTTTTCCACGAGTTGCTAAAAGGTCCCAAATTGAGTCGCCTCTTGCGACCATGCAACACTCGCGAGTGTTGAGTGAAATCGAGTTAACATTGCATAGAAAACGACAGCAGACATTAAATATGAGTCTTCTATCGTGTTTTAAACATAAAAAACACAGTTATTAATGTTACAAAATCTAACCCTGAGCATGTGCAATGATGTAACGAATTCAATTCGTTACATAATTGCACATGTTCAGGGTTAGGTCAAATAATTCCAAAATGAGCATTTTACTAGCGAATTACAAATCCTTTAATGCTTTCATTAAATTAAATTAAATTAAATTAAATTGTTTTCAAAAGAAACATGATATGTCACGTATTTAATCCTAGCCCTATTGATTTGCAATTGCAAATTCGTTACAGAATTGCAATCATTGGTGGTTAGGTCAAAACAATTACTTAGAATTATAAATAGACATCATTTCATTTACGAAAATGTTTTTCTTCATTTATTTATTACAATCAGGCAATATTGACCACATTTCAAGCTAACCGCGAGATATCGCAATTTTGTAACGAATTCGGAGCAGCGCTGCAATGTGGGCACATGAGGCGTCTAAATTTGGTGCCCAAACTAAATTGTTAAAAACCGGAAGTAGTGAGAAAAAAATTGTGAACGAACACTTCCACGTGGTATGGTCTGATTAAGTTCATAACTCATTCGTGTTTTTGCGTTTGCTAACGGAAATACGTCCTCCCTCAATTAGAATTATTATTAATATTGATTGGGAAAAATAGTTATTCAAGTACCAATTATCAAATAAGTACATTTGTGAGTGATAATCTCATCCACTGGTATTGTGCAGTGATGGGAAAGTGCAAAGGGCCTTCTAAAAAGGGGAAGGGAAAGGCAGTGAAGCCCTCTCCTATACAGAAAAGGGCAAGGCCAATGAGGAGATTAAGGGGTCATGTATCCCCAGACTTAAGTCATGAGGAAGAAAAGGCCCAGGTTCCAAGTGTGTCAGAACGGGTACAGGACCACGTGGAGTCAGAGGACATAGTCCCACCTTCCTCTCCAGAGGTTAATCCAAGGCGATTCGATAATGTTAGTGTGCACATTACACTGCTCTCTGAGAAAGTTGGGGCGGAGGCACCAAGTGTTTTAGAGCCTGGGCCTGCACAAAGGCGTGGCTTAGACCATGCCATCAGAGCAAAAATAAGCGGGTTTATTAAAAGGCATAAGGAGAGGCATAGGGTGCTGGTGGACGCCCAATCGTATGCAAGTGATTACGATGACGACAGGGACCAAGATTATGATCCTAAGAAAGATGGCGAGCCATCCGATTCCGAGTCGGAAGTAGATAAGGAAGGGGGCGATGGCGACGAGGAGGCGCAAAAAGACATTAATGATCTCCCTGACCTTCCCACTCTTCCAGTCGAAATCAAGATCAAGCCTAATTTCACATCTGAAGCAGCCCCAAAAAGGCATTACAAGGTGGTGGCGAGGCGACAGCAATCTGCAGTGAAGCGCCGGCCCAAGAGGGTATGCCCTGTTTGCTCAAGAGAGGTAGTTCATGTAGTTCGCCACATGCGCGAAGTGCATGATTTGTTACCGGGCAACGCCAAAAACGAATCCATTAGATCGAAAGCTGGCAAGGGGCAAACGAAATCTGGGCACTACAAGGAATGTCCTGTTCGCGACTGTCATGCCATAGTGACCCGGATGGATATGCACTTAAAAAGAGTGCATCCGGAGATTGGGCAAGCATTTTTTGGAAAAGTATCCAAATTGGCAAAACGTTTCGAGGACAGGGCGGGGGAGATTCCTGAAGTTGTATTGCCAGAGCCCTCCAGCTCAAGGCAAGAACCATCGACGGAGGAGATCAAACTTAGGGAGGAATTTGAAAACGCCCTCAATTCGAATGTGCCGAAACCATCCACCAATCAAGTAAACTATCAGGACGTCCCACTGCTTGTAACATTCCGGGAATGGCTCACAAGCCTAGAAAGGGGCAAGAACGCTGCAACTGCCATACAGCATGTAAAACAAGCCCTTGCCATATGGCAATCTACGGATAACAGCCCTATTCTGGCTCTAGGTTCATTAACCGAATCTAACGTATCGAAGTACTGGCTTCAGGGAGTCAGAGATACAATGCAGCCAGGTACTGTTAAATCACACCTAGGCTCGTTGAAGGAATTATGTTCCTTCCTGAAGGCCACCAAGCCTCCGAGCTACAAGGCCGATACTGTAAACGACCTGGTGGATGCAATTACCAGGTGGTGCAACACCCTTGGTAAATTATCGAGAAAAAGAGCTGTAGAGAGGTCGGTTAACGATCTGAACGAAAAAAATCGACCCTGTAGATGTGGCGAAAGCCATAGCCTCAAATGAAGCAAGGGCAGCGGAACGTTACCTAAATATGGCCGCCAATTGTGAAGCTGTAGTGACGCGAAATCAGTATGTGAGGTGCCGGAATTACCTGATGTTCCATCTGATTGCAGCCAACGCACAAATATCTGGGGCCATTGCTGCGATGACCCTAAGGGCCGTGGAATACGCACAAGAGAGGCAGGGGGGCAGGCGCGTCATTCTTGTCGCGAATAAATGACATTGATTCAAGGTCACATGGGTCAAATAGGCAGTTTCTCCTCAATAACCAAGAGGCCCAGGGACGTGATATTGGGCCTGTAGCATGCTGGGATGTAGGGCTACCAAGTTTGTTCAAATAAATGACCTTGACCTTCATTCATGGTCACAGGGGATGAAATCAGCTTAAATCTGTTAACAATAATTTTGCGATAGCCAAGAGTCTCTGAAACCTGATATTAGACAAATATTATGCTGGAATGAAGGACTAGGAAATTTATTTATATGAAAAAGCAAGCATACACTGATATTTGAAAAATGAGGTAATCAGCATAGTATGTGTAGAAAATGATCTCAATCAACGTCAAAGTTGGTGTAGAGCCAGGTGAGCGATACAGGCCGATTGGGCCTCTTGTTTCATCTTTTATGTTTTTCCACTCTCCCTTCCTCAATCTTCTTCATTACTTCCTTCTTGCCTTCCTTTTCTCTCTCTCCCCTCCTCTCCCTCTCCCTTCTTCAATATTCTTCCTTCCTTCCTTTCTTCTTGCCTTCATTTTCTCTCTTTCTCCTCCCTTCCCTCTCCCTTTAATCTTTTTCACTAATTCCTTCCTTCCTTCCTTCCTTCCTTCCTTCCTTCCTTCCTTTACTCCTCCCCCCTCCCCCCTCTCTCCCTTCCTCAATCTTCTTCACTACTGCATTACTTCCTTCCTTCCTCCCTACACTCCTCTCCCCTCCCCTCCCCTCCCTACCCCATCACTATTATCACCTTATACACAATACCTTATTGTTGTCCACAGTGGGTGCAGTGTGACCTGAGGTTTTTTGATATGACTGTCCTGGGTAAGTGTGCTGTAGTGATGGCTGACCCGCCCTGGGATATCCACATGGAACTTCCGTATGGTACCATGTCTGATGATGAGATGAGGAAACTAGATGTCCCCGGTCTCCAGGACGATGGATTCATCTTCCTCTGGGTTACCGGCAGGTTTGTTGTTTTATCCCAAAACGAAATGAAATTTTATTCTGAAATATGTGAATTGAATTTGAAAAAAATATATATATTTGAATTGATTTTAGCTAATGCTGCAGAAGCTATACAATCATATAAATCATAATGGAACTTTGACAATATGACATTCATTTACCCATTGTTCTTTAACTATTAACATTCTACAGAATCAGTGGTTTTGATTCATGTTAAGCATGTAGCTTACTGGAGTAAAGTGTAACTAACCCATTTCAAGGTCAGAGATGTCAAAATAGTAGATAATTAATATAAATATGAAAAAAATAAAGAATCAATGCTAACATTTGATTCTGTAGGCAATACTGAAAGATCCTGTTTCTCTTTTTCACAGAGCTATGGAGCTGGGAAGAGAATGCCTCGACTTGTGGGGGTGAGTACCTTAAAGTGTCTTCATCAAAATGTGAAAGTCAAAAGTTCCAACAGATGTCAAAAAAGTAGAACTAGGCTAATAAAAGTTTCCAGAAGACTTACTTTACAATTGATGACATTTTCTTCTTTGAGAATTTCTAAACTAATGTTTATGAAAACAGTTTAGAACTAGATTTCTTCAAATAGTTTCTCTTGGATGTCTTCCACAATAGTGGTGCATGTCTTAGCACACAGGGGCTCGACACGTTTCTGTGACTCAGAGTGAAATGTTTAACCTCAGTTTCTGGCCCCCAGATCACTTGTCAAGACCCTGTGTCATAGTATCTTTGTGGGCAGTCTTAGCTTACATTTGTTTTACATTTACAAAGATACAAACGTGTTGATGAGGTGATTTGGGTGAAAACAAACCAGCTACAGAGAATCATCCGGACAGGACGGACAGGTCACTGGCTCAACCATGGAAAGGAACATTGTCTGGTCAGTAAAACACACGGTCAAGGCTTCACTATGACAACCGATGTAAGGTCAAGGCCAGCCAAGTCAATAGTAAAGCTATTACAGTGTACAGCTGCCAGATACTCACTAGCTTTGGGTTAGATAATTTCAAATCTCAGATATGATTTGTAGTTCCATGTGGTGTTCATAATTATAGTGTATGCACATCTTTTTCTAAACTGAACTGAATGACAAAATGGTTACCTCACTGGAATATCTGAAGAAATCATGGCAGGGTGACATGTAAAATCCCTTTTTGTTTTTACATATCACTTATTCATAATATGGTAGTTGATAGGTCAATGACAACCGCATTTGGTAAACATGATCTGTTTATTATCACAACTTTTTGAACATGTCACCACGTGGTTCATCCAATATTGACATGTTAATACAATTGATGTTAATCAATATGGCCAAAAAAGTCCGACATGGACTAATTTTACAAGTATTGAACCAAGAGTCTGGGTTTTTTTGTTACTGTGAATTCTATTATATTGATATAATTTTAGGTGGGAGTGAAGGGCAATCCACAGGGAGCTAACCGAGGACTGGATTGTGATGTCATCGTAGCCGAGGTAATTCTGTGTGGAAGTTTATTATTTCCTCCTAACCACATTTGGTTTTGCCCTTTACTAACATTGCTGAAAGTACCACAATTGACTGTTGTTGACACACCTTTTAGTTTAGTCACTTAGGGTGTGAAAAACTGTAAACGATATTTGTTTTACAATTGTTCCGGAGTAACCGGGAAACCCACATGGTTGTGCAGATGACCCCATACCTTTTCACGTCCAGTCAGGGAATCCAACCTGACCGCTGAGGTGAAAGCCAAGTGTGTTACCTTTATGCCACCAGATCACCCTGGAAACATAGGAATCTCTAATGGTCGATGTTCGTTGTTGCCACATACTACTATGGCATCAAATAAGGGGACATTGAAAAACCAAAATTGATCTTCTGCCAACATTGTAACACTTGAGATCTTAAATTCTTCCTTTCTTTCTTCACTGCTTCCTCTTTCTGTGTTTCTTTGTTTTTCTCTTTTGGTGTCTCCTTGCCATCCATCCTCATATGACCCTGGCTGTTGGTGTCTCCTTGCCATCCATCCTCATATGACCCTGGCTGTTGGTGTCTCCTTGCCATCCATTCTCATATGACCCTGGCTGTTGGTGTCTCCTTGCCATCCATCCTCATGTGACCCTGGCTGTTGTTGTCTCCTTGCCATCCATCCTCATGTGACCCTGGCTGTTGGTGTCTCCTTGCCATCCATCCTCATGTGACCCTGGCTGTTGTTGTCTCCTTGCCATCCATCCTCATGTGACCCTGGCAGTTGGTGTCTCCTTGCCATCCATCCTCATATGACCCTGGCTGTTGGTGTCTCCTTGCCATCTATCCTCATATGACCCTGACTGTTGGTGTCCTTGCCATCCATCCTCATATGACCCTGGCAGTTGCAAGGAAGTTAAACCTCTAAAAACAAACAAACAATACTATCTCCTGAATTTCTCTTGGATGTGTGCCATGTGGTATGATAAATATATGTTCACAATCTGGCATTTATATACAGTATAAACATAAAGATGCATAATTGTAAATTACAAAAATGAAGTATTGTACTTTAATTGAGAGTTCTTGCCCTTTGTTTTCACCACAAGGTACGTGCGACAAGTCACAAACCAGATGAGATATATGGTATCATAGAAAGACTGTCCCCAGGAACAAGGAAGGTGGAACTGTTTGGAAGGCCACATAACGTACAGCCAAACTGGTGAGCAACATTCCCTTTAATGGCGTCTTGCTATGTGATAGTTGTAATGGAGGAAGAATGATCTCCTTTATCAACATTGTGTGTGTGAGGTAGCTTGCTGCTACAGTAAAATGGCTGTCGGGTGAAAGACTCATTTTGTTCCATTGACAAACCATCCAAAGGGTAATAATTTTCTTGAATGATCTCAAAATTAATCCTGTGTATATATGAATTAACATAGTAATAAATATTGAATTCAGGATTACACTGGAAAAATTAGGCGGAGAATCCTGTATGTATCGACAAAGTAATAAAAAAATATTGTATTACAGGATTACACTGGTAATAAATATTGTATTCCAGGATTCACTGGTAATAAATATTGTATTCCAGGATTACACTAGTAATAAATATTGTATTCCAGGATTACACTAGTAATAAATATTGTATTACAGGATTACACTGGTAATAAATATTGTATTACAGGATTACACTGGTAATAAATATTGTATTCCAGGATTACACTGGTAATAAATATTGAATTCCAGGATTACACTAGTAATAAATATTGTATTACAGGATTACACTGGTAACAAATATTGTATTACAGGATTACACTGGTAATAAATATTGCATTCCAGGATTACACTGGTAATAAATATTGTATTCCAGGATTACACTGGTACTAAATATTGTATTCCAGGATTACACTTGTAATAAATATTGTATTACAGGATTACACTGGTACTAAATATTGTATTCCAGGATTACACTTGTAATAAATATTGTATTACAGGATTACACTGGTACTAAATATTGTATTACAGGATTACACTGGTAATAAATATTGAATTACAGGATTACACTGGTAATAAATATTGTATTACAGGATTACACTGGTAATAAATATTGTATTCCAGGATTACACTGGTAATAAATATTGTATTACAGGATTACACTGGTACTAAATATTGGTTCCAGGATTACACTGGTAATAAATATTGAATTACATGATTACACTGGTACTAAATATTGTATTCCAGGATTACACTGGTAATAAATATTGAATTACAGGATTACACTGGTAATAAATATTGTATTCCAGGATTACACTGGTAATAAATATTGTATTACAGGATTACACTGGTAATAAATATTGTATTACAGGATTACACTGGTAATAAATATTGTATTCCAGGATTACACTGGTAATAAATATTGTATTACAGGATTACACTGGTAATAAATACTGTATTACAGGATTACACTGGTAATAAATATTGTATTACAGGATTACACTGGTAATAAATATTGTATTCCAGTATTACACTGGTAATAACTATTGTATTACAGGATTACACTGGTAATAAATATTGTATTCCAGGATTACACTGGTAATAAATATTGTATTACAGGATTACACTTGTAATAAATATTGTATTCAAGGATTACACTAGTAATAATTATTGTATTCCAGGATTACACTGGGAAATCAGGTGGAGGGAGTGAGACTGAAGGATCCTGATGTTGTCAAACTGTTCCGCAACAGGTATCCTGATGGCAACTGCCTAACCCCTAAAGGCAAATGAGGACTTTAAATCAGGACTCTGAAGGATAAAATTAGCATTGCCCAAAAGTCAGGAGAAGTAATGAGGGGCCATACAAAAATGCAACATGTCCAAAAAGAGAATATTTCTTCATAGTTTCTTATCAACTCTGCCCAAAGTGTGAACCTTATGTGAAGCCTTCTATACAGGTTCTGTAGGGATTTGTATTGTCCAATGCCAAACCCGGAAAGGCCTTCGGGATAACTTGTGATATCATCATAGGCAATGAGAACTTTCAGTGGAGCAATCAATGCTTATAAAGAAGGTCAGACTGAAATATTATCAGCGTTTTGGGAGCTTTGCTATGTGGTGAACAGAAAGGGTCAATATCCTGAAACTGTGACTTATGTGATTTTACTTAGATGCATTACACATCTAAAAATAAATGACATTGGAGTTTGGAGATGTTAATTGGGTGATGAGGTGCCCTGACTGTCTCTGGCTAGATCATGTTGATACTTCAAGAAGTTGTCACCTATGGTCCAAGGATGCTTCTCAATTTTAAGCTAAGATCAAAGGTCCTGGAGCATAGACAACTTAAGTAGATGCCCAGGTCGTAACTGTATCGTTTGAACGTAAAACCCTTAACGGAAACCAATTGACCATAAAATTTCAGTGAGTGCACAGGCACTCGCCTCGTCTGTCAATACTCCCTATACACCCTATACACAATCTCGTATTGACAGTCAAGGCGAGTGCCTGTGGTGAGAATATCTTTTCCTTATCTTATCTCCTTGTATGCTTTCCATTGGAGGCTACAGGTTTATCCATACCCATCATAGCAAGAGAAGTTCAGGCCATTGTTAAGTGAGAATGTGTTGTTGATGATATTTTGTTAATGAGTGTTGTGTGTCTGTGATGACAAGCGGGAATGTATTCAAAAATAGTGAAATAAAAATTTACATCATGCTGAAGATTTATGTTTGGATTTGTTGGATGTTCCTCTAATGAATTGTCAACTAGCATTACTTAGATTCGCGAACACTGTCGATGCAAATGGTGTCAAAGCAAACGCTGACCTAGAAATAACTTTCAATTCTCGAATATTGAACTACCAAGTATTAGAGTCGGGGAATCTCTTCTGTCATAACCCATAGCTTTTCCAATATCCAAAAATGCTATTTTTGTACAAATAATCTCAAAAGATTTGAATTGGTAATTGACTCTCCGCGTATTAACACGAAAATTAATCCCACGTGAAATATAAATGACTTGCAGTATTCTGTGGGTGAGTTATGATTTCAGACTCAAGTAGTACCCTGGCAAGTTACCAGAAGTCCATCCATACAGAAATTACTTTTTCATGTGTATATGTAATGAATGCTTTTTTAAATAACGAATCCCCTCCATATTAAAATAACATCAACACGAAAGCATCAACTCTCCTCTAGTATATAGAAAGAGCACCAAGACCTAACGACAAGTATATTACGAATTACTGAGTGAGGACAGGAGATATAAGGAAGTGTCCTTTGTATAGAAAATCACCTTAAGACTTTAACCTCTCGCATTTGTCGATATAACATTTTGCATGTCGGCTACCTAAAAGGCGAATGGTGTTTAATTTGAGGGTGGTTTAACTTGAATGAACTCAAATCTTGGAGGTAGTTTCAAAACTCTACTGATCTGGCATCAAAAAATTAAAGTGTGACCAGATAATACTTTCCTGAATAATTTGAAGTCGGTCATCAGTTTTCATTAGCAGTTTAGATGCCAGTATACAACAAAAGCAGCACACTGGTTATGCCTGCTCTGACAGCCTGCTGATATCACCGTTTCCTGACAGTTCATAGGAAATGGAATTGAAAAATGAAACTTTTAGAAGGAAACATATTTTCTAGAACATTTTTCGCGCAATTTAAAGTGCGAACTTTTTGGTGACAACAAAGTCATGGTAGGTTTGTGAAACATATAACGACTCTGATGATATGTTTAGAGATGGCTAGACCACAGGAACCTGAGAATATGTTGCAGTCTGTATTTAGTTCTTCCCTGGTGTGTATATTTTCTGGCGGAGGTCTAGACCCCCCACCCAAAAACAAAAAACAAAACAAAAAAGAATGAAAATGTGCTATACAACACAAAGGACGAACTAATTACACGTAGTCTGCATCAGTTCTCGGTTTATTTGTATAAGAGAGCTAGGCTTATCAAATGTATTTACTTATATATTTCAGTTATTAAAGTTTGGGTCGTTTGCAGCAAAGATAACGACGATAATTGAATGTAAAATCGAAGAAAAAAAGCTAAAAAGAAAATAATTCCAATGTGAAAAAATCCAAAGAAATGTGACGAAACAAATAGAATACGCACATATAAACAACTCTTAAAGGGAAAATAATAACCGACGTGATTCGAACCCGTTATTCTGTCTCCAGCATCTCGGTAACGTACCCACTTATATTAGCTCTCATGCCTGATTCGTCAATGCGAACAGTCATTTTAAACTGTTGCATATACAAGTTAGTAATGCACCAATTTTGTAACTGGACAGGCATTTTAATTCCGAGAAATCTATTGATAACCACCTGAATGAATGGAATATTGTAAGTTACGTTGTGGTAGTACTTGAAGGTACAATGTATGTATTCACTTGTTTCTGTGTTCAGAACAATGCATGATTGACCATAAACCTATTCGACATTACGTAAAACAACATTGAATCTGTAGTTCTCTGTTTTTATTGAAGAAAAACATACACATATATATATACATTGATAGCAAAGAGGCTTTGGAACAAATCAGACTTCATATATATGCTCCTGTTAAAACATTTCATCAGATGTTTGCTTGGTCAACACTAGACTGGCCCCCTGTCTCTAGAATATTAGAATTATAAATAAAATTGAGCTTTATGATTTTGATCCCTAGGATATGTCTGATTCTAGAATTTAGCTTGGCAATTCTTAAAAAAAACAACTTAGGGTCTGGTGGCCAGTCTAGGTCAACACCTTCGGCTCTGAAAGTATAGTTTATCTCCACATTTGAGGCCAGGGACATACTCCGTATATCATTTCACCACATGTGGCGACAAAAAGGTAGAGTATATCCCTTTGACATTTCTGTGTTCGCGTCCGTTCGTCTCTGGCACATTTTCTCATGGAGCAAAACATTGGAACACTAACAAAGTTTTCACCGGGTATAAAAGTTCATTCGTCTCCACATATGCATGCATTATGCCACACACGCAATATTACTATGCACGAGTAGGTGCAATGCAAGGCAGTGGGGTTGCCAGGGAATGCTTAGGTTATACATTTATTTTCTTGATTCATATGGTCTGACAACACTCCCTGGGAGGTCGACCTCGCTGTCTGGGCTGGTGTTTTGTGATTTCCACTGTACTGTTGTAGAGAGATTCGTAAAACAGTGGTGTCTTGTAAGTGTCCATAAGTTTCGTTGCCACAACATTTAAAGCATTGTCTATCCCCTCTCCTGAAAAAAACGAACATCATACGTACGATATTGTAGAAGTTCCACAAATCAGAAAGTAACAGTTCGTAGGTTTAATTTACACTGATGAGTCTAAAGTCTTTACGCACAATCTATCTTACTATTTAAACGGATTTTTAGGTCATTTTAAACAAAAGTTTGTACGCTGAAAGATATTGGTTTCGAGTTCATTTTCATAATAATACCATTTATTTCCGTTGCCGTTTACATGATAATTCAAAAGGTTATTTACTACATGAAGTTTTACATCTTTTTGATGATATTTTGGTAGTAGGAAGATGATGGTGCCAAGGGCAATTTAATTTTGTTGCTAATTCTAATTTCTTCTAACTTTACATTTTCATATTTCTTTGTCAACACACCAAACATACATTGCCATGATTTACTACATACAGTTGTACTTAGTTTGTATGATGGAAACAGGAGTATATCATACACTTTTTACGTAAATTTTCTACTTGAGAACATCAATGTTATCAATTAACAATAAACACACTTACACATAATCACAGAACAGTACACCATCCAACTGAGAAAGCTGAGATACTTAATAATTATTTTACTTCTATTGCAAACTCTTCTGATAATCTGCAAAATCTTGATACTCCCAGTAATGATGAAAATCACACACCTTTTATACTTGATAATATATATGTATCAGAACAGGATGTCGAAGATCAAGTAACTTTGTTAAATGTAAATAAACTATCTGGTCCAGATGGAATTATACCAAAGGTTGTGAAAAATCTCAAGTCAAGTATTATCCTACCTTTACAATTACTTATTAATAAAACCATACAGACTGGGGAAATACCAGATAACTGGAAAATGGCAAATGCTAATGCAATTTATAGTGGGTAATGGCACCCGAAATGAACCAACTAATTATAGACCAATATCAATTACCAATTGCTTTAGTAAACTATGTGAAAAGATAATATTTAAATATTTGTACAATTTTGTCAAACAACATAATATCATTTCAAATCATCAATCTGGCTTTACACCAAAAGATTCTACTGTAAATCAACTTTTGTCTATTTATCATACTATCACTAGTAATTTAGATATAGGAAATGAGTTACAATTTATATTTTGTGATATAAGCAAAGCATTTGATAGAGTTTGGCATGAGGGGCTATTGTATAAACTAAAAAAATGTGGAATTACAGGGAATTTATTAGAATGGTTTCGGAATTATTTAAAGGATAGAAAACAAAGAGTCATTACTGAAGGACATTACTCTTCTTTCCGTACTGTCAATGCAGGGGTTCCTCAGGGTTCAGTACTGGGTCCTCTGTTATTTCTTATTTATATAAATGATATAACTAATGATGTTAATAATTCTATAAAACTGTTTGCAGATGATACATCATTATTTGCCATTATTGATAATCATAATAAAATTATTGCTACTGACTTACTAAATGAAGATCTACAAACTATCAATATTTGGGCAAAACAATGGGATATTATATTTAACCCCTCAAAAACTAAATCAGTTTTATTTACCAGAAAAAGAAATACTACACACTTACCACTATTTTTTGCTGACACAGCAATAGAAAATAATGACTCACATAATCACCTTGGTGTTTTATTTTCAGCTGATGGTACATGGAATAATCATATTCACAATATCTACCAAAAAGCCTGTAAACGTCTTAATATTTTGAAATATCTTAAATATAAAATTGATAGAAGTTCACTTACTACTATTTTTACTGCTTTTATTAGGCCTATACTTGATTATGCTGATATGATCTGGGATAATTGCTCTCAGCAATGTAAAAAATATATTAGAATCTATTCAAATTGAGGCTGCTCGTATTATAACTGGCCTACGTAGGGGAACCTCACATGAAAAATTGTATAATGAGCTAGGATGGGAAACATTGGAGTCCAGACGGAAGAAACATAAATATCTGCTGATGTACAAAATAATACACAATGATTCACCATGATTCCTATCTTACTGAGATTGTAAACACTTTTAAAAATAATATTGATGAACAGAACTACCCTTTAAGAACCATCAAGGCTTTCAACCCACCACTATGTCACTCTGAAAATTATTTTCATAGTTTTTTTCCCTCCATGGTACGAGAGTTTAATGACCTTGATTTTGATGCATTAAATGCACCAACCATTACAAAATTTCGAAACTTGATATCAGCGGGTAATGATATAAGAAATACTACTTCCTCAATCTTTAAATATAAAGGAAATAGAAATGAAAACATACTTTTGTGTCAATTGAGAAATGTAGCAAGCCAATTAAATTATGATCTTTATAAAGACCACCTGATAGAATCGCCTGTTTGTAGTTGTGGATATGGACTTGAAACTTCATATCATTTTTTCTTTTTATGCCCTAACTATATTGTGCATAGAGATACTCTAATAAATTCTCTACATAAGCAGGAATATTTTCATATTGACATACTCCTAAATGGCTCTGACAGTTACAGTGATGATATAAACACTCATATCTTTGATAATGTAATTAGATACATGTATATTAAAAACACAAATAGACTATTACATTAGTCATTAAGTCAAAAGTCAGGGTCTGATTCAAGTCTTTAGTAATGGAAGTCTATTATATGTCTATTAGTTGGTCCTAAGGGTAAAGGTCAGCCTAAACCAGTGTAACTTAGGATTTAGTGGTTCATTAGTACATGTATATGTTTGATCAAATTTTTGATCAAATTAAGATCTTAGTAAAAATTTATTTGTCATTTATCCTTGTATATAGTTGATGGGATATTATGAACATCTTAAAATATTGTTCATGCCTGTGCAGTTTTGCGCAAGAATCTGTGTAGGTGACCCTGTTTGGATGAGTAATACTAAACAATTTAATACTCAAAGTTTATAATTAATTATTCTAAGTTGGAAAGAAAAAGTTAAAAACACATATATATGCATAGTGTCTGCCTGGGTTGGGGGGCAGTTGTGTATTCAGCAATGAGTGGATGACTACTGGGTGAAAGCACCTCATGGACATTTTTGTCGGAAACTCTTGGTTTGACTAGGCACCTGCCTCCCATCCAGGCAGATAACATGCAATATCAAACATATCTATAAATTCTAATTATAACAGTAATGGAAAACCCACTGTATATATACATAGAGAATTTGAATTTCTTTCCCCTGTACATATACATGTATAACATGTGCGAGTATGTGTGTGTGCGCGTGTGTGTGTGTAATACTATATATTACTCTACATTGTATGCTATTAATACCGGATGGGTTTTTTTCTTGTTAATATTATTATAATACGGAGAGAACTTAAAATAGGCTTAAGCCTGATGTTCAATCCTATTGTTTTTTCAAACAATAACATTTGTTGAAATGAAATGAGTGTTATCTAAAGTCTTTTCGTACGTGACACAGAAAAGTCAATACGGATTATCTCCCTTTGCTATTAACATCCTTACCAGTTTTTGCAGAAACTGGAAGTACACATTCGCAGTTGTGTGCATACCGGAAGTTCTCTGTGCTGTCCGTTATAACATTCCGTTCTAGATCACACTTGTTTCCCAACACAAATCTCAGAGCTGTAAACAAAGAAAAGTGAAATTTTGTATTTGCTTTTTATATTAAAAACTGTTTGTGTAATTCTGATTTTTCTTGAAAGCTGAAAATAATCGCTTCCGGTATTGCATTATTGTTGTAACGTTTCGGTGACTACATAATACATTTGGTCATCTATACACGGAGGTGCAAACCGCGCGAGATTGTCATCAATTCAACAGGTCTTTTCGGCTATATACTATTCACGTTCAAATGGGCGTTATACTTTTAAAGCCCAAATCTTCCAATGAAATGTTTAATAAATGTTTACATTTTGATAGTTTCAGACTTAATATATACCTAACAAGTTATGGCGAATCGAAAAACCGGAGGAAAATGTGTGTTTATGTAAGTATACGGGAAATTCCCAAAAATAATAAGTGGGTCCGACTTACCAAGTTTATATGCAAATTAGTCCCATAATGCAACGGGCAGATTATCAGTTAACAGAAAATGGCGCAACGCCAAAACCGTAGGCCTGTCAAGATGCGTGAATGAGCATCTTGGGTTGCCATTTATGCATGTGTGCAACTAGAATGTTAGGTTATTTGGGAGTGTGCTGCTTTTAAATCTTCGTAGATGTGCATCTAGAGCCAAGCCTCTACCGCGCATCCAGATGGCGCCCTTCACTCACTAATTAAAAATGTCGCTCTTCCTGTCAACCGCTCTGGCATCGTCCCAATCATTGACATTATTTTGTTCTATGGGGTGATCTGTGATTGCCAATGTATTGATCAGGGACTCAGATAGCTTTCTTTCAGATCTAGCAAATGCCAAGCATTCTTGGGTTTCAACGTCTTTCTGGTGTTTACGAAGATATAGGTGCGTCGTGTGCGTTGCATCCTATTTCATAAAACGCATCTCGCGATAGTGCGAGATGTCACATGCATGCATACATCCATCCGTCCATACACACGAAAAAATTATAGCACTACATTGTATATCTCATTAATTCGCATTTATAATATGAATAATAAACTTATCCTTAGTTCCGTTGGAAAGGTTACCTTGATGCCTCACACATACACACTCAACACACGCATGCATGTCGCACGCACGGGAGGTCGAATGACCTTAGCTGTTAATAGGACGTTAAACAAAATATACCAAACCAAACCAAACCTTACCATTAGGAGCGAAATCCATGACGTCACTGACCCACTTTGTCAGGTACTGGAGCGAGGCTGGGTTGTTAACGTCATACACCAGCAGGGCTGCGTGCGTGTTGCGATAGTAGTTCCGGGTCATTGTTTTGAATTTTTCAACGCCTGCTGTGTCCCAAATGGCCAACTAACGGAGAGAGAAAAACAACGCAGCTATACATCTTTTGATCACCAAACATATCACAAGAGAAGGAATGCCGAGATAAAGCACGGACAAAAAGTAAACCTTACCGGTACAATGACATAGCTGACTCGACGAGGGAGTATGCCAATCTGCCTTAATGCTATCCACTACCTTCTAACTCGACGAGGGAGTACTGCCTAAATACTACCCGCTACCTACTGACTCGAAGAATGAGTTTGCCAAGCTGCCTAAATGTATACTACCCGCTACCTACTGAGTCGAAGAATGAGTTTGCCAATCTGCCTAAATACTACCCGCTACCTACTGAGTCGAAGAGTGAGTTTGCCAATCTGCCTAAATACTACCCGCTACCTACTGAGTCGAAGAATGAGTTGCCAAGTTGCCTTAATACTACCCGCTACCTACTGACTCGAAGAATATGTTTGCCAATCTGTCTAAATACCACCCGCTACTTACTGAGTCGACGAGGTAGCATGCCAAACACCCGACATTCTAGTCGGTATACGTTTCGACTCGAGGACAGTATCTTAGACTGCTGACCACTCCCTACCAACTTGAGGGTGTATATCGAACTACTGAAATATTAGTCCTACCAAGGCTTATCGCATCAACGAGGCTGTAATGCTATCCGCTAAATACCGCCTGACAAGGGAGTATGTCAAACTGCTGAAATACGTATACTAGCCGCAACCTACCGCCCCGACGAGGGAATATGCCGAACTGCCTAAATACTAGTCGGCATACCTTCCCTCTCGACGACAGTATCTTAGACTACTGAAAAATTGGCCAATTACCGAATTGAGGACGTATATGGAACTACTGAAATGCTAGCCGCTACCTTTCGGCATGGTGAATAATATTTTGTCATCCCTCCGTTTTTATACTGACTAAGCGAGTGAGAATATTAACCTTTAAAAGGAGTAACATCAATATACTGACTCTCTTCGAGGGAGAATTTCTCTTCGCTCCTCAGGTGGAACATTGGGAAATCAATTGGTAAATCAAAGGACTATCATCTTATCCGGTACTTCGGTAATACAAGGAAAAGTACTTACGTCTGTTACATAAATGATTCTCAATGGCAAAGTGATACGTGAGAGAGACATCACCAAAAATAATGAATTAGTAGAAAAGAAGTAAGAGATTCAGTTTGATCCAAGGAGGCCACATAATTGCCAGTATGAGGATTTCCAGAGACCTCAACCTGCATACTGTCACTTACCGAGACCTTCGTTAAGTGACTTACCGAGACCTTCGTTTAATTAACATGTAGTTAGTCTTGTGACTTACCGAGACCCTTTCGTCCTCCACATACAGTGCCTTCACACAGCTCTCGATGCCGACGGTTGGCTGCAGCCCCCGTATAAACACATTGTCCTTAATCCTGAGGAACAAAGAGGATTTACCAACGCCCGCCTCCCCAATAAGTATCACCTTAAATAGAGGGCGCCGCCAGTCTATATCGTCTGCCGGCATATCACAACCTCAACTCGGTAACATCAGGACAGCTCAAAACGTTTAAAACATCCAAATTCAGTTCCAACTTTCAACGAATTTTCTAAAGAATTATTTGCTCAAAAGAAGCTTATTGATTAACCATACAATGTTGCATATTGCGACTCAACTGAACATCATCCAGCTTCAATATTGATACCCCTGGGACTCGGCACAATGAAACTCTGGAGAACTCTTTCTGACGTAATCCTGTGCACAAAATGTTGCTGTGGCGACAACCACGCAGAAGGCACGCGCAGTTCCACGAGCAAATTGGTCGGTTATGTTAGAGGACAATCGGTATAAGAAGTTATTAATATAACCTTGCTGACAATTTCATCTTTCTCCCTCTATGTAAGAGATAGTCCCCAAACACGGATGAGGTACTGTTGACGATAACTTCTTACACTCGGAGGAATGTACCGTCTGGTTGAACACTATTTGTATTGGTTGTAAAATTCCATTGAAGGAGAATCTGGTCATAAAAACACTGACCAAACAGTCGCCAACAGGAGTTATCGCATCACTATAATTTTAGACTTCCGGTTATACTCCCACGTGAGGTGTACTCGTGTTTATGATTGATAACTCTCCTATCGCCATCTAATACGGCTTAACGACACACAGAGATAAAACTTAGGGGAAGATATGATAATTATATAATGATATACACTGCACTCAAATCAGATCGAGAAGAAAGTGAACCCATAGATATTTCAAATAACTAAACTTCATATAAATGGTCTTTAACTATTACAGTCGTGCTGTTTTAAGCCTGGTTCATTTAACAACAGCATATAAATGTTATTTTAAAAAAATGTCTTTACTAACTTATTAAAGTTTGAAATTAAGTATATAAAGAATGATATTCATAAATGACAACAAAAAACATATTAAAAGTTGTTCAGGTATTAGGATAAGTTTTTATGATCAGTTAAGATAACAGATTTAAAATCCGGGCACTGTCAACAAGGATTGTCAATAATGATTGTGTAACCTGTGTCAGAGGTGTGTGTCTGTTATCAGTGGTAGTACCCGGCGAAACCAGATACCACGAGTATATATGGACATTACTATATAGGTCATCAGACTGACAGATTAAATCTGATCCCAACTTTATGGTTATCGACTAACGAAATCATTACACTGTAATATATATATTAATATTCATGTTTTAATCGTATGATCGTTTTATCGTATGGTCCTGAATATATAAACATATATATATAAGTGATTTATTTTCAATTTCTTTCCGTTGAGAAAGATTTGATAAATGCATTTTATCGTCAATATTGTATTGTCATAGGAAAAATAGCGTGTGTGTATTGAGGGAATAACATAATTAAGAAATGCAGTACCTGTATGGGTATTTATGGCTGAATACATTAATCAGTAACCACGTACTGTATTACTGTTGATTAGTCCCTATATCAGTAACCACGTACTGTATTACTGTTGATTAGTCCCTATATCAGTAGTCACGTACTGTATTACTGTTGATTAGTCCCTATATCAGTAACCACGTACTGTATTACTGTTGATTAGTCCCTATATCAGTAACCACGTACTGTATTACTGTTGATTAGTCCCTATATCAGTAACCACGTACTGTATTACTGTTGATTAGTCCCTATATCAGTAGTCACGTACTGTATTACTGTTGATTAGTCCCTATATCAGTAGTCACGTACTGTATTACTGTTGATTAGTCCCTATATCAGTAACCACGTACTGTATTACTGTTGATTAGTCCCTATATCAGTAACCACGTACTGTATTACTGTTGATTAGTCCCTATATCAGTAACCACGTACTGTATTACTGTTGATTAGTCCCTATATCAGTAGTCCACGTACTGTATTACTGTTGATTAGTCCCTATATCAGTAACCACGTACTGTATTACTGTTGATTAGTCCCTATATCAGTAACCACGTACTGTATTACTGTTGATTAGTCCCTATATCAGTAACCACGTACTGTATTACTGTTGATTAGTCCCTATATCAGTAACCACGTACTGTATTACTGTTGATTAGTCCCTATATCATAAGTCACGTACTGTATTACTGTTGATTAGTCCCTATATCAGTAACCACGTACTGTATTACTGTTGATTAGTCCCTATATCAGTAACCACGTACTGTATTACTGTTGATTAGTCCCTATATCAGTAGTCACGTACTGTATTACTGTTGATTAGTCCCTATATCAGTAACCACGTACTGTATTACTGTTGATTAGTCCCTATATCAGTAGTCACGTACTGTATTACTGTTGATTAGTCCCTATATCAGTAGTCACGTACTGTATTACTGTTGATTAGTCCCTATATCAGTAACCACGTACTGTATTACTGTTGATTAGTCCCTATATCAGTAACCACGTACTGTATTACTGTTGATTAGTCCCTATATCAGTAACCACGTACTGTATTACTGTTGATTAGTCCCTATATCAGTAACCACGTACTGTATTACTGTTGATTAGTCCCTATATCAGTAACCACGTACTGTATTACTGTTGATTAGTCCCTATATCAGTAACCACGTACTGTATTACTGTTGATTAGTCCCTATATCAGTAACCACGTACTGTATTACTGTTGATTAGTCCCTATATCAGTAAACCATACTGTATTACTGTTGATTAGTCCCTATATCAGTAACCACGTACTGTATTACTGTTGATTAGTCCCTATATCAGTAACCACGTACTGTATTACTGTTGATTAGTCCCTATATCAGTAACCACGTACTGTATTACTGTTGATTAGTCCCTATATCAGTAACCACGTACTGTATTACTGTTGATTAGTCCCTATATCAGTAACCACGTACTGTATTACTGTTGATTAGTCCCTATATCAGTAACCACGTACTGTATTACTGTTGATTAGTCCCTATATCAGTAACCACGTACTGTATTACTGTTGATTAGTCCCTATATCAGTAACCACGTACTGTATTACTGTTGATTAGTCCCTATATCAGTAACCACGTACTGTATTACTGTTGATTAGTCCCTATATCAGTAACCACGTACTGTATTACTGTTGATTAGTCCCTATATCAGTAACCACGTACTGTATTACTGTTGATTAGTCCCTATATCAGTAACCACGTACTGTATTACTGTTGATTAGTCCCTATATCAGTAACCACGTACTGTATTACTGTTGATTAGTCCCTATATCAGTAACCACGTACTGTATTACTGTTGATTAGTCCCTATATCAGTAACCACGTACTGTATTACTGTTGATTAGTCCCTATATCAGTAACCACGTACTGTATTACTGTTGATTAGTCCCTATATCAGTAACCACGTACTGTATTACTGTTGATTAGTCCCTATATCAGTAACCACGTACTGTATTACTGTTGATTAGTCCCTATATCAGTAACCACGTACTGTATTACTGTTGATTAGTCCCTATATCAGTAACCACGTACTGTATTACTGTTGATTAGTCCCTATATCAGTAACCACGTACTGTATTACTGTTGATTAGTCCCTATATCAGTAACCACGTACTGTATTACTGTTGATTAGTCCCTATATCAGTAACCACGTACTGTATTACTGTTGATTAGTCCCTATATCAGTAACCACGTACTGTATTACTGTTGATTAGTCCCTATATCAGTAACCACGTACTGTATTACTGTTGATTAGTCCCTATATCAGTAACCACGTACTGTATTACTGTTGATTAGTCCCTATATCAGTAACCACGTACTGTATTACTGTTGATTAGTCCCTATATCAGTAACCACGTACTGTATTACTGTTGATTAGTCCCTATATCAGTAACCACGTACTGTATTACTGTTGATTAGTCCCTATATCAGTAACCACGTACTGTATTACTGTTGATTAGTCCCTATATCAGTAACCACGTACTGTATTACTGTTGATTAGTCCCTATATCAGTAACCACGTACTGTATTACTGTTGATTAGTCCCTATATCAGTAACCACGTACTGTATTACTGTTGATTAGTCCCTATATCAGTAACCACGTACTGTATTACTGTTGATTAGTCCCTATATCAGTAACCACGTACTGTATTACTGTTGATTAGTCCCTATATCAGTAACCACGTACTGTATTACTGTTGATTAGTCCCTATATCAGTAACCACGTACTGTATTACTGTTGATTAGTCCCTATATCAGTAACCACGTACTGTATTACTGTTGATTAGTCCCTATATCAGTAACCACGTACTGTATTACTGTTGATTAGTCCCTATATCAGTAACCACGTACTGTATTACTGTTGATTAGTCCCTATATCAGTAACCACGTACTGTATTACTGTTGATTAGTCCCTATATCAGTAACCACGTACTGTATTACTGTTGATTAGTCCCTATATCAGTAACCACGTACTGTATTACTGTTGATTAGTCCCTATATCAGTAACCACGTACTGTATTACTGTTGATTAGTCCCTATATCAGTAACCACGTACTGTATTACTGTTGATTAGTCCCTATATCAGTAACCACGTACTGTATTACTGTTGATTAGTCCCTATATCAGTAACCACGTACTGTATTACTGTTGATTAGTCCCTATATCAGTAACCACGTACTGTATTACTGTTGATTAGTCCCTATATCAGTAACCACGTACTGTATTACTGTTGATTAGTCCCTATATCAGTAACCACGTACTGTATTACTGTTGATTAGTCCCTATATCAGTAACCACGTACTGTATTACTGTTGATTAGTCCCTATATCAGTAACCACGTACTGTATTACTGTTGATTAGTCCCTATATCAGTAACCACGTACTGTATTACTGTTGATTAGTCCCTATATCAGTAACCACGTACTGTATTACTGTTGATTAGTCCCTATATCAGTAACCACGTACTGTATTACTGTTGATTAGTCCCTATATCAGTAACCACGTACTGTATTACTGTTGATTAGTCCCTATATCAGTAACCACGTACTGTATTACTGTTGATTAGTCCCTATATCAGTAGTCACGTACTGTATTACTGTTGATTAGTCCCTATATCAGTAACCACGTACTGTATTACTGTTGATTAGTCCCTATATCAGTAACCACGTACTGTATTACTGTTGATTAGTCCCTATATCAGTAACCACGTACTGTATTACTGTTGATTAGTCCCTATATCAGTAACCACGTACTGTATTACTGTTGATTAGTCCCTATATCAGTAACCACGTACTGTATTACTGTTGATTAGTCCCTATATCAGTAACCACGTACTGTATTACTGTTGATTAGTCCCTATATCAGTAACCACGTACTGTATTACTGTTGATTAGTCCCTATATCAGTAACCACGTACTGTATTACTGTTGATTAGTCCCTATATCAGTAACCACGTACTGTATTACTGTTGATTAGTCCCTATATCAGTAACCACGTACTGTATTACTGTTGATTAGTCCCTATATCAGTAACCACGTACTGTATTACTGTTGATTAGTCCCTATATCAGTAACCACGTACTGTATTACTGTTGATTAGTCCCTATATCAGTAACCACGTACTGTATTACTGTTGATTAGTCCCTATATCAGTAACCACGTACTGTATTACTGTTGATTAGTCCCTATATCAGTAACCACGTAC
The DNA here is from genome assembly GCF_902652985.1 of Pecten maximus. NCBI lineage: Eukaryota > Metazoa > Mollusca > Bivalvia > Pectinida > Pectinidae > Pecten > Pecten maximus. The sequence continues at coordinate 30,882,657 of NC_047025.1, forward strand.
TGTATTACTGTTGATTAGTCCCTATATCAGTAACCACGTACTGTATTACTGTTGATTAGTCCCTATATCAGTAACCACGTACTGTATTACTGTTGATTAGTCCCTATATCAGTAACCACGTACTGTATTACTGTTGATTAGTCCCTATATCAGTAACCACGTACTGTATTACTGTTGATTAGTCCCTATATCAGTAACCACGTACTGTATTACTGTTGATTAGTCCCTATATCAGTAACCACGTACTGTATTACTGTTGATTAGTCCCTATATCAGTAACCACGTACTGTATTACTGTTGATTAGTCCCTATATCAGTAACCACGTACTGTATTACTGTTGATTAGTCCCTATATCAGTAACCACGTACTGTATTACTGTTGATTAGTCCCTATATCAGTAACCACGTACTGTATTACTGTTGATTAGTCCCTATATCAGTAACCACGTACTGTATTACTGTTGATTAGTCCCTATATCAGTAACCACGTACTGTATTACTGTTGATTAGTCCCTATATCAGTAACCACGTACTGTATTACTGTTGATTAGTCCCTATATCAGTAACCACGTACTGTATTACTGTTGATTAGTCCCTATATCAGTAACCACGTACTGTATTACTGTTGATTAGTCCCTATATCAGTAACCACGTACTGTATTACTGTTGATTAGTCCCTATATCAGTAACCACGTACTGTATTACTGTTGATTAGTCCCTATATCAGTAACCACGTACTGTATTACTGTTGATTAGTCCCTATATCAGTAACCACGTACTGTATTACTGTTGATTAGTCCCTATATCAGTAACCACGTACTGTATTACTGTTGATTAGTCCCTATATCAGTAACCACGTACTGTATTACTGTTGATTAGTCCCTATATCAGTAGTCACGTACTGTATTACTGTTGATTAGTCCCTATATCAGTAACCACGTACTGTATTACTGTTGATTAGTCCCTATATCAGTAACCACGTACTGTATTACTGTTGATTAGTCCCTATATCAGTAACCACGTACTGTATTACTGTTCATTAGTCCCTATATCAGTAACCACGTACTGTATTACTGTTGATTAGTCCCTATATCAGTAACCACGTACTGTATTACTGTTGATTAGTCCCTATATCAGTAGTCACGTACTGTATTACTGTTGATTAGTCCCTATATCAGTAGTCACGTACTGTATTACTGTTGATTAGTCCCTATATCAGTAGTCACGTACTGTATTACTGTTGATTAGTCCCTATATCAGTAGTCACGTACTGTATTACTGTTGATTAGTCCCTATATCAGTAACCACGTACTGTATTACTGTTGATTAGTCCCTATATCAGTAGTCACGTACTGTAGTACTGTTGATTAGTCCCTATATCAGTAGTGACGTACTGTATTACTGTTGATTAGTCCCTATATCAGTAACCACGTACTGTATTACTGTTGATTAGTCCCTATATCAGTATAGTCCGGCAGAATGGTGCATATAACAGTAGAATTGTGGGTTTTGTAGTAAAAACATGAAACTTTGCATATAGGTAGGGCATTATGACTTGAATAAATTCAGATATGGGGCCAAGCTATTTTTTCCAAGATGGCCGCCAAAATCAAGATGGCTGCCAAATTCAATATGGCTGCCATATATATCTGGTAAATTTAAGATTTCGTCAAATCTATGCATACCTTTTACTTTTCTGACTACTAAATGAACAGAAATTAACAAACTTATTTCTTTATCAAACAATCATGTTAACAAGATAGCCACCAAATCCAAGATGGCCACCAAATTCAAGATGGCTGCCATATACCTGCCGAATGTTGAGTTTCATAAAGGGTATACAGATTTTGACCTTTTTTTTGTGAAACTCTTAGCTGTAATTAACAGAAAATTTGTAATGAAATAATCATGCTTACATTAAACCATATGGTATTTTAGGTATTATATAAGTGAAATATCATATACTAGGCACTATTTAAATCTTTAAAAAGAATTCATCAAATCAAAGTTAGACTGGAAAACATTAACACTTTTTCACAAAAACCCATTGTCCAAAAATCACATGGTAAAATGCCACGCTGAAGTTTACTTTTCATGGTCACATTCACCATCACACTTGCATAATGCAGTGCACTTGAGGTTGTTCCTTGCACATTTACAATGTCCTCTGCAGCCCCTGTCTGGGCTACATGCACATCGAATTAACTGGTGACAGGACTTCGATGCTTCAGGAAGTGTGGTCCATACAGGTTCCCATTCATGATCACGGTTTCTTGTCCATCCCCACTCACTAGGGCAGGGTAGGTCAGGCGAAGGTTTTAATGCTTGTCCCCAAACATATCCTGCTTGGTACACAGCTCTCTTTGTATGCTCCATCAGAGCTGCAGATGTTGGAGGCAAAACTTCCATTGTCCTGGCTTTCTTCGTAAATAAATCCTTGCGTGCTTCATTGATACACTGGCAGTTACTTTTGCGGTCATACATGAGGATAACAAACCGTTCGAGTACCTGTATGTTATCAGCTATTACATGCTCTCCTGGTGTGTCGCTTAATGCTAAAAATGTTGATGTTGCCTCGTCAAGCGCATTCCATATGTCCCATGCAGTTTTCTTTCCACAACCCAGCAGGAATGATGTTTGGTCACAACCTGTGAATGCATGGAAAACTGGTAATGCTGCTGATTTCTCCGGGCCCAATGATGAAGCTATCTGGTGTACTGGAATGTATCTGTAGTGTTTTCCTACCCCAAATGCTATCCAAAATTGCGTCAATTGTGGCATCTTTTGACACAAAGCAATGGCTATTGCTACTATATCAGTGTCAACAGTCCTCAAGAGCAGTCGTGTGTATCCTGCATGAACACAATCCGCTGCATGAAGCATCAAGCGGGTATCAGCTTCCTCTTGTGTGCAGGGAGAGAGCATTGTATTGTCATACTCAGTTGAGGACAACACATCTTCGTCACATGAAGTGATGATTATTTTATCACCATAGGATTTTTCAACTGACCGGTGAGCGAGGTATCGAAATAGCTCAGTTTTGTTGTCATCAATTCGAAGAAATGCCTCCCAATTGTTTGGTACCTTCGCTGAAGCTTCAACACGCCGTCTCACTCCTTTCCCTCTTTTACTCCTAGTACTCGATGTCAGACTATCATTGAGATACTTGTCCCACACGATGTCAATCCTATCTACATCGTCAAGTTGCTCTTGCATGTACTTCAAAAACACATCTCGTGAATATTCTTGAAATGTTGTTGCTACCCCAGGTTTTAGGATATTCACAATTGCAGCTCCATCGAACAACTTGGCATCAACATTTGGAAAGGTGTCATTTGATTTTCCATGCTTTTCAAGGCATGTGAGCAATGATGATTTAGAGCCTGACCGAATTGTACCATACTGGGATAACGCAGGGGGATAAGCCTGTTTTTCATGACAGAAGAATTCGTCGAGATCACATCCGCGTACCTGGCAGGAAACATATACATGTAGTTGTGAGAAAAGAGAGCAACTTTTCTTAAGAGAATTGATGTGTAGTTTGCTTTTATTAACATCTCGAGGTGGCGGGCATTTTAGTAATGCCAGTTTGTTTCTTTTTAAACAGGCAAAGATAGGTTCCGATTTTTGGATCAACCTCTTTTCTACAAACTCATCAAATTGTTCTTTTCCGAGCCTCTCAATGTTGCGCACCGTCGATACAACTTCTGCGTCTGCGATGTTTCTGCTATTCAGGATAACTAAGTCAGAACTTACTTCACAAAATGGGTTTCCCATTCTGCTCATTACATTCACGAGTGATGCCACTTGCTTTCGAAATGTGGTTTGAGCACATTTTGTTTGTTCATGATGACTAACAGATTCCAGATCCTGTGACCGCTGAGTCAATTCCTGTGACCTCTCAAATTCTTGTATAATTCTTGCAATCTCTGGTCCTGATACCATCCAGCGTAGCAGTTCCGATGTGTTTTCCGTAAGACCTACAGCACCACCATCACTTTTTACACATTTGTTGTTCTGTTCATGGGCCTGATCTAGTGCAATCGAGGAGAAGGCTTTCTGAGTTTTGCGTACGACAAATTTGCCGTCTTGGAATTCCCTTTCGATTGCTGGGTGCTTGATCGACAAAGACACCATGTCGCGAATATGGACGGGAAGCCATCGTGCATAATTGATGTGGTTCAGAGCAAAAAACCAAGGAGTGATTTTCATCAAAGCATCCTCGTATAACATAAAGTTTCCTGTACGTAAGGATTCAACAAATATCAGGATATACAACTCAAGCGCAAGGGTTATTTCCCAGTAATGAAATGTTGGGCTCTCAGAACTGCGCTTCACTCTCCAGGTTTCGAAGTCAAGATGACCCTCATCATTTTCTAGTTTGTACTCCATATATGCATTTTGCATCAGTATGTAAAGGCTACTTGCTGTTACCTGATGAGCATGACGTGTCCTGGACATGTGTGATGCCTTTAAGAATGATTCTGCAGTGCCAGCAGATGCCATCTCTGCTTCAACCAAAGCCTCAGTCCAGCCACTGTCCTCGAGCCAGTCTCCGATTTTCTTCAGAGCAGCCATCTCTATATGGAGGCCTCCAAACATGACCACAATTCTGTCTTCTCCGTGTGTGAGAGGGTAATTCCATTGGATTTTCTTGGCTAGAGTGAATAGAGGTTGGTCAAATGCTATAACAGGGGTCAAGCAGTTTAAATGATATGTTGAATCTTGAGCTATCAAATCACCCGAACTGAGCTTCCCCAGAATCCAGGTATCTTGTAATAAGGCAGCCGCCTGTCTAATGCGCTGGTCAACATTAAATGTTTCGACTTTATGTAAGTTCCCTGTTGATTCATCGCAGAAGAAACACTGTTTGTGTGATTTCTCTGTCGGCTTTGGAGATTCCGGTTTATGTAGTCTCCTCAGTTTCTGTGGGATGTTTTCCTTATCATTGTCATCACTGAATTCTCTTTCTTGCCGTATCCGTTGGAGCTTTGTGCCATTCAGCTGGTCCCTACATTTCTTATGGTATTTCGCACTGTGTATTGTTAAATTTCTTTCTATGCCATGTCCTGCCGCAAGCCTGTCAAAATTTATGTTTTCTGGCAAGGAGTTAAGTTCGTTGAATGCCTTCAAATGTTCTGCTATTGTCTTATATACATACCCAGTTTCAATGTCTTTTCTCTTTAGATTCAAAGGGCATCTTAGCGGCTCTTTTGTTGTTTGCTGACATAAACAGCATTTACCCCAGTCTATTTCCACTAATGATGATTGCTCAACTAATGCTGGAATCTCTCCTGGAAAAGAATCCACAGCTATTACCGATTTCCTTTTATCATTCATGTTTCATTTCCAGATGCTACGGATATACACAGCCCTGAAAAATAATGAAAAAATGCATGAAAAAACTTGGTTCGAAGTATAGCGGAACCTTTTAGTAGGATAGATTTTTGCCATGACACCAGAGAGGAGGGCAAAAGTTTTGAGAGAGGGAAATTTAAAGTTTATTCTACGTTTGAAATAAATTTTATGCATTATATATAATATATATGCACCATTTTTATACATTATACATGTAGATGTATTTTCAATCAATATCTGAAGGAATAGCTTTTTAAAATTATATAATTAAAATAAGGTACTTCAAATGTACTTGATGGTCAAAGTCTTCTTACTAGAAGCATTTCATTTCCATTTTCATATATTTTTTTTCTAGATACAAATACTTTTTGAAAAATATTGGATGATTTGTTTTAAGCATTAATTAAAGAGATTATAGAAAATAACTAGTTTAAATATTTGGTAATAATTACTTACTTCAAATAGATTTTCATCACGAACAGAATCTGGCTCATCATCCATTGTTTTCATCAATGTGTAGCATGAAAATAATGCCCGGTTATTTCTACCCTATCTCAAAATTGTTGTTTAACACACTATACTAATTCTTACCTTTTTTTTTCACTCTTCTTCTTTTCTTCTTCTTCTACTGGTTTATGGACAATATTTTTTAAATCACTCTGATGCAATTTATGTATTATTGTGCAATAGAACTATTTATATGGTGATAACTTCTATGGGAAAACACACTCGATATGTCATATTTGAAATGAAAAGATGACATTTAATACAAAATCTACAACAATAAGTAACAATGTGTACAAATATTTATTATGCATTTTTTTAGACATATACCATACATAACGAAGATGCAATAAGCAATATCTTACAGATTTATGAAAAATGGCGGCCATCTTGGATTTGGCGGCCATCTTGGATTTTTTTCATTGGCCCCATATCCAAAATCAATCAGTATATTACCGCTTACAATCATGCCAAGTTTCATGCTTTTACTGAAAATCCCACAATTATTTCACCATTCTGCTAGACTATATGTACTGTATTACTGTTGATTAGTCCCTATATCAGTAACCACGTACTGTATTACTGTTGATTAGTCCCTATATCAGTAGTCACGTACTGTATTACTGTTGATTAGTCCCTATATCAGTAACCACGTACTGTATTACTGTTGATTAGTCCCTATATCAGTAACCACGTACTGTATTACTGTTGATTAGTCCCTATATCAGTAACCACGTACTGTATTACTGTTGATTAGTCCCTATATCAGTAACCACGTACTGTATTACTGTTGATTAGTCCCTATATCAGTAACCACGTACTGTATTACTGTTGATTAGTCCCTATATCAGTAACCACGTACTGTATTACTGTTGATTAGTCCCTATATCAGTAACCACGTACTGTATTACTGTTGATTAGTCCCTATATCAGTAACCACGTACTGTATTACTGTTGATTAGTCCCTATATCAGTAACCACGTACTGTATTACTGTTGATTAGTCCCTATATCAGTAACCACGTACTGTATTACTGTTGATTAGTCCCTATATCAGTAACCACGTACTGTATTACTGTTGATTAGTCCCTATATCAGTAACCACGTACTGTATTACTGTTGATTAGTCCCTATATCAGTAACCACGTACTGTATTACTGTTGATTAGTCCCTATATCAGTAACCACGTACTGTATTACTGTTGATTAGTCCCTATATCAGTAACCACGTACTGTATTACTGTTGATTAGTCCCTATATCAGTAACCACGTACTGTATTACTGTTGATTAGTCCCTATATCAGTAGTCACGTACTGTATTACTGTTGATTAGTCCCTATATCAGTAACCACGTACTGTATTACTGTTGATTAGTCCCTATATCAGTAACCACGTACTGTATTACTGTTGATTAGTCCCTATATCAGTAACCACGTACTGTATTACTGTTGATTAGTCCCTATATCAGTAACCACGTACTGTATTACTGTTGATTAGTCCCTATATCAGTAACCACGTACTGTATTACTGTTGATTAGTCCCTATATCAGTAACCACGTACTGTATTACTGTTGATTAGTCCCTATATCAGTAACCACGTACTGTATTACTGTTGATTAGTCCCTATATCAGTAACCACGTACTGTATTACTGTTGATTAGTCCTTATATCAGTAAACCATACTGTATTACTGTTGATTAGTCCCTATATCAGTAACCACGTACTGTATTACTGTTGATTAGTCCCTATATCAGTAACCACGTACTGTATTACTGTTGATTAGTCCCTATATCAGTAACCACGTACTGTATTACTGTTGATTAGTCCCTATATCAGTAACACGTACTGTATTACTGTTGATTAGTCCCTATATCAGTAACCACGTACTGTATTACTGTTGATTAGTCCCTATATCAGTAACCACGTACTGTATTACTGTTGATTAGTCCCTATATCAGTAACCACGTACTGTATTACTGTTGATTAGTCCCTATATCAGTAACCACGTACTGTATTACTGTTGATTAGTCCCTATATCAGTAACCACGTACTGTATTACTGTTGATTAGTCCCTATATCAGTAACCACGTACTGTATTACTGTTGATTAGTCCCTATATCAGTAACCACGTACTGTATTACTGTTGATTAGTCCCTATATCAGTAACCACGTACTGTATTACTGTTGATTAGTCCCTATATCAGTAACCACGTACTGTATTACTGTTGATTAGTCCCTATATCAGTAACCACGTACTGTATTACTGTTGATTAGTCCCTATATCAGTAACCACGTACTGTATTACTGTTGATTAGTCCCTATATCAGTAACCACGTACTGTATTACTGTTGATTAGTCCCTATATCAGTAACCACGTACTGTATTACTGTTGATTAGTCCCTATATCAGTAACCACGTACTGTATTACTGTTGATTAGTCCCTATATCAGTAACCACGTACTGTATTACTGTTGATTAGTCCCTATATCAGTAACCACGTACTGTATTACTGTTGATTAGTCCCTATATCAGTAACCACGTACTGTATTACTGTTGATTAGTCCCTATATCAGTAACCACGTACTGTATTACTGTTGATTAGTCCCTATATCAGTAACCACGTACTGTATTACTGTTGATTAGTCCCTATATCAGTAACCACGTACTGTATTACTGTTGATTAGTCCCTATATCAGTAACCACGTACTGTATTACTGTTGATTAGTCCCTATATCAGTAACCACGTACTGTATTACTGTTGATTAGTCCCTATATCAGTAACCACGTACTGTATTACTGTTGATTAGTCCCTATATCAGTAACCACGTACTGTATTACTGTTGATTAGTCCCTATATCAGTAACCACGTACTGTATTACTGTTGATTAGTCCCTATATCAGTAACCACGTACTGTATTACTGTTGATTAGTCCCTATATCAGTAACCACGTACTGTATTACTGTTGATTAGTCCCTATATCAGTAACCACGTACTGTATTACTGTTGATTAGTCCCTATATCAGTAACCACGTACTGTATTACTGTTGATTAGTCCCTATATCAGTAACCACGTACTGTATTACTGTTGATTAGTCCCTATATCAGTAACCACGTACTGTATTACTGTTGATTAGTCCCTATATCAGTAACCACGTACTGTATTACTGTTGATTAGTCCCTATATCAGTAGCCACGTACTGTATTACTGTTGATTAGTCCCTATATCAGTAACACGTACTATATTACTGTTGATTAGTCCCTATATCAGTAACCACGTACTGTATTACTGTTGATTAGTCCCTATATCAGTAACCACGTACTGTATTACTGTTGATTAGTCCCTATATCAGTAACCACGTACTGTATTACTGTTGATTAGTCCCTATATCAGTAACCACGTACTGTATTACTGTTGATTAGTCCCTATATCAGTAACCACGTACTGTATTACTGTTGATTAGTCCCTATATCAGTAACCACGTACTGTATTACTGTTGATTAGTCCCTATATCAGTAACCACGTACTGTATTACTGTTGATTAGTCCCTATATCAGTAACCACGTACTGTATTACTGTTGATTAGTCCCTATATCAGTAACCACGTACTGTATTACTGTTGATTAGTCCCTATATCAGTAACCACGTACTGTATTACTGTTGATTAGTCCCTATATCAGTAACCACGTACTGTATTACTGTTGATTAGTCCCTATATCAGTAACCACGTACTGTATTACTGTTGATTAGTCCCTATATCAGTAACCACGTACTGTATTACTGTTGATTAGTCCCTATATCAGTAACACGTACTGTATTACTGTTGACTAGTCCCTATATCAGTAACCACGTACTGTATATTACTGTTAATTAGTCCCTATGATCAGTAAACCACGTACTGTATACTGTTGATTAGGTCCCTATATCATTAACCAAGTACGTTAATGTTGATTAGTCCCTCATCAGTAACCACCGTACTGTATACTGTTGATATTAATGAACATTTTAACGACTAATACTTAAAACAGTAAAAACGCTAAAACATAAGTCACCAAATATGAAAAATAAAATGGCAAGTCCATATACAATTAAAACTCGTAAGCACGCAGGTATAAACAACTAGTAAAGCTTTGTCTGACTCTGTGGCAGTATTTCTTACAGGTTAAACATAACTCAGCCTTACTATTGGGGTATGGAAGTCCCAGGAAACCAGTCGGACTTTCTCCAATCGTTGGTAGGATGTGACACAATTGTCTGTCCACAAACAGGAAATCGTCTTACCATGCTAAACTAGTATTAACCTTTGGAAAGTGCAGAATATTTAAATTTCTAAAGCAATTTGGAGAAGATCATTTGAAAACTCGAGCAGGACAACTAACATTTTATTTCTAGTTTACGCCGGAAAAAGTAGGTTTTGACCAATATAATAGGGTCGCCAGACGTTTTTTTTTGGTTTATACATAATTAAGCGTTGAGATCAGATTTCACGGTTTGAATCTCATTCTCTCACACGCTTAAACGGTATTCTAGAAGAAAAACTTACGTAGACTTTTATGACTTCTCTATGTTTTTATCTATGTACTCTGAAATGTATAGCCTGATTTGTTTGTTGTATTAACACGTATAAATAAAGATACTAAACATGGTGTGTCTATCCGGCCCCCGGGTGTGACTGAGTGGAGCCCATCAACATACCACCGTAGGATGAAATAAGGAACCACCATTAGCCGGAGGTTAGGTGCGTTTGAACAATGACTAACATGACACACTCGGAACTACTAAGGAGTTATGAGTCTTGATTGCTGACCGGTTCGCGACTTCCTTGTTTTTTTCTCGGGAAGTATTGACAATTTTTTTTCGGGAAGTATTGACAATTATTTTGACCGGTTCGCGACTTCCTTATTTTTTTGCTAGGGAAATATTGACAGTTATTTAATGTGTTTTTAGAAAGAGAACCAAACAACTTTGTGTGGAATAATATAAGCGACTTAATAAACATTGTAAAGAATTGCAAATATATTGGTTTACATATATATAAAGTATTGAATTATACAATATTGATGTTAATTTAGCAATGTTTGGAATATTACATTATATAAACTTGGTAAACAGTACAAAAGTGTTTATAAATATCAAACAATATACACAATAAACACACAGTGTACACAATTAACAAACAGTGTACACAATTAACAAACAGTGTACACAATTATCAAACAGTGTACACAATTATCAAACAGCGTAGACAGTTATCAAACAGCGTAGACAGTTATCAAACAGGGTAGACAGTTATCAAACAGTGTACACAATTATCAAACAGTGTACACAATTATCAAACAGTGTACACAATTATCAAACAGGGTACACAGTTATCAAACAGTGTACACAATTATCAAACAGTGTACACAATTATCAAACAGTGTACACAATTATCAAACAGTGTAAACAATTATCAAACAGTGTACACAATTATCAAACAGGGTACACAGTTATCAAACAGGGTAGACAGTTATCAAACAGTGTACACAATTATCAAACAGCGTAGACAGTTATCAAACAGTGTACACAATTATCAAACAGGGTACACAGTTATCAAACAGTGTACACAATTATCAAACAGTGTACACAATTATCAAACAGTGTAAACAATTATTAAACAGTGTACACAATTATCAAACAGGGTAGACAGTTATCAAACAGGGTAGACAGTTATCAAACAGGGTAGACAGTTATCAAACAGGGTAGACAGTTATCAAACAGCGTAGGCAGTTATCAAACAGGGTAGACAGTTATCAAACAGCGTAGGCAGTTATCAAACAGGGTAGACAGTTATCAAACAGGGTAGACAGTTATCAAACAGGGTAGACAGTTATCAAACAGCGTAGACAGTTATCAAACAGGGTACACAGTTATCAAACAGGGTACACAGTTATCAAACAGTGTACACAATTATCAAACAGGGTACACAGTTATCAAACAGCGTAGACAGTTATCAAACAGCGTAGGCAGTTATCAAACAGGGTACACAGTTATCAAACAGGGTACACAGTTATCAAACAGTGTACACAATTATCAAACAGGGTACACAGTTATCAAACAGCGTAGACAGTTATCAAACAGCGTAGGCAGTTATCAAACAGGGTACACAATTATCAAACAGGGTAGACAGTTATCAAACAGGGTAGACAGTTATCAAACAGCGTAGGCAGTTATCAAACAGTGTACACAATTATCAAACAGGGTACACAGTTATCAAACAGGGTAGACAGTTATCAAACAGCGTAGGCAGTTATCAAACAGGGTACACAGTTATCAAACAGTGTACACAATTATCAAACAGGGTACACAGTTATCAAACAGCGTAGACAGTTATCAAACAGGGTAGACAGTTATCAAACAGGGTAGACAGTTATCAAACAGCGTAGACAGTTATCAAACAGTGTACACAATTATCAAACAAAGTGTGAAATTATGTAGAATACATTTATACATCTACAAAACAATGTATACTCATACGTAACACAAATCTTACCTCGTATTATAGGTACGGTTGATATCAATTAAAATCGTTTTGCATAAAAATCACGAAAAAGTTTTCTTGAAACTACATTAACGGAAACAACAACTTTCCTACTATCCATAAAATACGTCCATTAAATCAGCATGTTGTATAATTTTCTAGCATAAATATATCAATAACAATATCAAAAACCTCATCCTTGTTACATAGAGAAACGACATAAATCACATACGGGGCAATGATTGTAATATTTCTTAACGTTCCACTAGTAGCCACAACCACTTAAGGCTGCAAACGGAAACTTAGATATCGACCCATGCTACATCCCTAGTAGCCAATGAAACCGATGAACGTTTTATAGTCTATAGCAAGATCTCGTCCCGTAACAATGTCTTCGATGTCCGTTGATATGCCTCGTGGTTGTATTGTCGCCATCCCGGTTCTCACGTTGAGAACGCGACATTAACTGGATTCGACCTGGAAACCCGATGAAGCAGAAGGCGTTTTTTTTTCTTCCGGAATGAACACTTGGAGGAAACAAAAGGCATATTTTAAATATGTTTCCTCGTGAAAGAGTCGGTGGGAAAATTGGTTTACAGTAAAAGTCTCTGGCAAGATAATTTGCGATAAAGTAAGGAAAAATATAATACAATACAAATTAATGTAAGTAAGCACGGTCTAGAAACCTATAATCTCCGAAAGTCTGGTTACCCTAACGACAAGTGTCTTGACTAAACTTCATCTGTATTCTGTCAATGATTATTCCCAAACAACACCGTAAGATATTGGCAGTATTATAAGTCATGTCGTGTTCCCAAACAATGTCAATACCATAAAATATTAGCTGTATATTGGCTGTGATTCCAACCAGTACTATGACATATCGGACGATGCTTTCCTCGGCACTGACGGACCGGACCATGTATTAATCTGATATTCTGAGAAAGTATTATCCCTGAAATGTTTGGTGATCCGAGATACATTTCGTTACCTATGTCACAGTTATAGTCCAATAGCACCATAAGTTAAACAGTATCCAAGGCAGACAGGATTTCCTAAGACCTGTTACTGTTGTCATTTCATGTCCGACAATACCATCTGGATGTGTTTTCAAGGTCAATCTGGTTCCACAAAGGCACGAATTAAACATACTACGACGAAACAACACCAGCATACGGAGTCCTGTTCGTGCTGGATTTTATTTGCACTCTCTACGTAAAATATGCTGGAGATCACGTGTAGAATCGGGATCACGTGTAGAATCGGGATCACGTGTAGAATCAAGATCATGTGTAGAATCGGGATCACGTGTAGAATCAAGTTCACGTGTAGAATCGGGATCACGTGTAGAATCAAGTTCACGTGTAGAATCAAGATCATGTGTAGAATCAGGATCATGTGTAGAATCAAGATCACGTGTAGAATCAGGACCACGTGTAGAATCGGCCATCATTTCCACTTCTGATCGAACATATATAATATACATATAGTTGGCAGCAGTGGATGTAATCACATTATCACAATATGCTGTTGAATATTTATAAACGTTAAGAGACTTCTCCAAGAGTTGGTCAGATAACAAAATCGTCGTCTTCTTCGATGTTAAGCAAGCGTACATGAAAGGGATGTGGGTCTGGACAACAAAATCTGAAACATATAGGTCTCTTGTTCTTCCTCCACATACAACAACAATATACACACGTGGAGAGGATGATAAAGAGAACTGCTGAGCTCACAATAATCACCGTCAGATAACGAAACGGCTGTGGACACGTGCATGAATAGTGCGCATCCTTACTATTGCAGTTCAGATTCGGTACGTTAGGTCCGTGACGGGACTGGACAACCCATACACTGTCCAGTGGCTGTCCATCTTTGACCTTCACTTGCTCGAAATAGAGATGGCTGGAATTGTACACGTGAAGACGTCCGAACGAATTTAGACTACCTTCGGCTGATGCAAAAGCTGACCATGGTCCTGTAATATCAAATTAACAGTGATTAGTGTATAGATTATGATATGTTTTATAACGCTTTCGTGGTAACGAAGATCGTACTCACTGGAGTAAAGAGTTTATGTTGCCATATCCTAAATTCACAGTATAACACAGATGTCGCAAACATTAATCATTGCCATTTTCATTGCTTACCTCTATCGCCCATAGGATCTGCTCCTTCGCCACTTCCGGCGGCACCGGAAATGATATGTACTGGGGCTTGTGGGTGATTGTAGTTCTTGGCAACCACTCTGTTCTTGTAAACGGGCCAAAGACGTTCATACGAATGCTCATGTGCTTGTAGTATTAGGTCAACGCCTTGTGCGTAAAACAGATCTTCAAGTCTGAAACAAGAAAATGAAATAGGTTACTTAATACGGCTAACACGAATTGTTATTAGTACAGGCCAAGAGCCTCTATTTCTACATCGATCACAATGTTACAGATACTTTACATACTGATATCACAATGTCCACTAGGTGTAATATCATGATAGACAATTTAAGGTTTTCTTCTAATCTGGGAGTTTCCTCTTCTTCTGCTGCAAGTTTCCATTTCAAACAAACCTGAAGTGACTCAGCCATCATATTCGTGATGTTGTATACTTGATTATCTCCCGTCATTCTTCGATACATCAGCGTGGGGAATTTACCGTTTAAACAGTTCAGTTTGGTTTGGTTTGGTTTATTTTGTTTAACGTTCTATTAACAGCTAAGGTCATTTAAGGACGACCTCCCGTGTGTGCGACATGCATGCGTGTTGTGAGTGCGTATGTGTGTTTTGGGAGGCTGCGGGATGTTCGTGTTAAGTCTCCTTGTGATAGGCCAGAACTTTCGCCGATTTATAGTGCTACCTCACTGAAGCATACTGCCGAAGGCGCCCAGCAGGACCCCCCACCCGGTCACATTATACTGACAACGGGCGAACCAGTCGTCCCACTCCTAATATGCTGAGCGCTAACTAACCCAAAGCCTTCCTCACAGGGGCGAACACTCAAATGAAGACCAAAAGTGAGGCATTGTCAAGGGAGACATTAGGAAGAAGAAAGTTGTTCAGAAAGAAGAGAAAAGATAAGATCCCAAATTTAGTCGCCTCTTACGATCATGCAATGGGGGCAGCAGGTACAATTCTTACGCCCTACCTGCAGGGCAGAAAAAAACAGTTCAGTATAAGTATTTTAAGCAGATAGAGCTTGTTCTGCGTTGGACATTTTTCATAGAAGATCTATACCATTTATTGGTTGGGGTTCCAGACAATGGCTGCGTTATCAGGTGTTGCCGGTCTACTGCTTTAAACAACATTTTAAACATGAATTCAATGTTCCTCTTATCAGACAAAGGTCGTAAAGTTCACATTATCCTTCTGAAATGATTACCACCGATTTTTCTCTCATCCAGATCCTGTCATATAGTTTCTTTTTTCGCCAGATTTCATAGAAGAACCTCGCACTTTGGTAGATGGAACATCAGTTACTATTTCTCTGACTCTTTGAAGCTTTTAGAAATCATTTTGAAGCATTGGTACAGCTTCATCGCTTCGTATATGATGGTATAATTTTGATATTTATCATATTTTGATAAGATGTTGTGATGTTTAAAAATTATCAAAATTATTTTTAGCACCTTCGTTTTAACTCGGATAAGAAACTGTCAGTTTTTACTAGGATGACGAATTGTTTGACCTATTCCAGTCTCAACTAAATTCTAACGTTTCTAAATTATTGACGCGGATATGTTCCTAACACGGAGTATGAGCACACGAACTCAAAATTATTTCAATTTACCGACGTAGAAAAGTACCCGGATGAAACCTGATCTCTGATGTGATTTAGATAATGTTTCACCATAACCTAAAAAAATAAATAAATTGTCTGTAACCTACCCATTTTTGACCAGATGACCGAATATCCGGCCAGTGCAATCGTCCACGTCGTGGTTTGAACAGTACATCGGTCTATGACCCATCGCGACTATCCATGGCTGTTTGTCTCTGTTTTGATTGGCTTTTATTAAATCCTCCAATAGCCAATAGAATTGCGTACACACATAGTAGGCGTTGTCAATGAAATAGACTTCCGAAGAGAAACTGGAACGAACAATATGGTCCATGTTATTCCTCACAATTTAGCATCACCTTTTTACGTATTATAACGTTTGAGTAAAACTTACATTACATTATTGGATAATCATATTTAAAATGTCCAGCAATAGAGTATCACTCATACACACTCCCACCCCTCTTAAACGATAAACATGACGTCATGCTCTAGAGTCGACTTACCTGATGAAATGGACAGGTCCTACATTGTAACTGTACCACAAACGGTCAAGGGGCATTGGCCAGCTGACACCCGGCATGGAGAATCGAGTCCGGTAGTGATGTAGACTATTGGTCAGTTCTGTATAGAACAATGGGAAAGATATAGTAAATAACGCCTATTCTAAGAGTTAGATTTTTTCTTATGTTTATTAAACATCTTAAATTTCTTTAAAAAGTCACCTTACACTCAGTTTAACCCCCTTACGGATGTCTATATGCCACACTCGGGCAGTTTGACCTCCTTTCGGTCTATAAGGAGGCCACACTCGGGCAGATTTACCTCCTGTCGGTCTATAAGGGGCCACACTCGGGCAGTTTGACCTCCTGTCGGTCTATAAGGAGGCCACACTCGGGCAGTTTGACCTCCTGTCGGTCTATAAGAAGGTCACGTTCGGACTGCGATCGTGATTCAGTTCCTCCTTTTATTTTTTTATAACCTAGAAAAATTCTTCAATAAAACACACAAATTATAATCTAAAACCGGTATGAAAAAAGATCCCTCCGATCATGTATGATTACTTTTAATATGATGTGTAAGTTTATGTTTCAACAAAATATCAGTAAGTTAATCATGACAATTTTTGACATTCACGTGTTTTAGAGATTTCGCCACACATTTCATTAACAGAATTCCATCCTAACTGGGAAGTAAAGACAGATCTATTGGCTACATGGGAGGTAACTCGGTAAGCCATGATGCCTTCTATTCTACTTGTCGATATAGGTGAGGGGACATAACCCATATTCTCGCTTCTTTATCGAAATATATATCGCTCATTCGATATCTATCCCCTAAAACTTCTCGCTGCTGTGTTACATTCTTTAAGCTGATGTTCGATAAATTCAATATAAATGAACTGCAAAGGATTTATTTGAAGAGCTATGCACCAGAAAAAGTGTGGATATCCATCATGAGCACGTATACTTTATAATATCGAGACATGATTTAGTTTTGTTATCCTTCGTACCGACAAAGAGGAGTCTCGTGTAATGCTCGTGTACTATTTAATTGTAATGTTGTTAAAGAAATTTACCGTGATTTCCGGGTGACGTCATGTATGGTACGCGAGCTGCTACTGGCTGGATCAGTTCCATGAAGTTGTCGCCATTCTACAAGAGAAAACATTTCCTGTGTGTTTATAAATGGAGACCAAATCCAGGATATAACCAGCCCAACTTTCGAGTTAGACTAAAATCGACTGTATCTGGAGGTACAACTATCGTCAAAATGACATGAAAGATTATTTCTGGAGGTACAATTATCGTCAAAATGACATCTAATATCTAATTCAAGAAATTTGAAAATTAAGATGCCCCGGGTCCTTGGGCGTGCCCCTTCGATATCTAACTAAGGGTGTTGATCCAGTGTCAGGACAGTAACACGAACTAGTTCACGAAACCTCCACAATAAAAGCTCTGAAAAATTAAAACACGACACACTTACCAAACCTCCGTCAGTCTCCATGTCGTAGGCAATATCACCTACGTGACAAATAGCGTCATATTTTTCTAATGCCACATCCTCTTTTAGAACTTCAACCGTTTTCCGGCCATGGTTGTACCCCATATCTCCGTAAACGAGGAACTTTACGGGTCGATCCTGTAGGCAAAGTAGGGAATCGATAATGAAACACAAAACAGAAGTCAGGGACAGGAATGGTCAATAATATATACAAAACGGAAGTCAGAGGCAAGAAAGGTCGTCAATAACATACAAAACAGAGGTCAGGGGCAAGAAAGGTCGTCAATAACATACAAACAGAAGTCAGAGGCAAGAAAGGGCGTCAATAGTGTACAAAACGGAAGTCAAGGGCAAGAAAAAGTGTCAATAATGTACAAAACGGAAGTCAGAGGCAAGAAAGGTCGTCAATAACATACAAAACAGAAGTCAGAGGCAAGAAAGGGCGTCAATAATGTACAAAACGAAGGTCAAGGATGAAAAGAGTGTCAATAGCATAAAAACGGAAGTCAGAGTAAAGAAAGGGCGTCAATAGTGTACAAAACGGAAGTCAAGGGCAAGAAAAAGTGTCAATAATGTACAAAACGGAAGTCGGGGTAAAGAAAGCGTGTTAATAATGTACAAAACGGAAGTCAGAGTAAAGAAAGCGTGTTAATAATGTACAAAACGGAATTCATGGACAAAAAAGAGTGTCAATAATGTACAAACCTAATTCCAAAGGCACAAAAAGGCGTCAATATTGTACAATGCGGAATTCAGAAAAAAAGGCAAGAGCGTCACTAATTTGCTGTACTAAGATCGGGTATTAATAAAAACAACACTTACAGGTGTCCGAGGTTGCGTCGTAAAGGTCCAATTCTCGCTCGTTTCGTTAGTACAGATCAGTTTATATGTGTAGCTTTGACGAGGTGACAGGCCCTGAAAAAAACACCAATTGATATCAAGTTCAAGTTCAAGTTCCATTTATTCCAGGGACCTATCGGCCCATAAGTGAAAATAACAACATGGTAATGCATAGATATACAATAAAACAGGTACATGGTCGGAGAGTGTTCAACATGATATTGTAAGCTTATACATCTCATTAGTTCAACAAAATAATATTTACCTATTAACTGTTTCTGTCCTTTTTCTAAAAGCTAAATGGATATCATTACTCAGACTGTCGTATTTGTCGGGGACCAAATAAACAAGGTCCATAGTGGTAAACCACATTTAAAAATAATTACGCGAAACAGACGAATGGATCATGATTATGGAAAGTATGTTCGTTTGTTTGATTTGATTTGAACATATTTTATTGTTTAGACACGATTGGATTGGGTACAAGTTTTTAATAACTAATAAAAGCCCTCTCCACAAATATGTACACGTATTACAAAATTTGTGATAGCGACACAATATACTTATGATGATTATAAAGAAAGGAAAGCAAAGAAGAATGACAGGGAGAAAGACAGATCTAGAGATCAAAGAATAAGATGAATGTTGGTACATTAGGATATACTTCAAATTAGGGTTCATAAACCATGAAAACAATATATATCTTTAAATACATTTAATTAAAACTAATCAAAATCTAACGCATGGCACATTCCAGCTACACATCCAATACACGTCACTTATCCATTGTCCACAAAAACACATTCCTTAAATCCTTCATCGGGTCACTCCTGAACTTTATAGGTTTCCTATTCATATACCATACATTAGAGGTTTATTATAAACTGTAAATGATATACGTAATATTAATATCAACAAAGTGTAGACATAGGTCAGATGTTTCTGGGTTATAGGACGGGATGGATATCCTGTCCCATTGTTAGTGTCCAGGTGATGTATACAGCTATGGTCGTAAGAGGATATGTGTTCAGGAGAACACCAACAGCCAGGGTTATTGGAGTACTGGCTGTATGTCCCCCCTGGACATTCGTACTCCAATAACCCTGGCTGTAGGTCTCCCCTGATGGACACCCGAGGGTTATTGGGGTACGGGTGTCAAGGGGAGACTTACAGTCAGGGTTATTGGAGTACGGGTGTCAAGGGGAGAACTACAGCCAGGGTTATTGGAGTACGGGTGTCAAGGGAAGACTTACAGTCAGGGTTATTGGGGTACGGGTGTCCAGAGGAGAACTACAGCCAGGGTTATTGGGGTACGGGTGTCAAGGGAAGACTTACAGTCAGGGTTATTGGAGTACGGGTGTCAAGGGGAGAACTACAGTCAGGGTTATTGGGGTACGGGTGTCCAGAGGAGAACTACAGCCAGGGTTATTGGGGTACGGGTGTCAAGGGAAGACTTACAGTCAGGGTTATTGGAGTACGGGTGTCAAGGGGAGAACTACAGCCAGGGTTATTGGAGTACGGGTGTCCAGGGGAGACCTACAGCCAGGGTTATTGGAGTACGGGTGTCCAGGGGTGACCTACAGCCAGGGTTATTGGAGTACGGGTGTCAAGGGAAGACTTACAGTCAGGGTTATTGGAGTACGGGTGTCAAGGGGAGAACTACAGCCAGGGTTATTGGAGTACGAGTGTCCAGGGGAGAACTACAGCCAGGGTTATTGGAGTACGGGTGTCCAGGGGAGACCTACAGCCAGGGTTATTGGAGAATGGACACTACCAGTACCATGGAAGGACGGGTGTCAAGGAGACACCTAAAGGTCAGTGCCATGGTAGACGGACGTCAATGACCTGAGTAAGGGGAGGACGGAACATACTCGCTCAAACGGAAAAGAGTTATTTCTCGATAACTCAATTGCGGATGTTGGTGACATGTCTTTAACGGAAGCTGGGATGAGTAGAAAGGATGTGATATTGGGGCTAGTTTCTGTTTCAAACATGTCAAACATCATATATGCTTGTGCTCTATATTGGTCAGTATAAAAAGTGTACATTAAGACGAACGAAAAAGAATGTTGTCTGTTATATATAAAAAAAACAACACCCAAACGACATTAATGGCTTAGAAACCTGACGAGGAACAAGTTCCAAACATCTGTGTTAAGTTTCATGACAATCTGAATTTATCGCGGTTACTAAAAAGGAATCGTTAGTCTAGGTTACAATCCAAGATCAATATACCTCGTGACCTTAATTTCTGAATTCCTGAAAGAACTTGATTAATATCGTCAAAATTCATCAAATTAAGTATTTTTCCTGATACAGATAAATGATGACGTATGAATTATGACACCGGAGTTCACAACGGAGTGCGTGTAACCGTGTCATTGACTAGGGTCATAAACATATTATCACCTATTCTACCATGTTTGCTATGCAACGCCAGTTTTGATTGGTTTAAAACCATGTATTATTTTCCAATAACCCACGCTCGTGCCAATAATACACGGTCGGGAGTCACGGCTGTAACAATTTTATATATCAAATATTCACCCATTTTATAAAAGGTTACCATAGCAGAGTGGGCTAATGGGTTAGTCTTACAATAAATTTTTATCACGACGCGAGTTCGAATCCTACGGAGGCCCCCCTTTCTTTTTCTTCTTTTTTCTTTCTTTTTTAATCCTTTTTTTATTTTCAAAATCAATGCTATATGATAGATGCTCTTGATCGTAGTACTGTATTGCCTGTATATTTCATCAACAAATAATGCAATACTCAAGAAATAAATTACAAGGTTTTCTCGGGGTTTCTTTGCTGTTTTTCTATTAGAAAGAGGTCGATCTCAGAACTAAACAGTACAGGGCAGAATAGAAATAATCAACTTTGACTCTTTTATTGTTGCAGGATATACAACGAGGACGAGGATATTTTGCAATTTTAATTAATAACTCAGGCCTGCGGCCTTCGTTATTAATTCAATTGCAAAATATCCTCGTCCTCGTTGTATATCCTGCAATAATACACGAATCATCGTTAATTATTTCTTAAATAACCAATAGAATGCTTAGTGTTCTGAGCTTGCATGCGAGGATTACTCCAGAAAGCTACTCACCAGCATTTCGGCCATGTGTATATATTTCATCGCTTTCCAATTGTCCGTAAGCAACTCTGATTGGCTGGCTTTTACGCGCATGCGTTCTTCATAAATTGCCCAATATTCCACATGACATACGACATCGTCATCGGTTGACCACGTGACTTTCATGACGTCAATCGTTGAGCCGAAGCTCAAGTGGATCTGAGAGATTTTCCCCAAAACGGGTCCAACTGTAAAATAGCAATAAAACATACCATTAGTAAGTTTCTCGGTTGAGGGTGGCTTTCTAAGAACTTATTTTCTTATATTTAATGTAAATACAATTATTTGAGTAATACCGACTTATATTTTCGTTGTTTTTTCACTTTGCTCTTACATCATAATTCCAATATTTTCTTAAAGTTTAGTTTTGCATATTTCTCAGGTTTCGTCAATGTTCCTTTATTCCTATGAATTAAAATCTCCTACAGTAAAGTATCACACAATTTAAGGAAAGACTCTTGGTAAGGAACCTTCTGAAAAACAGTGATGCATCTGTTATGTATCCTGATATTTAAACATGGCTTAATCAGTATCGACATCATAGACATCAGGAAAGTATAAATATATCTGTCATGGTGACGTAATCTTACAGAAAGTGAGTCACATGCCGCACCTTGACCATTTCCCTATTACTTCCGGGTCAGTTACAACTTAGCAGGTCAAGTGAGATGTTTGGAGAACGAAGTTTTAAACCGGTGTCTCAATCAACTTAAAACAAATGTGTGTTCGTCTGTACAAATGTTTAATAATTAAAAGCCTTTGTGATGTATAAAGGCATCGATTGCAATATGGCTCCCCTAGGTCTCCACGCCTATTTACCTTGCTGAAGATAATTATGAACAGGTTGCTTGCCATTGAACTGTTCTATCTCGTTGGTGACTTCACATATATGTATGTAAAACTATTGGTACGAGGCCATCTTATTTTCAAGTACTTGTGCTATATATACATTTTGTACTGTCATAAACCGGAACTACTTATTTTCTATAGCGGGACGACATCCGGAAGTGCGCGATGATTGACCTCTATATTCAATATCAACTTGAGTAGGTATTGTCCGCTGACTTACAATACTGATATATATATCAAAACGATCTATGCATAGATGTGCATAGCTATATAAACCTCTACTCAAACTTCGTGTACGACACCCGGCCTAACATTCGCGTGTAACAATACGTATACTAAGATTTCACGTTCATGTTGGTATATAGTTACTACTAGATCCATAGTCCCCGTCCACATTAGATTGGTGTTGCGATTCGCTCCTTTAGAAATAAACGGTTAAGATAAAAAAAAAAAAAAAAAAAAACACCTGCAGTTAAAACCATGAACAAGTTCATGTAATTTTGTATACAAAATTGAGGGCTTCATTTGAGCGCAATAAATCACCTTACACAGTCTTGTAATTTTTTCATGATGTTTGATTTATCGGAGAATTAAAGCAATCAATGTAAAACCTTTCTCGAATACTTCTCCGCGTTAGAGTATATAAAAAATCTAATTTTCAAGAGTTTAGCACAAATTTCAACAAGAATTTGATCTGAACTTTATAATGTACAACGAAAACATTCAAATCAGGGTAAACTATTTTTCTGTCCTAATTGTTTCATTTTTTTTATTTTAAAGAACTCATACATTTATATACACACACGTACATTGTCATACATGGTCGTGCACCAACATGCACAAACATTGTTGATGAAATACTATCGGAACGATTTCAATGTTATTCTATCATAACTATTACATTGTGATACTATCATAACTATTACATTGTGATACTATCATAACTATTACATTGTAATACTATCATAACTATTACATTGTGATACTGTCAGACTATTACATTGTGATACTATCATAACAATTACATTGTAATACTATCATAACTATTACATTGTAATACTATCATAACTATTACATTTTGATACTATCATAACTATTACATTATGATACTATCATAACTATTACATTGTTATTCTAAAAGAACTATTACATTGTTATTCTAACAGAACTATTACATTGTAATACTATCATAACTATTACATTGTGATACTATCATAACTATTACATTATGATACTATCATAACTATTACATTGTTATTTTAACAGAACTATTACAATGTAATACTATCATAACTATTACATTGTAATACTATCATAACTATTACATTGTGATACTATCATAACTATTACATTGTTATTCTAACAGAACTATTACATTGGAATACTATCATAACTATTACATTATGATACTATCATAACAATTACATTGTGATACTATCATATCTATTACATTGTGATACTATCATAACTATTACATTGTGATACTATCATAACTATTACATTGTGATACTGTCATAACTATTACATTGTAATACTATCATAACAATTACATTGTAATACTATCATAACAATTACATTGTAATACCATGACAACTATTACAATGTAATACCATGAGAACTATTACATTGTAATACTATCATAACTATTACATTGTAATACCATCAGAACTATAACATTGTAATTCCACCATAACAATTACATTGTAATACCATGAGAACTATCACATTGTAATACTATCATAACTATTACATTGTAATACCATCAGAACTATAACATTGTAATTCCACCATAACAATTACATTGTAATACCATGAGAACTATCACATTGTAATACTATCATAACTATTACATTGTAATACCATCAGAACTATAACATTGTAATTCCACCATAACAATTACATTGTAATACCACCAGTCCGAAGATAACCAAAAAATCTTTAAAATTTGAAAATGTAACTTCGACCCAAAGTGCGAAAATTAATTGCCGCAAACGACTATTAATACGAGCATGCACAGACAATTTAGTTCAAGAACAGAAACGAAAATGGCGCCCGCGGCTCCCGCGAAGGGTACCGGAATCGACCGAGGATAGCCAAATGCGAGTTAGCGATCAGCCAATGTGTCACTGAAATCGGAATCGGCGAGAAAGTGAGGACATGACAAGATAGCGAACGTCATAAAAGCTCGTATGAATATCGAACGAAGGAATGCCTCATTATAACGACATGAGTGACATTTGAACTAATCAGCCTATTTTGCTTTACGGTAAGATACATGTATATCTGTCGTTACCAAACGGTCACCTAAATGCACGTTTATACACAGCTATACATATTTGTCGGATTGAACTATTTCTAATCACAACTAAGACGTGATAAATATGGAAATATGTATTTATTTTCCAGCTAAAGGCAGTGGGAATGAATACTTGGATATTGATAAGATACCTTTGTGAGGGGAAAGCCATTTATTCCTGAATAGAATTATACTGCAGTCATGACGACAGGTTCACGACGAATGATGATATAAATACAACGTAAAGCCTCTCTAATTAAACCTTCTGGATTAATGAACACGAGTGTGCTTTTTAATGATGAAATTCATGATCCATGAAAGACTACGTATACTGTGAATACCGTATTGAACACCGATATAGACCGAAGATTCCTTTGAAACCGAAGCCATTAGAGGCCGAGTATATTGGTGTATACTAGGTATTTGGTCATTGACATGATATAATACATCATTGAATTATACATTGATTGGCCAGTACCCGATCACTGACGCGGATATGATAATAACGGCCGTCCTTGCTTGTTTTCTTTTGGCCGCAGTACAAGTCAATAAAATGTTTACCTATACAACGACAGTCGCGAACTCAATCACACTACTCCAATATAATATATAATTAAACAACGGGTTACTGGCAAATGGTGATGTGGTCCTATATTAAGGTTTGTTATTGATAGTAATTAGTGTTATAGGATCATAAATGACACCATCTGCTAAGACATGCATTATTAAGTATATTAAAATTCCATTAGTAAAATGAATGTTGTCACAAAATGAATCGTGACATCATTATAGTGGTCACATGATCTAATGGTGTTACAGTCCCACAACATCCATCTAATATTTAGGCCACGTATGCTGTTTTGAGTTTGTCAATAAAGTGCGCAGATTTGACTTGTTATTTAAGTTTCCTTCATTCGGTTTGTGCACGTGAAGTTCTTAGCACAGCTAAGGCAGTGTTGTCACAGTTAATTAAGTCGACGACGTCAAAACAGCGGTCACGTGTTCACAAGATGATATAACCTCATGACACATACTGTATCCTTCATGTGTTGAAATGTTCTAATTATAAATCAACATTGATTTTACGGACATGTTACCATAGAAAAGGGTTGTAAAAAGGACATACACGTGCATATATAGCACTTGAAAAATAATTAGTAATGGGCCTAGGTATAACTTCATCATACAGCTGATAATTAAATGACTTATTAAGCTCCAATGTGTGGACAGGCTGTATCCTTATGGCCGTACCTTGAGTAGATATACTGATGAAAGGGTACATCTTCACGGAATACAACACCTTTATAAAGGGAGGTAATGAAATGATGGATACGTTTTGACGCCAGGCTTGACATTCAAATGTCTTTGTCTGTATTTATATATGGCTTTGACAGAGCTACGGATACTCGTAGAGTATGTTACATATGGTAATATCCACTCGTACACCGGATATAGGTATCTCTGAGGAAAAATAAGGGCACACAGCTTGCAGCAGGTGGGGAAATCCCCAAATTACACATTTCTATTATGTGAAAACGAAACGTTACAACTTGGTTGCAATTGAATTCTATTGGTGTTCAACAAATAGATGTTGCACATTTGTTTTAAATTTATCAAACGAATTGTGCCCGATTCTTCGCAAATCAAAAGTAAGCACAGCCTTGTATCTTTCTATCTGAAAATGATCGTTTCACTAAAGCGTTTAATAACGTATTGGAAGATATATATTTGAAATACGTTTGAAAATTACTTATTCATAATCCTTTAATACACATTTACCCGGCTCACAGGTACACATATACAGCTATACATGGAAGTAACTATATCCGGTGTATGCGTGATTCACAATGATGTTCTTCCGGAATTAAGTCGAGTCAAGTAATTATTACTCATTGTCCGCTGATAAACATGCTAATAGACAATATATATTAAACCGATTGGTGTCCCTGCGTATTATACTCAGTGAACATCGAATATCCGGATTATGAGTGTTCACGGTTGAGATATGACTTTATCTCTTCCGGATGGAAGACATTGGGACAGCCATAAGAAGTAGAGGCATTTGTTAGAAAGTGAGACTATCGCGGCATGTTTAAGTAGTTGATACATTAAAAGGATATATGTATAACGGTATATCATGTGTAAAAAGTAGAGAGTTAAAAGGGATATATAGAGGATATCTAAGTGTCTTCAGTAATACAAAGTATATTTCACGAGTGGGGCTAATATTTTGATATTTTTTACGAGTGCGTATAACAAGTGAAAAATATCAAAATATTAGCCACATGAGTGAAATATTTTGGCATTACGGAAGATACTGTTAGATATTCTGTTTATTACATTATATAGCAAAATATACCGAGGCAGCTCAAGTCTCTTCCAGAATTCATTGCGGTCCCCTGTCAACGGCTCACAGATGTACGCCAAATCGTGACGTTATGTATTCTGTCTTGCATTATGACATCATATATCATAACATGACGGGGAGCTATATGCAAATCTTATTTTTTTGCAGTTGTCGTTTGTAAGCAGTGTTTTGATTGGTCAAATCAGAAAAAAGTGATATTTTTCACTAATGAAAAATATCAGAAAAAGTGATATTTTTCAATAGTGAAAAATATCATTTTTATAGAATGAATAATTTTCGATATTTCACTGGTACAAATGTGAAAAAAAACAACGATATGTCATGTGTAAGTATTAGAGTTAAAATGATATATAGAGGATATCTAACAGTGTCTTCAGTAATACCAAATATATTTCACGAGTGGGGCTAATATTTTGATATTTTTCACGAGTGCGCAGCATGAGTGAAAAATATCAAAATATTAGCCCCACGAGTGAAATATATTTGGTTTTACTGAAGACACTGTTAGATATTCTGTTTATTACATTTTGTATCAACAAAAACCCTACCCCGTATGCTAACTAGGACTACAGCGATAATTTGTAAACAAAAAAAGTAGTTTCCCCTGTCCAGGTGCTGACATATATGTCGGGCTTTCTGATTGGTCAATTATTTTGGTATTTTCTAATCATTAATTTGATTGGTCAAATCAGCAAAAGTGATATTTTTCACTAGTGAAAAATATGATATTCTTCACTAGTGAAAAATATCACTTTTATAGAATGAATAATTTTTGATATTTCACTGGTAAAAATGTAATAAATAACGGTATGTCATGCATGTCTGTCATTGGGAGATTGCACACGTTCAAATATTAAAAAAAAGTACATTGAAACGTCTTCTTTAGACAAACAAAACCTTTTAAACTGCATTTACTAACCTACTCTTTTTTCAATTCTATTATTAAATTTATGACCAAATTTATGATCTTTGTGTACAATAAAGACTCACCTTACGTCATTTTCAAATGTAAATTAAATGTCGCACGTTCAATTATGTCTAGATGATAATTGGTTTAGATATAAGTAGTTATGATAAACAACATTGGTATAAAATATCGGTAGTTGTTTATGACAACACAAATAAACATGGCATCACTAGAGAAATCTAACTACTGAAGGTTCGTGTGGTGTTCTATCTAATCTGAATATAGGTTGGTTATAATGAATGTCAACATTAAAATCATTAATACAGCTTATATTTACAGTAGGCTGATAAAAATCTGATGAACTGGTATAGAAAAACATAGATGTCAACAAAATATGACATATTGGGACCAATTTACTACTTAAAGGTGTCCTCGGGTCATGTCAGTCCGGCATACGGGTGTCCACTGTACATCACATAAGATAGATATGTATATAGAACCGGTATCAAATATCGCCCCCGGCCTGTGATCACCCAATCACCGACACATCTCATAAAATATATAGATGAACCAGGAAAAGGTGGGTCCAAAACGGTATTCAATGTAAATATTATTATATGATTTTATATGGGTATATCGAATGGTCATTTAAACCAAAACAGTTTACAAGGTTAACTATAAAAGTGGAATCTATTCAATATATTTCTGGAAGTTTTACTAAAAATAATTAAGACGCCCACTCTTCTTTGTTCCATCATACATGTTATAAAATTAATCAGTGTAAATACTGATCCTAAACCATGCAAGTATATAATGTAAGTAAATGTCGGGGTCGAACCCGAGAGAAGTGATGCATTGGGTTGAATTTAATTTCCAATTGACTTTCCGTAGAAAGACTGACCATCATTAGTTATACACGTAACGGGTGGTGAGATCCTATCAGGAAACAGTAGTTGATATATACCATCTAAACCAGAACCACCAAAGTACTGTTAATACTGTACAACACCACAGCAAGAAAAACAAGGCCCGGAATTAACCGGTATATTGAAATTTTCGGAATGTTAATAACATGTCTAAATACTGAGACCGATTCAGATACAAATATCACAGACTCACAAATTAGAAAAATAATGTTATCAACTGAAAGTAATATTATTATAATGGTACATATAGAACATGGTATTTTTAGTCTGCGCGTGTGTGTAGATGTCGATATGGTATATACATGTATGTATGTATGTCTGTACGTGAAACATATATATAACATAACCAGGATATATACATTTTGTGCCAATTTCAAGCACGTGTACCTTGGTATAATGTCACATTAATGACTTTTGCTAAACATGATAGATAAACCTACTTACCAGTACATACAAATAGAATCGTCACGATCGTCTCCTTCCTCATCGCTGTTTGTTATCTGCTTAACTGTCCTCGTATCCGGGTTTGCTGTATGATGTGGTCAGCGAAGGTGTGGGAGTGGTCACTCTGGACACCCCGGGGTCGCTCTCTATGCAGGCGACGTCTGTTGACGTGATATCACAGTGATGGCCAGACGATCAATCAAATACATAGTGATTACTTTTAAACGTATATGATGGAGTTATATAGTGGTCGGTCTAGTGGACAGGCAGGTGACAGTTCAACTCACCGTCACAAGGACATGATGAGGATTCTGTTGAATAATAAAAGACACCAGTTGGTGACTGACAGAGGGTCAGTGTTTTAATGAACACTGTACAGAATTCCAGAGTAAATCGATAACAGCAATCTTTTCACGTGTACGCTAATTAGCAGCTGTCATACACTGACCAGCGACCTGTCTCAGTCTCCTATAATACACAGTACGTGTACAGCGATAGATTCAGTTTCTAATTATCAGTCTCCAACCTTCACACAGTCATAACACACAGCACAATGATAATTCAGTCTCCAGCCTTCACACAGTCGTGACACACAGTTCAATGATAATTCACAGTCTCCAACCTTCACACAGTTGTAACACACAGTACAATGATAATTCACAGTCTCCAACCATCACAGTCGTAACACACAGTACAATGATAATTCACAGTCTCCAACCTTCACAGTCGTAACACACAATACAATGATAATTCACAGTCTCCAACCTTCACACAGTCATAACACACAGTACAATGATAATTCAGTCTCCAACCTTCACACAGTCATAACACACAGCACAATGATAATTCACAGTCTCCAACCTTCACAGTCGTAACACACAATACAATGATAATTCACAGTCTCCAACCTTCACACAGTCATAACACACAGTACAATGATAATTCACAGTCTCCAACCTTCACACAGTCATAACACACAGCACAATGATAATTCAGTCTCCAGCCTTC
Organism: Pecten maximus; assembly: GCF_902652985.1. Classification (NCBI taxonomy): domain Eukaryota; kingdom Metazoa; phylum Mollusca; class Bivalvia; order Pectinida; family Pectinidae; genus Pecten; species Pecten maximus. The sequence goes on from NC_047025.1 coordinate 30,913,588, forward strand.
ACACAGTCGTGACACACAGTACAATGATAATTCACAGTCTCCAACCTTCACAGTCGTAACACACAGTTCAATGATAATTCACAGTCTCCAACATTCACACAGTCGTAACACACAGTACAATGATAATTCACAGTCTCCAACCTTCACAGTCGTAACACACAGTACAATGATAATTCACAGTCTCCAACCTTCACACAGTCATAACACACAGTACAATGATAATTCACTGTCTCCAACTTTCACAGTCGTAACACACAATACAATGATAATTCACAGTCTCCAACCTTCACACAGTCGTAACACACAGTACAATGATAATTCACAGTCTCCAACCTTCACAGTCGTAACACACAGTACAATGATATTTCACAGTCCCCAACCTTCACACAGTCGTAACATACAGTACAGTGATAATTCACAGTCTCCAACCATCACAGACGTGACACACAGTACAATGATAATTCACAGTCTCCAACCTTCACAGTTATAATACTCAGTCCATTGACCATTCACAGTCTCTAGCTTCACACAGCCCAGTAACACAATATAATGATAATTCTCGTCCTCAAGTTTTAAAATATCAAATACGGTTATTTATAGTTACAGCTATCAGTATCCAAGAACACACAGTCTAATGAGGGTTGTTACGTTGTCCTTAGAGTTAGGTCCCCTCAACAGCGGGAAGTGAACGACTAATAGTTGTGTATAAAATAGACCTGATTAGGTGGAGGACGACTAACAGTTGTGTATAAAATAGATCTGACTAGGTGGAGGACGACTAACAGTTGTGTATAAAATAGACCTGACTAGGTGGAGGACGACTAATAGTTGTGTATAAAATAGACCTGACTAGGTGGAGGACGACTAATAGATGTGTATAAAATAGACCTGACTAGGTGGAGGACGACTAATAGATGTGTATAAAATAGACCTGACTAGGTGGAGGACGACTAACAGTTGTGTATAAAATAGACCTGACTAGGTGGAGGACGACTAATAGATGTGTATAAAATAGACCTGACTAGGTGGAGGACGACTAATAGATGTGTATAAAATAGACCTGACTAGGTGGAGGACGACTAATAGTTGTGTATAAAATAGACCTGACTAGGTGGAGGACTACTAACAGTTGTGTATAAAATAGACCTGACTCGGTGGAGGACGACTAATAGTTGTGTATAAAATAGACCTGACTAGGTGGAGGACGACTAATAGTTGTGTATAAAATAGACCTGACTCGGTGGAGGACGACTAACAGTTGTGTATAAAATAGACCTGACTAGGTGGAGGACGACTAACAGTTGTGTATAAAATAGACCTGACTAGGTGGAGGACGACTAATAGATGTGTATAAAATAGACCTGACTAGGTGGAGGACGACTAATAGTTGTGTATAAAATAGACCTGACTCGGTGGAGGACGACTAATAGTTGTGTATAAAATAGACCTGACTAGGTGGAGGACGACTAATAGTTGTGTATAAAATAGACCTGACTAGGTGGAGGACGACTAACAGTTGTGTATAAAATAGACCTGACTCGGTGGAGGACGACTAATAGTTGTGTATAAAATAGACCTGACTAGGTGGAGGACGACTAATAGTTGTGTATAAAATAGACCTGACTAGGTGGAGGACGACTAATAGTTGTGTATAAAATAGACCTGACTAGGTGGAGGACGACTAATAGTTGTGTATAAAATAGACGTGACTAGGTGGAGGACGACTAATAGATGTGTATAAAATAGACCTGACTAGGTGGAGGACGACTAATAGTTGTGTATAAAATAGACCTGACTAGGTGGAGGACGACTAATAGTTGTGTATAAAATAGACGTGACTAGGTGGAGGACGACTAATAGATGTGTATAAAATAGACCTGACTAGGTGGAGGACGACTAACAGTTGTGTATAAAATAGACGTGACTCGGTGGAGGACGACTAATAGATGTGTATAAAATAGACCTGACTAGGTGGAGGACGACTAATAGTTGTGTATAAAATAGACCTGACTAGGTGGAGGACGACTAATAGTTGTGTATAAAATAGACGTGACTAGGTGGAGGACGACTAACAGTTGTGTATAAAATAGACCTGACTAGGTGGAGGACGACTAACAGTTGTGTATAAAATAGACGTGACTAGGTGGAGGACGACTAATAGTTGTGTATAAAATAGACCTGACTAGGTGGAGGACGACTAATAGTTGTGTATAAAATAGACCTGACTAGGTGGAGGACGACTAACAGTTGTGTATAAAATAGACGTGACTAGGTGGAGGACGACTAATAGTTGTGTATAAAATAGACCTGACTAGGTGGAGGACGACTAATAGTTGTGTATAAAATAGACCTGACTAGGTGGAGGACGACTAATAGTTGTGTATAAAATAGACCTGACTAGGTGGAGGACGACTAACAGTTGTGTATAAAATAGACCTGACTAGGTGGAGGACGACTAATAGTTGTGTATAAAATAGACCTGACTAGGTGGAGGACGACTAATAGATGTGTATAAAATAGACCTGACTAGGTGGAGGACGACTAATAGTTGTGTATAAAATAGACCTGACTAGGTGGAGGACTACTAATAGTTGTGTATAAAATAGACCTGACTAGGTGGAGGACTATTGGTAATGTTGTTATCATAAACAAACGGGATTCAATAACTTATACTGTTATCTGGGATCTCACTCCGATAAACTGCTTTTTTACTTGCTAGGAAATGGAAGTCTAATCTCTGATATCTTACCGATATTGTTTGATACTTTTTTTCGGATTTAAAACTCTGTCCTGTTTATTATTTCCTTATTAAGTTCGCTTTAGAAACATACACTTAATCATTGGTATTGGAACGATTGCTTATGGTCGCAGACATTGTACCATATCTTTCAAAATAGAGATGTTTGCCACGTTCCAGTCATTTTAACATCTGTGTGTGATCTGTTTCTCCTGATCAAATGGTGACTTTCCAAAGATTGACAGATATATGTCCACGCAGAAATTGAATCATGAAACAATTAAAAAAAATTATAAGCGACTCTTGCTGAAAACAAAGTTGTATTTAATGGCAAAACGTATATTTACTGGTCTACAAGTCTACTAAGTATCCGTGTATATCATATATTATATATATTTACTAGTAAGTATCCGTGTATATTATATATGATAAATATTTACTAGTAAGTATCCGTGTATATTATCTATGATAAATATTTACTAGTAAATATCCGTGTATATTATATATGATAAATATTTACTAGTAAGTATCCGTGTATATTATATATGATAAATATTTACTAGTAAGTATCCGTGTATATTATCTATGATATATATTTACTACATGTAGTAAGTATCCGTGTATATTATCTATGATAAATATTTACTAGTAAGTATCCGTGTATATTATATATGATAGATATTTACTAGTATACTACTAAATATCCGTCTATATCATCTGTAATGTATATCTATAAATTGAAGCATACAAAGAATCCCTGACCTTTATAGACCAAGTCACTAAACACAAAACCATGAGGTCCTACATGGTACTAAAAAATATCATGAGGTCCTATATAATACCTCGAGGTACAACACAATACCATGGAGTCCTACACAATACTGCGAGATCCTGCACAATATCACAATATCCTACACAATACCGCGAGGTCCTACATAATACCGCGAGTCCTACATCATACTGCAATATCCTACACAATACCGCGAGTCCTACACAATACCGCAGAATCCCCTCAGAATAAAGCGAAGTCCTCCAAAATATCGCGATGCCCTACACAATACTGTATGGTCCTACACAACATCACAATACCGCGAGGCCCTAGACAACACATTAGGGTGGGGTCTTCCACCATACCGCGAGGTCCTGCACAATATCACAATATCCTACACAATACAACGAGGTCCTACACAATACCGCGGTGTCCTACACAATACCGCGAGGTCCTACACAATACCGCGGTGTCCTACACAATACCGCGGTGTCCTACACAATACCACGAGGTCCTACACGAGGTCCTACACAATACCGCGAGGTCCTACACAATACCGCGAGGTCCTACACAATACCGCGAGGTCCTACACAATACCGCGAGGTCCTACACAATACCACGAGGTCCTACACAATACCGCGGTGTCCTATACAATACCGCGAGGTCCTACACAATACCGCGAGGTCCTACACAATACCACGAGGTCCTACACAATACCGCGAGGTCCTACACAATACCACGAGGTCCTACACAATACCGCGAGGTCCTACACAATACCACGAGGTCCTACACAATACCGCGAGGTCCTACACAATACCGCGAGGTCCTACACAATACCACGAGTTCCTACACAATACCACGAGGTCCTACACAATACCACGAGGTCCTACACAATACCGCGAGGTCCTACACAATACCACGAGGTCCTACACAATACCGCGAGGTCCTACACAATACCGCGAGGTCCTACACAATACCACGATATTCTCCACCATACCGCGGTGTCCTACATAATACCGCGGTGTCCTACACAATACCGCGATGTCCTACACAGTATCGCGAGGTCCTACACAATACCGCGGTGTCCTACACAATATATCGATGTCCTACACAATACCGCGAGGTCCTTCACAGTACATGTATTGTGTTTTTCTTTTGATATTGATGTAGAAATTTTCTATAGAATTTGGTGATATAAAAAAAAAATTTGTGAATATTTTTGATTGATCATTTAAAAATAAATGCATTAATATGAAAATAAAAGTATATCAATTCAAATGGAATTACTCATAAGCATGCAAATAAAAGTTTACATGTTATATTGATGTTGAAATGAGCCTATATCAATAAAATACATGAAGACGCTGTCCACATCCATAGATTATCAGTACATAGGGTTGGGGTATTAAGGGACTTCGAATCCAACCGCAAAGGGTTCAAAACCACACCAACCACACGGAGGCTTTTTATTGGTCGAAATTGAGATAGTATTCGATTTGGATGAAAATTGGTATGTTGGGGTATTAGGTGAATAGGAATTTAACCGCAATGGTTCCATTGCAATAGCAACCACACAGAGACATCGGATTGGTCCAAATTTGTTGATATAAAGATATTTCAGTCATTAATATTGCCCTCGTGTTATTGTAATTAACGTTGCTGATTTGATGTTACTCGAGACTTTCTGATTTCAAAGAGATTGTACTATTCTTCAGGCACGTATTGTGTACAACAAGCTTAAGATAACAACAATAAATATTATATCACAATGCGCGGTTTATGTCGAAGACCCATACACGAATTTGATGACGGTGGTTGATTTTGGTTATGAATTCGATACAAAACACCTGCATTTGGTAGACCAGCCGTCATATTACACAGGGTTCAGATGTGTTGTATAATTCAGGACCAATTACATATAGCAATTAGCAGGGGATCATTAACGATGTCTCGTGCTGTACCGGAAGTATACTGTCTTGATTTATCGATCGACGAAGATTAGAAAAGTACACGATAATTAGCAATATTGATTAACGTGTGGACGACCATGTACATGGTGATACAGCCAGCTTGGTTACTTAGCTTTATCTACATTTACACGTGAGGTTATTACTTAGCTTTATCTACATTTACACGTGAGGTTATTACTTAGCTTTATCTACATTTACACGTGAAGTTATTACATGGATTAAAAAATAGTACTCATTAATATATAGTGTATGGAGACCTTGGTACAACTTCACTAGAAATTTCAGTAAAAACAAAAGTAATAACATATTGGTCACAGTTGACTCATTCTAGATTAAGTAAAATGAATATTAAACTGTATTAACTTCTTTGTTATTGTCATCATTTTGATGATAAACCTGTTCCTTACATAAGTTTTGTTAAACGTATTTTAAATAAATGTGGGATGAGTTACTTATGGGATATACAATATTCTTCTGAATGTAATCCAGTATGACTAAAACATGTTATTAATTATATATAAGTTAAGACTTTATGACCAGTACTTACAGAAATGGGAAAGTGTTGTACACAAGTCATCAAAAGCTATATGTTATAGAGATTTTTAAGGATAACTGTAATTTTGAAAATTATTTACATAGATACTTCAACTGATAAAGATTTTTTTGTTTTTTTGTCTGTTTTTTGTCTTTTTTGTTTTGTGTGTAAAATTCGTACAACTAATCAAAAATTCATTGTTAAAACTGGCAAATGGCACCAGATTGAGTATAAGGGAAGGAAATTGTACATTGTAATATATAGTCAACAAATTGGTGATGCATTTCATTATTTACTCGAATTATCTGCTCCAAGACCAAATATTAGTAAGTTTAACGAACTAATGAAAATGTGAACTTTTATCAGAATAATTAATAACATGATCTGTCCTCCTTGATAAAAATGAAAACGTTTTGTTTTGAAACAGTGCTGTGTATCAACTACGAACACTACTATAATTGTATAGAATATATTCGTAAATAGGGTTTTCTCCATACAGCATGTCAGTATGTGAAAAGAGAATAAATTAAAAGAATTTGAATTAGAATTTTGGTTGAGGTGCGACATGGATGTGTTTTAATACAGAAAATGAATAATGGCCATCTGTTGATAATGGGTATATATCCAAGATTACAACCAGCTTAAACTTTGACATTTTCTTATGTGTTTTCTGATATAATTTCAACTACAAACTTTGCTTCATATTGTTACGGTAAACTATATAAAGGTTCAGAGAGGGAAAATTATATGTCCTTGACCTTTTATCCGATTCCCTTATACATGTACAGGGTCATAGAGAGAAAATTTGTCCTTGACCTTTTACCCGATTCCTTTGACCTATGATTGTCATATTGTCAACAGAAACTGTTTACCTAATTAATATTACCCGATGGCCTGCACCTTTGGTCAAGCGACTCTGATAATGACCACGTTGCTAGCTTATATGATTTAGTTAGAGGGCTTCTTGTTTGGTTCCCAAAATCTTTATTTCAAAATAACATAACAAATTGTGTACCACATACTTGACCATGACCTTTGACTTGATGGCATGGCTAATCTTAACCTTGGCCTTTGACCCAAGCAGACGCAGACTTTCCACATCAAAATATTGAGTCTACGTCACGGATTGTTTTCGGCATAGCCGTCTAATTTTGTTTCAAATGACACATTAATAAAATCATATTCCTGATTCAAATGCAGTCTTATTATTACCAAAAATGATTCAAACTGATATAATTTTGTTATCGGTGCTTAAACGCATTAGTTCGTTGATTTATTTCACCAGCAGTATTACATTATAACCACCAGCATTAAAACTATGAGACTCTCTGTTTGCACTAGACTTAGTTCCTTTCACACGATGATGTTCCAGACAATCGCCATGTTTCCGGTTTTCAACATTTACATGTTTCCCCTTTGGATTCCGCAGCTCACTTCCTAAGGTTAACCCTCCCGCCACTCATAACGACACTTCATCACCTATAGTTGTTCTAAAATCTGTTTAATTAAACCTTTTGATCAATTTGAACTTTTTCGATGACTTATTATGTCAGACGGGGATTCGAACCTCCGAAATCAAGAAAGACTTTTAACCAACTAGATAAACTACCTAGCCGTCGGTTGTAACTTGGTCCAGTTCTTATATATACTGTAAATCACTTACATTTCGCGTGGTATTTATTTTCGTGTTAATAAGCGAGGAACGTCAATCGTGAATTCAAATCCTTCGCGATTATTTATACGACAATAACATGTGAACGGCGGCCAAGCTATCGGTTACCGATTAAGGAGGTTTTTTTTCAGATTCCATGACACTAATTGTTCAACATTCGCGATTTTAACATTATTTCGAGATCAGTGTTCGTGAAATTGTGTATTCGCGAATATGTCTGAAGAGGTAAGTTCGCGAAATCGAAGTGTTTTACAGTACATTTAAGGTCTTTGTTTAGGTATATCGTATGGTTATACTTACCTCCAAATACTGTTACATCACAAAATCAGTCACTACTAAAAACAATTAACACGTGTACAGTCAATTATCCATCTACACACGTGAGGTCATTATCAATAATCTCAATCAAGCAGGATTTCACCACTATACACAATACTCCACGAGAAAGCGTTAATATCTACACATATAGGTATACTATTGTTTCCGTCACTTGTCTGTGGAGTGTAGAAAACAAGCACAGCAGTCATATAATTCACGAATATTACAGCACCCTGTATAGGTATACACGTGTAAACTAATTATCAACAAGGCATACGAGTCCCCAGTCTCCCAGCGTTACACAACTCACGATCTTCACACTAAACCATACGGTTTCTCACGAATGAACATGTGACCGTACAAGACTGTTCTACTAAAACCATAATCGTGATGTATCAGTCAATTCAGAACAAATAACCATTTTAAAAATATTTTTTGATTTGCGTGAATCATATGATGTATGTACATTGTATATTTAAGGGCAGTGACGCAAACGATTTCTCACATACCTCTAGACATTTATAGTGATCGTAATGTATGCTACACATTATATTCAAATCCTGATTTATTATGGTAATGAAATAGAACACTTTTATAGTTAATAATCTAAAATTTAAACTTCCTGTGACGTCCGAATTTTTGGGAAATTGTAAATTTTTTTGGTAGAAAATATGTCAAATAATCAATTTATATCACATTTTGTTTGGATATATACTCCCCTCCTCGAATTTTCTTCAATGTAGTTTCATCTTTTGTTGAACTGGAATGCAGTTAATTGCCTTTGTGCTTATATTAAGAAGCTCTATCATTTCTGATGCAATACAATTTCGCCATCCTCATCGACTTCCTTTATAATGATAATACTTACCTTTTGGGATTTTTTTCGGTGTTATATTTTCTTCTTTCAATATATTTCCTCTTATTGATCCCTTTTGGCCCCGCCCCTCAGGCCCCCGGGGTTACGCCCTACCATTTGTACAATTTTGAATCGCCAGCTACAGAAATATATGAGCGATATCCATTGCTTGTTTACAGAGAAGAAGTCTTTTATATCAATTTAGCCAAATCAACACCCTTTTGGCCCCAACCCTAATGCCCCTGAGAGGTCAGCCCCACCATTTGTACAATTTTGAATCCCTACCATCCCAATATTGGATTCGCGCTTGCAACGGTTAATGGGACGGTTAAACAATTCCCAAACCAGACCATTGGGGGTGTTATGTTGTTGTTTTGTACTATCTCTCTGTAACCTTCTTTTAAATACAAATGGCGATATTTTTCTGTGTCATATCTACCAAGTTCAAAATTCGGTTATTTATGTAGCCTTTAGATTTTTAGTAAAGTGACAGCACCCAAATCCAAATCACCAAACAATCATTTTGTTCATTACAAATATTTCAAAAATAGAGGATGAAGACAGCAGATTAATTTATGGTTATACCAAAGTAGAACTAAAAATCCGAATTTTATAGTCCGAACCTCACTTATATTATATACAGATATTATAGAACAAAATTCCCTGGATTCAAAACTTTCTGTTAGTCACTTTAATCTGTGTAATTTATCGCGAGATTAGTTTCAAAAGCGTAAATCTACGGTCGGATTGATATACATCATATAATTATGTACTGTAGATACGGTAATGAAGTTCCGGCCTATAAACACACCATTATCACAGACACATTTTAATGTATATTTTCAAAGATGGCCTATTTTTTTAAAAGTCTATGTCTATTAGTTTTAGGCAAAATAAGAAACCGCTTGTTGCGTGTATTTAAATAGAACCCCATTACAGTTAAATGGTACCCAATCTAGAGTGATCATTGAGTGTACATCCTCTGGCCCGACGACAACCATATAGGGACTTGGAATAGATACCAATCGCATTATCTCGGGGAAATTTCCCCGAGACGTTGCGATTTGGGGGTTTCCTTGAAAAGCCATGACCTTTACCGTTGGAATGTGACACATGACAGCAACGACAGTGTCTAGTCATGGTACACATCATAGGCTAGTTCCGACCAAATCTCACACACACATAGAATTGAGCGGGGACACATCAGTGATGTTTCCCAACCCCACTCGGAACACCTCGGCCGAGTCATGTTAGATGACCGTAGAGAATCGGCCGAGGTGTTCCGAGTGTCCCAACCCCTCATAAATTATAATTATGGCCAATGAGTTAAGGAGATGCACCAACATTTTATTTTGAAAGTGGTTAAGTGCGACCTTTGACCTTGACCGATGACAAACAAAACCTGATCAGAATTCCATGAAGCTATATTATTTGTAAATATTATCAAAATATGTCCATGTTCAAAGGTGGCCAAATGTAACCTTTGACCAAGAAGTTTAGTCAAAACTCTGGATATAGTACTAGTATATTACTTCACAACAGTGCCTGATTGTTGTCATTCAATATCATGATGTGCAGAAACCAAGTAAGCTAATATCGAGAGACATTAAAACGTAATGTATATCAACTAACAGTTACGAAAAGTGGCGAGAATCCCGAAATAAATATTTACGTGGTGTTAACTGTGATTCATCTATTTTTGTGATGTTACAGTAACACATACTGAATCTCAGCATTTCGAAATTCCCTTTTTTAAATTTCATTTTTATTATAATCCCTATCGTATTACCGTTAACATATCTAACTACTCATCACCCCAGTCCTACATCATGTAACGTATTCAGGGTGTTAGTATTTGTCTGGTCAGTATTTTGGTACCTCAGTAATTTGTGACAGATTAGAACCAGAAGTTACAGCCAGATTTACGTCCTACAAATGTGTTGTTATGGAGACGAAACCAATGTAAATAATTTGGTGTTGTGAATGGCTCGTTCATCAACTAAATGTATCGCATTTTTAAAAGGTTTTGAGTAGACTGTTTTGATTACATCCAAATCCAGAATTATAATAATAGCTATCATAAATCACGTGTACACACTTTCTATCGTCCCAGTCGTGACTATATCTCGTCTTTAATGATTCGACGTTACTACCATACCAACACCTGGCCGGTAGTTGTTCAAATAAAAAGGCATAATCTACCTCTAAGGCCAGAAGTAACAAAGTATGCGCGATATGCTTGAGTGACGGCAAACAAATTTGTTCGATATTTGATATACATTTAACTTGATTTGTTAAATAATTATAAAACAATCCATATGATTGTATGAGCCCTCCCTTGTTGGCCAAGATGGGTTCGCTCAGATGTACTTGTTTCACGAAACTGCAATGTCCGGAGAAAACAGTATACGAATAACGCGACTATTAACGACGGTGTTACGACTAACAACGATGGCTCACGACGAATACAGTATACGAATAACGTGACTAGTAACGGCGGTGTTACGACTAACAACGGTGGCTCATGACGAATACAGTATACGAATAACGAGACTATTAACGACGGCGTTACGACTAACAACGACGGCTCATGACGAATACAGTATACGAATAACGTGACTATTAACGACGGCGTTACGACTAACAACGATGGCTCACGACGAATACAGTATACGAATAACGTGACTATTAACGGCGGTGTTACGACTAACAACGGTGGCTCATGACGAATACAGTATACGAATAACGAGACTATTAACGACGGCGTTACGACTAACAACGACGGCTCATGACGAATACAGTATACGAATAACGTGACTATTAACGACGGCGTTACGACTAACAACGATGGCTCATGACGAATACAGGATACGAATAACGTGACTATTAACGACGGCGTTACGACTAACAGCGACGGCTCATGACGAATACAGTATACGAATAACGTGACTATTAACGACGGTGTTACGACTAACAACGATGGCTCATGAGGAATAACGTGACTATTAACGACGGCGTTACGACTAACAACGATGGTTCACGACGAATACAGTATACGAATAACGTAACTATTAACGGCGGTCTTACGACTAACAACGGTGGCTCATGACGAATACAGTATACGAATAACGAGACTATTAACGACGGCGTTACGACTAACAACGACGGCTCATGACGAATACAGTATACGAATAACGTGACTATTAACGACGGCGTTACGACTAACTACGATGGCTCATGACGAATACAGGATACGAATAACGTGACTATTAACGACGGCGGTACGACTAACAGCGAAGGCTCATGACGAATACAGTATACGAATAACGTGACTATTAACGACGGTGTTACGACTAACAACGACGGCTCATGACGAATACAGGATACGAATAACGTGACTATTAACGAGGGCGTTACGACTAACAACGATGGCTCATGACGAATACAGGATACGAATAACGTGACTATTAACGAGGGCGTTACGACTAACAACGATGGCTCATGACGAATAACGTGACTATTAACGAGGGCGTTACGACTAACAACGATGGCTCATGACGAATAACGTGACTATTATCGAGGGCGTTACGACTAACAACGATGGCTCATGACGAATACAGTATACGAATAACACGACTATTAACGACGGCGTTACGACTAACAACGATGGCTCATGACGAATAACGTGACTATTAACGACGGCGTTACGACTAACAACGATGGCTCATGACGAATAACGTGACTATTAACGAGGGCGTTACGACTAACAACGATGGCTTATGACGAATAACGTGACTATTAACGAGGGCGTTACGACTAACAACGATGGCTCATGACGAATAACGTGACTATTAACGACGGCGTTACGACTAACAACGATGGCTCACGACGAATACAGTATACGAATAACGTGACTATTAACGGCGGTGTTACGACTAACAACGGTGGCTCATGACGAATACAGTATACGAATAACGAGACTATTAACGACGGCGTTACGACTAACAACGACGGCTCATGACGAATACAGTATACGAATAACGTGACTATTAACGACGGCGTTACGACTAACAACGATGGCTCATGACGAATACAGGATACGAATAACGTGACTATTAACGACGGCGTTACGACTAACAGCGACGGCTCATGACGAATACAGTATACGAATAACGTGACTATTAACGACGGTGTTACGACTAACAACGATGGCTCATGAGGAATAACGTGACTATTAACGACGGCGTTACGACTAACAACGATGGTTCACGACGAATACAGTATACGAATAACGTAACTATTAACGGCGGTCTTACGACTAACAACGGTGGCTCATGACGAATACAGTATACGAATAACGAGACTATTAACGACGGCGTTACGACTAACAACGACGGCTCATGACGAATACAGTATACGAATAACGTGACTATTAACGACGGCGTTACGACTAACTACGATGGCTCATGACGAATACAGGATACGAATAACGTGACTATTAACGACGGCGGTACGACTAACAGCGAAGGCTCATGACGAATACAGTATACGAATAACGTGACTATTAACGACGGTGTTACGACTAACAACGACGGCTCATGACGAATACAGGATACGAATAACGTGACTATTAACGAGGGCGTTACGACTAACAACGATGGCTCATGACGAATACAGGATACGAATAACGTGACTATTAACGACGGCGTTACGACTAACAACGACGGCTCATGACGAATAACGTGACTATTAACGAGGGCGTTACGACTAACAACGATGGCTCATGACGAATAACGTGACTATTATCGAGGGCGTTACGACTAACAACGATGGCTCATGACGAATACAGTATACGAATAACACGACTATTAACGACGGCGTTACGACTAACAACGATGGCTCATGACGAATAACGTGACTATTAACGACGGCGTTACGACTAACAACGATGGCTCATGACGAATAACGTGACTATTAACGAGGGCGTTACGACTAACAACGATGGCTTATGACGAATAACGTGACTATTAACGAGGGCGTTACGACTAACAACGATGGCTCATGACGAATAACGTGACTATTAACGAGGGCGTTACGACTAACAACGATGGCTAACGACGAATAACGTGACTATTAACGAGGGCGTTACGACTAACAACGATGGCTCATGACGAATAACGTGACTATTAACGAGGGCGTTACGACTAACAACGATGGCTCATGACGAATACAGTATACGAATAACACGACTATTAACGACGGTGTTACGACTAACAACGATGGCTCATGACGAATAACGTGACCATTAACGAGGGCGTTACGACTAACAACGACGGCTCATGACGAATAACGTGACTATTAACGAGGGCGTTACGACTAGCAACGATGGCTCATGACGAATAACGTGACTATTAACGAGGGCGTTACGACTAACAACGATGGCTAACGACGAATAACGTGACTATTAACGAGGGCGTTACGACTAACAACGATGGCTCATGACGAATAACGTGACTATTAACGAGGGCGTTACGACTAACAACGATGGCTCATGACGAATACAGTATACGAATAACACGACTATTAACGACGGTGTTACGACTAACAACGATGGCTCATGACGAATAACGTGACTATTAACGAGGGCGTTACGACTAACAACGACGGCTCATGACGAATACAGTATACGATTAACGAGACTATTAACGACGGCGTTGCGACTAACAACGATGGCTCATGACGAATACAGTATACGAATAACTTGACTATTAACGACGGTGTTACGACTAACAACGACGGCTCATGACGAATACAGGATACGAATAACGTGACTATTAACGAGGGCGTTACGACTAACAACGATGGCTCATGACGAATACAGGATACGAATAACGTGACTATTAACGAGGGCGTTACGACTAACAACGACGGCTCATGACGAATACAGTATACGATTAACGAGACTATTAACGACGGCGTTACGACTAACAACGATGGCTCATGACGAATACAGTATACGAATAACTTGACTATTAACGACGGTGTTACGACTAACAACGACGGCTCATGACGAATACAGGATACGAATAACGTGACTATTAACGAGGGCGTTACGACTAACAACGATGGCTCATGACGAATACAGTATACGAATAACACGACTATTAACGACGGTGTTACGACTAACAACGATGGCTGATGACGAATAACGTGACTATTAACGAGGGCGTTATGACTAACAACGATGGCTCATGACGAATACAGTATACGAATAACACGACTATTAACGACAGCGTTACGACTAACAACGATGGCTCATGACGAATAACGTGACTATTAACGACGGCGTTACGACTAACAACGACGGCTCATAACGAATAACGTGACTATTAACGAGGGCGTTACGACTAACAACGACGGCTCATGACGAATACCGTGACTATTAACGAGGGCGTTACGACTAACAACGATGGCTCTATGACGAATAACGTGACTATTAACGAGGGCGTTACGACTAACAACGATGGCTCATGACGAATAACGTGACTATTAACGAGGGCGTTACGACTAACAACGATGGCTCTTGACGAATACAGTATACGAATAACACGACTATTAACGACGGTGTTAAGACTAACAACGATGGCTCATGACGAATAACGTGACTATTAACGAGGGCGTTACGACTAACAACGACGGCTCATGACGAATACAGTATACGATTAACGAGACTATTAACGAGGGCGTTACGACTAACAACGATGGCTCATGACGAATACAGTATACGAATAACTTGACTATTAACGACGGTGTTACGACTAACAACGACGGCTCATGACGAATACAGGATACGAATAACGTGACTATTAACGAGGGCGTTACGACTAACAACGATGGCTCATGACGAATACAGTATACGAATAACACGACTATTAACGACGGTGTTACGACTAACAACGATGGCTGATGACGAATAACGTGACTATTAACGAGGGCGTTACGACTAACAACGATTGCTCATGACGAATACAGTATACGAAAAACGAGACTATTAACGACGGCGTTACGACTAACAACGACGGCTCATGACGAATACAGTATACGAATAACGTGACTATTAACGACGGTGTTACGACTAACAACGACGGCTCATGACGAATAACGTGACTAATAACGAGGGCGTTACGACTAACAACGACGGCTCATGACGAATAACGTGACTATTAACGAGGGCGTTACGACTAACAACGATGGCTCATGACGAATACAGTATACGAAAAACGAGACTATTAACGACGGCGTTACGACTAACAACGACGGCTCATGACGAATACAGTATACGAAAAACGTGACTATTAACGACGGTGTTACGACTAACAACGACGGCTCATGACGAATACAGTATACGAAAAACGTGACTATTAACGACGGTGTTACGACTAACAACGACGGCTCATGACGAATACAGTATACGAAAAACGTGACTATTAACGACGGCGTTACGACTAACAACGACGGCTCA
This sequence comes from Pecten maximus, assembly GCF_902652985.1. NCBI lineage: Eukaryota > Metazoa > Mollusca > Bivalvia > Pectinida > Pectinidae > Pecten > Pecten maximus. The sequence continues at coordinate 30,929,967 of NC_047025.1, forward strand.
TGACGAATAACGTGACTATTAACGAGGGCGTTACGACTAACAACGATGGCTCATGACGAATAACGTGACTATTAACGAGGGCGTTACGACTAACAACGACGGCTCATGACGAATACAGTATACGAATAACGTGACTATTAACGACGGCGTTACGACTAACAACGACGGCTCATGACGAATAACGTGACTATTAACGAGGGCGTTACGACTAACAACGACAGCTCATGACGAATAACGTGACTATTAACGAGGGCGTTACGACTAACAACGATGGCTCATGACGAATAACGTGACTATTAACGAGGGCGTTACGACTAACAACGATGGCTCATGACGAATAACGTGACTATTAACGAGGGCGTTACGACTAACAACGATGGCTCATGACGAATAACGTGACTATTAACGAGGGCGTTACGACTAACAACGATGGCTCATGACGAATACAGTATACGAATAACACGACTATTAACGACGGTGTTACGACTAACAACGATGGCTCATGACGAATAACGTGACTATTAACGAGGGCGTTACGACTAACAACGATGGCTCATGACGAATACAGTATACGAAAAACGAGACTATTAACGACGGCGTTACGACTAACAACGACGGCTCATGACGAATGCAGTATACGATTAACGAGACTATTAACGACGGCGTTACGACCAACAACGATGGCTCATGACGAATACAGTATACGAAAAACGTGACTGTTAACGACGGTGTTACGACTAACAACGATGGCTCATGACGAATAACGTGACTATTAACGAGGGCGTTACGACTAACAACGATGGCTCATGACGAATACAGTATACGAAAAACGACACTATTAACGACGGCGTTACGACTAACAGCGACGGCTCATGACGAATACAGTACACAAATAACGCGACTATTAACGACGGCGTTACGACCAACAACGACGGCTCATGACGAATACAGTATACGAATAACGTGACTATTAACGAGGGCGTTACGACCAACAACGATGGCTCATGACGAATACAGGATACCAATAACGCGACTATTAACGACGGCGTTACGACTAACAACGACGGCTCATGACGAATAACGTGACTATTAACGAGGGCGTTACGACTAACAACGATGGCTAACGACGAATAACGTGACTATTAACGAGGGCGTTACGACTAACAACGATGGCTCATGACGAATAACGTGACTATTAACGAGGGCGTTACGACTAACAACGATGGCTCATGACGAATACAGTATACGAATAACACGACTATTAACGACGGTGTTACGACTAACAACGATGGCTCATGACGAATAACGTGACTATTAACGAGGGCGTTACGACTAACAACGACGGCTCATGACGAATACAGTATACGATTAACGAGACTATTAACGACGGCGTTGCGACTAACAACGATGGCTCATGACGAATACAGTATACGAATAACTTGACTATTAACGACGGTGTTACGACTAACAACGACGGCTCATGACGAATACAGGATACGAATAACGTGACTATTAACGAGGGCGTTACGACTAACAACGATGGCTCATGACGAATACAGGATACGAATAACGTGACTATTAACGAGGGCGTTACGACTAACAACGATGGCTCATGACGAATAACGTGACTATTAACGAGGGCGTTACGACTAACAACGACGGCTCATGACGAATAACGTGACTATTAACGAGGGCGTTACGACTAACAACGATGGCTCATGACGAATAACGTGACTATTAACGAGGGCGTTACGACTAACAACGATGGCTCATGACGAATACAGTATACGAATAACACGACTATTAACGACGGCGTTACGACTAACAACGATGGCTCATGACGAATAACGTGACTATTAACGACGGCGTTACGACTAACAACGACGGCTCATGACGAATAACGTGACTATTAACGAGGGCGTTACGACTAACAACGACGGCTCATGACGAATACCGTGACTATTAACGAGGGCGTTACGACTAACAACGATGGCTCATGACGAATAACGTGACTATTAACGAGGGCGTTACGACTAACAACGATGGCTCACGACGAATAACGTGACTATTAACGAGGGCGTTACGACTAACAACGATGGCTCATGACGAATAACGTGACTATTAACGAGGGCGTTACGACTAACAACGATGGCTCATGACGAATACAGTATACGAATAACACGACTATTAACGACGGTGTTACGACTAACAACGATGGCTCATGACGAATAACGTGACTATTAACGAGGGCGTTACGACTAACAACGACGGCTCATGACGAATACAGTATACGATTAACGAGACTATTAACGACGGCGTTACGACTAACAACGATGGCTCATGACGAATACAGTATACGAATAACTTGACTATTAACGACGGTGTTACGACTAACAACGACGGCTCATGACGAATACAGGATACGAATAACGTGACTATTAACGAGGGCGTTACGACTAACAACGATGGCTCATGACGAATACAGTATACGAATAATACGACTATTAACGACGGTGTTACGACTAACAACGATGGCTGATGACGAATAACGTGACTATTAACGAGGGCGTTACGACTAACAACGATGGCTCATGACGAATACAGTATACGAATAACACGACTATTAACGACAGCGTTACGACTAACAACGATGGCTCATGACGAATAACGTGACTATTAACGACGGCGTTACGACTAACAACGACGGCTCATGACGAATAACGTGACTATTAACGAGGGCGTTACGACTAACAACGACGGCTCATGACGAATACCGTGACTATTAACGAGGGCGTTACGACTAACAACGATGGCTCTATGACGAATAACGTGACTATTAACGAGGGCGTTACGACTAACAACGATGGCTCATGACGAATAACGTGACTATTAACGAGGGCGTTACGACTAACAACGATGGCTCTTGACGAATACAGTATACGAATAACACGACTATTAACGACGGTGTTAAGACTAACAACGATGGCTCATGACGAATAACGTGACTATTAACGAGGGCGTTACGACTAACAACGACGGCTCATGACGAATACAGTATACGATTAACGAGACTATTAACGAGGGCGTTACGACTAACAACGATGGCTCATGACGAATACAGTATACGAATAACTTGACTATTAACGACGGTGTTACGACTAACAACGACGGCTCATGACGAATACAGGATACGAATAACGTGACTATTAACGAGGGCGTTACGACTAACAACGATGGCTCATGACGAATACAGTATACGAATAACACGACTATTAACGACGGTGTTACGACTAACAACGATGGCTGATGACGAATAACGTGACTATTAACGAGGGCGTTACGACTAACAACGATTGCTCATGACGAATACAGTATACGAAAAACGAGACTATTAACGACGGCGTTACGACTAACAACGACGGCTCATGACGAATACAGTATACGAATAACGTGACTATTAACGACGGTGTTACGACTAACAACGATGGCTCATGACGAATACAGGATACGAATAACGTGACTATTAACGACGGCGTTACGACTAACAACGACGGCTCATGACGAATAACGTGACTAATAACGAGGGCGTTACGACTAACAACGACGGCTCATGACGAATAACGTGACTATTAACGAGGGCGTTACGACTAACAACGATGGCTCATGACGAATACAGTATACGAAAAACGAGACTATTAACGACGGCGTTACGACTAACAACGACGGCTCATGACGAATACAGTATACGAAAAACGTGACTATTAACGACGGTGTTACGACTAACAACGACGGCTCATGACGAATACAGTATACGAAAAACGTGACTATTAACGACGGTGTTACGACTAACAACGACGGCTCATGACGAATACAGTATACGAAAAACGTGACTATTAACGACGGCGTTACGACTAACAACGACGGCTCATGACGAATAACGTGACTATTAACGAGGGCGTTACGACTAACAACGATGGCTCATGACGAATAACGTGACTATTAACGAGGGCGTTACGACTAACAACGACGGCTCATGACGAATACAGTATACGAATAACGTGACTATTAACGACGGCGTTACGACTAACAACGACGGCTCATGACGAATAACGTGACTATTAACGAGGGCGTTACGACTAACAACGACAGCTCATGACGAATAACGTGACTATTAACGAGGGCGTTACGACTAACAACGATGGCTCATGACGAATAACGTGACTATTAACGAGGGCGTTACGACTAACAACGATGGCTCATGACGAATAACGTGACTATTAACGAGGGCGTTACGACTAACAACGATGGCTCATGACGAATACAGTATACGAATAACACGACTATTAACGACGGTGTTACGACTAACAACGACGGCTCATGACGAATACAGGATACGAATAACGTGACTATTAACGAGGGCGTTACGACTAACAACGATGGCTCATGACGAATACAGTATACGAATAACTTGACTATTAACGACGGTGTTACGACTAACAACGACGGCTCATGACGAATACAGGATACGAATAACGTGACTATTAACGAGGGCGTTACGACTAACAACGATGGCTCATGACGAATACAGTATACGAATAACACGACTATTAACGACGGTGTTACGACTAACAACGATGGCTGATGACGAATAACGTGACTATTAACGAGGGCGTTACGACTAACAACGATTGCTCATGACGAATACAGTATACGAAAAACGAGACTATTAACGACGGCGTTACGACTAACAACGACGGCTCATGACGAATACAGTATACGAATAACGTGACTATTAACGACGGTGTTACGACTAACAACGATGGCTCATGACGAATACAGGATACGAATAACGTGACTATTAACGACGGCGTTACGACTAACAACGACGGCTCATGACGAATAACGTGACTAATAACGAGGGCGTTACGACTAACAACGACGGCTCATGACGAATAACGTGACTATTAACGAGGGCGTTACGACTAACAACGATGGCTCATGACGAATACAGTATACGAAAAACGAGACTATTAACGACGGCGTTACGACTAACAACGACGGCTCATGACGAATACAGTATACGAAAAACGTGACTATTAACGACGGTGTTACGACTAACAACGACGGCTCATGACGAATACAGTATACGAAAAACGTGACTATTAACGACGGTGTTACGACTAACAACGACGGCTCATGACGAATACAGTATACGAAAAACGTGACTATTAACGACGGCGTTACGACTAACAACGACGGCTCATGACGAATAACGTGACTATTAACGAGGGCGTTACGACTAACAACGATGGCTCATGACGAATAACGTGACTATTAACGAGGGCGTTACGACTAACAACGACGGCTCATGACGAATACAGTATACGAATAACGTGACTATTAACGACGGCGTTACGACTAACAACGACGGCTCATGACGAATAACGTGACTATTAACGAGGGCGTTACGACTAACAACGACAGCTCATGACGAATAACGTGACTATTAACGAGGGCGTTACGACTAACAACGATGGCTCATGACGAATAACGTGACTATTAACGAGGGCGTTACGACTAACAACGATGGCTCATGACGAATAACGTGACTATTAACGAGGGCGTTACGACTAACAACGACGGCTCATGACGAATAACGTGACTATTAACGAGGGCGTTACGACTAACAACGATGGCTCATGACGAATACAGTATACGAATAACACGACTATTAACGACGGTGTTACGACTAACAACGATGGCTCATGACGAATAACGTGACTATTAACGAGGGCGTTACGACTAACAACGATGGCTCATGACGAATACAGTATACGAAAAACGAGACTATTAACGACGGCGTTACGACTAACAACGACGGCTCATGACGAATGCAGTATACGATTAACGAGACTATTAACGACGGCGTTACGACCAACAACGATGGCTCATGACGAATACAGTATACGAAAAACGTGACTGTTAACGACGGTGTTACGACTAACAACGATGGCTCATGACGAATAACGTGACTATTAACGAGGGCGTTACGACTAACAACGATGGCTCATGACGAATACAGTATACGAAAAACGACACTATTAACGACGGCGTTACGACTAACAGCGACGGCTCATGACGAATACAGTACACAAATAACGCGACTATTAACGACGGCGTTACGACCAACAACGACGGCTCATGACGAATACAGTATACGAATAACGTGACTATTAACGAGGGCGTTACGACCAACAACGATGGCTCATGACGAATACAGGATACCAATAACGCGACTATTAACGACGGCGTTACGACTAACAACGACGGCTCATGACGAATAACGTGACTATTAACGAGGGCGTTACGACTGACAACGACGGCTCATGACGAATAACGTGACTATTAACGAGGGCGTTACGACTAACAACGATGGCTCATGACGAATAACGTGACTATTAACGAGGGCGTTACGACTAACAACGATGGCTCATGACGAATAACGTGACTATTAACGGGGCGTTACGACTAACAACGATGGCTCATGACGAATACAGTATACGAATAACACGACTATTAACGACGGTGTTACGACTAACAACGATGGCTCATGACGAATAACGTGACTATTAACGAGGGCGTTACGACTAACAACGATGGCTCATGACGAATACAGTATACGAAAAACGACACTATTAACGACGGCGTTACGACTAACAACGACGGCTCATGACGAATACAGTATACGATTAACGAGACTATTAACGACGGCGTTACGACTAACAACGATGGCTCATGACGAATACAGTATACGAGAAACGAGACTATTAACGACGGCGTTACGACTAACAGCGACGGCTCATGACGAATACAGTATACGAATAACGAGACTATTAACGAGGGCGTTACGACTAACAGCGACGGCTCATGACGAATACAGTACACAAATAACGCGACTATTAACGACGGCGTTACGACCAACAACGACGGCTCATGACGAATACAGTATACGAATAACGTGACTATTAACGAGGGCGTTACGACCAACAACGATGGCTCATGACGAATACAGGATACCAATAACCCGACTATTAACGAGGGCGTTACGACCAACAACGATGGCTCATGACGAATACAGGATACCAATAACGCGACTATTAACGACGGCGTTACGATCAACCAGGATGGTTCACGGCGTTTTATCATATCGAGCGGAATATACTTGATAAGTGGACCAAAAACTTCCAATGTCATTCATTTTTACATAAATCCCGTTCAACATATGCGGCTTATCCAAAACTACATTTAACAACATCACGAAACTGCGGAAAACAATATATATGTGGCTGTCCCGAAGAAGTGACCGATAAGATCGTCTTACCGGAAATGTTGATGCCGATGTTGCTCTACAACTGAGCACAGAGTGATCAGGACGAACACTGCATCACCTGCTGAAAACTATTTACCATAATCACACTCTTACGTACATCGTGGATAGCTGTCGTTAGAAATCGCAACATTGGGAGCAAGGTGGCGCTCACGTCCCTGTCGTAGTCTGATCGTGCATATGCTGTATTGGAATCCTTGACCTTCGTCACATAATTTAAATAAGCGGGCTGAAGTTAGCAGCGGATTCGTTATTCGTTATTGGGGATTCGAATAACGAATCCGCTGCCAGTTATTCGTTATTCGAATCCCCAATCACATATTAAAAGAAAAATACTTATATGTAACTGAATCTCTAATCCACGGCTGAACCGGATTTGTTATTTGAATCCAATCGTCAAAACGTCATAAAAAAGAAACATCATTTAAACATAAAAAACTGAATCCCCAATCCGCTGCTGGCAGCGGGTTCGTTATTCGATATCCCCAATCACATATAATAAGAAAAATACTTATATGTAACTGAATCTCTAATCCACGGCTGAAACGGATTTGTTATTTTTAATCCAATCGTCAAAACGTCAATAAAAAGAAACATCATTTAAACATAAAAAAAAACTGAATCCCCAATCCGCTGCTGGCAGCGGATTCGTTATTCGAATCCCCAATAACGAATAACGAATCCGCTGCTAACTTCAGCCCGCTATTTAAATATAGAGTATGGCAGAAAACATAATGTTCCTAGGGCTAACAGATTGTGCGCTTGTTGTAATTTAGAGGAAATTGAAGACGAGTATCATTTTTACTACAATGTCCATTTTACTCTGATCTTCGTCAAAAATATATTAAAAATTATTATTACAGAAAGTGTTTTCAAATTAGTCAAATTATTAAGTGTGAATAATGTAAAAGAACTAAATAAAACTGGTAAATTTATCCATTTAGCTTTTAGAAAAAGTTAAGTTAAATATTATTTTGTTAAACTAATGAGATGTATAAGCTTACAATATCATGTTGAACACTCTCCGACCATGTAACTGTTTTATTGTATATTTATGCGTTATCATGTTGTTATTTTCACTTATGGGCCGATAGGTCCCTGGAATAAATTGAACTTGAACTTGATAACGTACTGTTATTGTAGACCTTTGTAGACCGACCACTGAAGTCGCGCACTTACCGTAATAAATGAAATCAGGGATTTACACAACAAAATAACAAACGATGTAAGATAAATTTACAGTATTTATTAAAAAGTTTGCAGATAAGGGGTGCATATCACCTTAGCAGTTACCTCCCTTGGACCGGGTGGGGTATAGCCGTGGGCTATTTGAACCCCGTAATGCTGAAGAGCATGGTGCTGAAAAGCTATGGCCAACAACCCGTTGAGAACATGACTTGGAGGTATGGCTGACCTGAAGCTCATGGGTACCATAGCCTGGTCGCTCAAGTGTCCAGGAGTCGGCAAGAGTTGGGAGTTACATCACTTAGGCTTGGGGTTCGACTTGCTGTCTTACCCTGGGCCAGATAGAGTTGATGTATGCAGTCCAGCTAACCCTTGGTTCTGGGGTTGGATTGACCGATTTGTGGTGTATAGCAGTAGTCTGGCATCATTAATAGTCCATGTTATTATGTTATTACATGGTGTCAGTTTACTGCCATAGGCCCAAAGGTTGAAACCGATAAAGTCACAAGCAACCAATTAGATAAAGGTGGCGGTGGGGAGGTGGATGGTATGACTGTTTGTTCCAGCAGTTAGAACAACAATGGCAATTTGGATAGAATTTCTGAGGAGAAATTGACATTAGCCATGTGACCGAGCGTGGTCTTCTGATTGGATCTCTTGACATCCTTACCTTGTTAGTAAGGGGCTGTTTAATTAGAATATGTAAATTAGGTGCAGGAGTGAAACCTCCCTTCATAGATAACCGTAGGGTCAGGGAGGTCATGGATAGAGCCAGACTGGTCAAGACTGAGTGATAAGGGTAATTAGATTCCCCAAGATAACATCTGCATGCAAGTCTTATCTGTGCCCATTACATTCAGACTGGGAAGTTGCTTTGATAAGGTTTTTTTATCTGAGAGACAGAGAACATAAAGACTAGCAGGTGCTTTGAGTATATATTTGCACATGTGTGCAGTTGACAAGCAGACATGAGATGTCCTTTGATACAGTTTATTTAGCCTTGGCATGACCTGTACTGGTCAGCAAGGAGGAGCATAAATCTCCAAAAGCTTCAAGTGAAGCCATGCAGTGTGTTAAATTGACTGTGTTTGGATGACAGGCAGGCCCCATATCTGCTGTGTAAACCTGCCTAATATTTAATATTAGACTTTAATTTACACAACAAAATAACAAACGATGTAAGATAAATTTACAGTATTTATTAAAAAGTTTGCAGATAAGGGGTGCATACCACCTTAGCAGTTACCTCCCTTGGACCGGGTGGGGTATAGCCGTGGGCTATTTGAACCCCGTAATGCTGAAGAGCATGGTGCTGAAAAGCTATGGCCAACAACCCGTTGAGAACATGACTTGGAGGTATGGCTGACCTGAAGCTCATGGGTACCATAGCCTGGTCGTTCAAGTGTCCAGGAGTCGGCAAGAGTTGGGAGTTACATCACTTAGGCTTGGGGTTCGACTTGCTGTCTTACCCTGGGCCAGATAGAGTTGATGTATGCAGTCCAGCTAACCCTTGGTTCTGGGGTTGGATTGACCGATTTGTGGTGTATAGCAGTAGTCTGGCATCATTAATAGTCCATGTTATTATGTTATTACATGGTGTCAGTTTACTGCCATAGGCCCAAAGGAGTATGAGAGACATGGTTTATAAGCATGTGATGATACGAGGACCCCAAAGAGGGAATGTAGGGTATGAGACACCTTTATCCCCGGCGCCACCGGGAGAATATGACATAATTGGGAAGATATACAGCAAGTCATAGACAAATTCTGGCAGAATGCCTCAGTATTGAATATAGTTATTGTCCTAAGAGGTACTTAGGTGTAAAAGAAAACAGGGTACTAATGTCAATGACTAGTAAACCTTAGTTCGGTTCTGTATCCCAATTCGGAATGTCCAGATGTAATCCTTACAAGAATGCTGGCCTGCATGGCTACAGAATGTGTTCTGTTACCTTCGTTTCTGTTAGTTGTTGAGTATGAGGGCCGTAATAGTACCGTTTAGATATACTCGCCCTAAACGAATACACACATATATCCAATCTGAATGGTGACAGATAAGCACATTTACACACATATAAATCCAATGGAATATGCACATATATCCTGTGTGAATGATGACAGATTAGCACATCAATATACTTGTTAATCCAGTAGAATATATAGTACTCATTATAGATATACTCGCCCTATAAAGAGTACACACTTAGACACTCCTGAACACAGAAGGCAGCCACTAGGCTACTAAGTATCAGGTGAAATCTTGCACATTTCTGCTTGAGCTTTCCGGAGAATATGATGAGGGGTGCGGATGTATCGACAGTAGCTATCCGATTGCCAGCGTCCGAGCACTTTGATGAGGTGATCGGGGACATCTGACTGGGTGGCAGTAGTTGCGGTTCCTATTCTGAAGGAATGTCCTGTGTATAGTGAATGATTTAGACCTAGTCGGATCAAGGTCTGTCTTAGTTTGTTGATGAAAACATGTCGAGTCAAGGCAGCAGAATGAATGGAAAATAGGGGGTCCGAAGGACGACAACCATTCGTAAATCTTTCTGTCAGCAGTCTGATGACAGTGGCTACAGCACATACATGGTGATGGGTGCGGAACAGGTGAATAGTGACTCCTTGTCGAAAGGGGTCGGTTTTGGACGCCTAGAGGCGCAATGACATGCTGTTACTGGTGCTACTTGTATGTCACTGATACACAAGTGAATTGAAGAATCAAATATGTTAGTGGTGCATGTGAATTCTCCACACCGTAAGAACGAGAAGAAGGCCACACAGCAGGCAGCCTCCATAGTAGTGTCTGTGGCAGGATCGAAAACACCCTGTCGAAATGCTGAGCATAACTTAGACAATATGTTGAAAGTTATGGGGAGTCTAGGTTTTACCGGAGTTCCCTGTAGTTTCTTTAATCCCCGTAATATGGTCTGGAGTCGGTAAAGTGGTAACCCATGAGTATTCACAAGCGGGTTGCTGAGCCCCTGCATAGTACAATGGAACTTAATTCCGTATAGATGCAGCTTAATTGTAGAATATTTCAATCTGAGGTTATGATAACAATGCGTCACGAAGAGTATTAATAATTCTTCTGTAACGTTGGTAAACACACTTGCTTGGTTGTTTATACCATTCATGAGGATGATTTAGTTCTTGAAACAGGAAACACCTGATGTGTAGGTAGTTCTAGTCGAATGAGCCAATGCAGCATTCCATAGGTCACGCACTGCTGGTTCTAGTATAGAGGCACATTGTCGTAATCTGGAATGGGATTTTTGGCTCTTCTCTGCTGCTGGTGCCAAGTCGTGGAACTGGTCCATTTGGAAATGAGATAAGGCATCGGCAATATTATTCTGTTTTCCAGGGATATGCATGGCTGTGAGAACGAAGTTGTGGATAAAAGTACACCAAGTTAAACGTCGCATAAATGGCATGATATAAGCGCATTTAGAACGCCCTTTCCTGATGATATCAACAGTTGCTTGATTGTCACAGTGTAGTCTAATTCTGAGACCTGACCACTTGTGTCCCCATATCATACAGGCCAGTACGATAGGATATAGTTCCATGAAAGCAATTGACATTTCAGAACTGTCCAAGGATATTTGATGTGGCCAGTGACCGTGGAACCACTGACCGTCATAAAAAGCACCAAATTGCCATTGTTCGTTCAGCTACCACATTTGGTCAGTCGATTGTAAGAAAGTCATCCAGGTAGTGAGTTATGTATTCTATCTGATAGTTATTTGATAAAATCCAACAGAGAGCGGTTGATAAAAGGTCAAAGATCTTAGGACTGGTACGACACCCAAAAGTGAGTTTGGTATAAAAATAGTATTGTTGTTTCCAGCATATATACCGTAGAAAGGCCAGAGTTTTGTAGAAACAGGTATAAGTTTAAAGGCATCTGTTATTATGTCCAGTTTACACAGCTTGGAGTGTCTTCATGTATGCTGGATTTGATTTATGGCATCCTCAACACTAATGTACGACAATGAGTATTCCTCTTTAGCGATTAATTCATTGATGCTGTTACCTTTGGAGTCATGGGGGGCAGAAAGGTCCGCGATTAGGCGTTTCTTGTCAGAGTACTTCCCTGACGTTATTCCAATTGGGTTGATCCTGTATATATCAAAAAGTGGTTCTGTATAAGGGCCAGTTAAGAATTTCTTGTTAACTTCGTTAGTTATAAGTTCATCGACAATGTCTGGTTCAGAAGTGGCACTTTTTAAGTTCTTGCAGATTAGAGATGTGTCTGGTAGTGCAGACATTCCCGTGTCAAAGCCGTCTGATAATCCAGAAATCAAAGACTGCACAAAGTTCTTATCAGGGTGGTTTTTTAGGTCTCTCTCTAGTGCTGCTATATTGATAGGAGTTGACGCCTTGAAATCCTGGAGGTTGGCCTTTTGTCATTGTTTAGCTGATTCGTTTGTTTTATGTGTTTTAGTTGATTTAATTGAAGATTTCTTGATATGAAGGTAGGGGCAATTGTCACGGTTACAGCCACCTTGGTCGTTGTAATTGTTGCAGACCTCTTTACCATGGTGAATGACCCTGGTCCTTCCTTTACTGTCCGTGTTGCTGTCCCCATTCCTATTGTTTCCTTTATGGTTTTTTTTTTTTTTTGCTGATGATTCTAGGCCATTCAAAATGAGAGGACAGAAGTCTTCGGTATGATTCATGTTGTTGCACAGTTTGCAGCTGTTACTCCTAAATCCGGAACATATCGTGGTGTAAAGTTGATTGTCCCGAATCGCCCAGTTGACCTTAATGCCACACTGGTGTAAAAGTGCTGCGGCCCTAGTGGCGAAAGCTTTATGGTATTAATAGAATACAGGACCAGGATATGTTGTGGCTAGTTCTACTATGTCTCCTGTCTGCGATTAGGGTAATATTCACACATGATGCTCCTATAGATTTACATGGACATGGGTCTGTTTGGAGCGGGACAGTACGCACACCAACTTCAGTGAATCGATTGTAGTGTGTGCAATCATAGTTATAAGATGGCAGTAATAGTAGAGCTAAGTTGACGTCCTTACCTTCTATTATCTGCTGGCGTATGGCTTGAGGTATGACTTCTATTGAGATTCTGATGAAATTCCTGTCTGTTGTAGAAGGACATCAGGCTGAGGCACATAATTGTTTGGTATGCCTCCTGCTACAGCTGGGGGCTCTAAGGTCGGTGAGGTTGGTGAGGTCATTGAGGTCGCAGTCAGGACATGACCTGGTACAGCTGGGGACTGTCCCGCTGCTACTGTATTTTGGCAGTATTAATTGCTCCAGCCTGGTTACATGTGCTTGTAGAGCCTTCATTGCCTCATTTGATGAGGGATTCCTGCTGTGGTAGCCAGGCTGTGTAAGGTCATTCTCTGTAGGTGGCGTCACATCACTGTTACCATTACTAACACTGGTATTATTTTCTTTGTACAGTTTGACCAGCATAGTTTTGGTAAAACCACTTGATGGTCTGATGTTCTGCTCCAGCAGTCGTGTCCTTATTTCACCTATAGTCCAGTTTTCTGGCTTATTAGAGTCCCAGTTGCTGACATTACCACCTGTCGTACTGACAGCAGAATAGAGAGTATCGTTACTGTCTTCACGAGGTTGACCTTTTCCACGTCCTGACATATCTATAACTGATGAGTGTTTTGGAAGAATGTCTTGCTGAGGATGTGTCTGTTAAGTTGTGACAAGTTCGGTGAATGGATGAAGTTGTAGCAGTCTCTGATGAGAGGCCAACAAAACACAGAGTTTTGGAATATGACTGTTTGTTCCAGCAGTTAGAACAACAATGGCAATTCGGATAGAATTTCTGAGGAGAAATTGACATTAGCCATGTGACCGAGCGTGGTCTTCTGATTGGATCTCTTGACATCCTTACCTTGTTAGTAAGGGGCTGTTTAATTAGAATATGTAAATTAGGTGCAGGAGTGAAACCTCCCTTCATAGATAACCGTAGGGTCAGGGAGGTCATGGATAGAGCCAGACTGGTCAAGACTGAGTGATAAGGGTAATTGGATTCCCCAAGATAACATCTGCATGCAAGTCTTATCTGTGCCCATTACATTCAGACTGGGAAGTTGCTTTGATAAGGTTTGTTTATCTGAGAGACAGAGAACATAAAGACTAGCAGGTGCTTTGAGTATATATTTGCACATGTGTGCAGTTGACAAGCAGACATGAGATGTCCTTTGATACAGTTTATTTAGCCTTGGCATGACCTGTACTGGTCAGCAAGGAGGAGCATAAATCTCCAAAAGCTTCAAGTGAAGCCATGCAGTGTGTTAAATTGACTGTGTTTGGATGACAGGCAGGCCCCATATCTGCTGTGTAAACCTGCCTAATATTTAATATTAGACTTTAACTTATAGATTCCGACACCCCTAATTGTATAATTAGATCAGCAGTCGTAAACCTGATCTATTGTATTCAATGATGTCCAGTAAAACTATATTTTGTTAAAGGCTAACTTGGCACGTATCACCCACCTGTCCAGCAGGTTATTCAAATTTGAGTACATTTTTAAAAAATCCTTTCCATGGACTTTCTAGGTTGCTATACGCATTAAATGAGTATACCACCTTAGTATAATTTCTTTCCAGTAGGTTATATCAAATATCGTAATACTGAGCAGCAATATAACTAACGAAGAAATTATTTTGGAGATTTTATCACACACGACCCCTATGACCTTGAAAATTAGCATACTTCTGGCCAGAATAATATAAGGAATCTCGGTTATTAGGAATCTGTTATTTATCAGATTCAGAGGTCTTATAAGATTTAAACACAATTCATCACCATGACCTTGAAAGTTAGTAGAGAAAGGTCATTTATTTGAACAAACTTGTCTATTTCAGTAGTTTTAAAATGCCCATGGAATTGAAAGTTGGTCCAAGATTAATTCTATTTGCAAACTTTGTGGGTTTCATATCAGGTAGCTACTACCTAAATATTGCAACTCTTTGAAGCTTTTTCCTTAAATCAGATGTTGGGGTTCAAGCTTTTAGCCAAATAACAATAGTCTGTCATACATGTATATATTTCAATACGGGCCAAGCTAATTTACATGTATATTCACAAACTTTGGCTTCATCCCGAAAGCTACCTGCCTTATATCAAAACGTTCTTGGAATATGAGCTTTTTGAAGAAAGAGGTTCATGACTAGCAGACGACAGAAGCTGCACTATGACATATAAGTTAACATAAACTTTAGACAGGCGAGGTAAAAAAAAAACATAAGACACAAGGATCAGTATGTAGTTGTCAGTGTATTCAACAAAAGGTGACAGAGAATAACTATACAATAAATTCTCACATACAGGATCATTAACGACCAACACGTCTCACAAACATGACAGTGTAGTTATCATTAACGACCAACACGTCTCACAAACATGATAGTGTAGTTATCATTAACGACCGACACGTCTCACATACATGATAGTGTAGTTATCATTAACGACCGACACGTCTCACATACATGATAGTGTAGTTATCATTAACGACCAACACGTCTCACATACATGATAGTGTAGTTATCATTAACGACCAACACGTCTCACATACATGATAGTGTAGTTATCATTAACGACCGACACGTCTCACATACATGATAGTGTAGTTATCATTAACTCTCATATACATGATAGTGTAGTTATCATTAACGACCGACACGTCTCACATACATGATAGTGTAGTTATCATTAACTCTCATATACATGATAGTGTAGTTATCATTAACGACCAACACGTCTCACATACATGATAGTGTAGTTATCATTAACGACCGACACGTCTCACATACATGATAGTGTAGTTATCATTAACGACCGACACGTCTCACAAACATGATAGTGTAGTTATCATTAACGACCAACACGTCTCACATACATGATAGTGTAGTTATCATTAACGACCAACACATCTCACAAACATGATAGTGTAATTATCATTAACGACTGACACGTCTCACATACATGATAGTGTAGTTATCATTAACGACCGACACATCTCACAAACATGATAGTGTAGTTATCATTAACGACCAACATGTCTCACATACATGATAGTGTAGTTATTATTAACGACCAACACATCTCACATACATGATAGTGTAGTTATCATTAACGACCGACACATCTCACATACATGATAGTGTAGTTATCATTAACGACCGACACATCTCACATACATGATAGTGTAATTATCATTAACGACCAACACATCTCACAGACATGATAGTGTAGTTATCATTAACGACCAACACGTCTCACATACATGATAGTGTAATTATCATTAACGACCAACACGTCTCACATACATGATAGTGTAATTATCATTAACGACCAACACGTCTCACATACATGATAGTGTAATTATCATTAACGACCAACACGTCTCACATACATGATAGTGTAGTTATCATTAACGACCAACACGTCTCACAAACATGATAGTGTAGTTATCATTAACTCTCATATACATGATAGTGTAGTTATCATTAACGACCAACACATCTCACATACATGATAGTGTAGTTATCATTAACGACCAACACATCTCTCATTAAAGACACGTTTTATAGGTAAATATCTTATTATATTCAACAACAGTACTATGGTCAGTACATAAAATGCCAAATAGTATAAAGAGTTATACAACACCAAGTTATCACTTCATGGAGTTAGAAAGTGATGAGATTCTGAGGAAACTATCAATCAATGTCTCTGAAGGAATCAGATCCGAATATCTTAGATATTTGATGGAATGGCATGGTAAGTAAGCAAACTCTAATTATCATCTGTATGGCGAGTACCTATGAAGTAGGAAGACAGTAATCATCCAATCAGATGAGGTGATTACGAGGTGATTACCTTTGATTGAGAGGACCTGTTCAGTGAACTGGGTACAGTGTGTCTAAAGATCTTTTACTAAACTGTTAAAAATTTTGTTAAAAGATTATGTCATTGTGAAATTTTGGAGTAGAAACAATCAGCCGAGCTGATTATGGAGTCAGTTATGAATGACCTTTTAGCTGAGTGAGTTAATAAGGATGGGATCCTTTCTAACTACTAAAACATCCTTCTACAACCCTTGCATAAAGACAGTTGAATCTTAATCTACTTTCTTCTATTTACCGGTAGTCATATTTATCATAAAGATACTGATTTCTTCAACATCCAGTGAGTATCTTTCAAAATAATCCATGACCATGTAAAATTGAGTAGTAGTTTCTCCTTAGACTGTAGATATTAACAATGATCTAATGTGTTTACATTGATTTACACCAGATTTACAAATATTTTGTTAGCCAATGTTCTTCCAAACAGCATCTGACTACAGCAAATATGATACTGGGATTGCTTCCCAAAAAGTGTAAAAGGTACCTGTTCTACCAGCAAGACCATGAATTATTTGTTAATTATACTCGATGTCTGATGTTTTCTGACAGTTTACAGTAAATCAACCTATCACTTTGTCTCCAGGAATGTGCACACAGTTACTTCCTCTTCCATCAGAGCTAACTGCATTGTGTAATAACTGAAACATGGTGACCTATTTTCCCCGTTTAAATCCACCACCTCCTCGACCCTTCTTTTTTGATGATCCTTTTTGTTCATCCATCTGTAATAAAAGTACAATTTGAGTTCAATTATATCAAGGTAAACTTGATCTCATCTAGTTTTTTTAATCTGACCCGTAATCTTGATATCATTTTTCAATTTTGCTTTTACTGTATTGAATAAAATTGAAATGATTAACGTTGTTAAAATCCTGTTGATAAATATAGAAAAGATAAAATGTCCTCTCACCACAGTGTTGGAGGAGGGAAAATGTCTAAGACATTAATGCCCCCACTACCACTTGACACCCCAAAACCCAGTTTGGTGAGGATCACATCAGCACTTCATGAGATTAGCTAGTTGCATTGCATTTGGGGCATAAAAAGTGTTTGCCACTCATATTTTTTCATTAATAAGGTTGAGAAACAAGCATTAAACTTTCCATGTCCAATGACATCTGATGCAAACCATCAAGAATATACATATAAATGTATACCAATATCAGCTGATCTGCTGGAGCATCTTGTACACTTCTCTCAAGGAACAACTTACTTTTCGTTTTTTCGTTGATGATGTTGTTGATGACACAACAGAGAAAAAAGAGTCTAGTCGACCCTGAGTGGTCCCTTGACGGGCCTTTGTTAGCTTCTTCATTCCATTTCTCATTCTGTCCTCGCTGAAACAGGTGACATTCCAATTTACACAGCTGTGTTAGACTACTTTATCATACACAACATAGTGGGACACAGCTTATCAAATATGGTAATGTTCTAAATCCTATTTCACAATATCTGAAATTGTATAGTGCATTTTAATATATATATATATACATTTATATATTGTATAAAAAATTATCACAGTCCAAAAACTGTATCAGAAACAATTTGTGAAATTTTCTACAAAATCAAAGTACTGGAAGTACTGTAAACGAACATTATTGTTTAATGCAAAATCAGTAATCTTCTAAGTTTAAAGTTGATAAATTTACTGATATTGGTTTAGGAATTAATTGCAAATAATTTGAAATGTTTGCAGCTGTTCTAATATGATTGAACACATGCATGTTTCTGTGGATGAAAATAAAATATGTCTTCTTTCTTTCGGGAAGGCATCATCAGTTATAATACAGCCAGGACTCTGTGACCTTATTGATGCCAACTTCTAATATGCACTAAATTTAGGCTAGTTCCATCGTTAGTTTAGCATATTTCAACTTAATATGATGAAACACACATAAAGAACTACTGAAAACCAAAACCAGAGCTGCTAATCAAGGCCCGCATTAGGAATGTATCCTATTGAAACTGTACTCAAGCAGGTATGGTACTTCAAAACAAAAAACTTGACTCCTTTTGTTCAGGAATCATTTGATGTTAATAAATCTTTATATGAATAGATATACTTCTGGTATAATTACAGTATTGTACACAATGTGATAAAGAATAACAACCATATAAAGACTATCTTCATCAAATAATTCAGCAAACAGGAAAAGAAAACTTCAAGCTTCATTTTCAACTTCAAAGCTGATAAAGGTTACAGTCCATTCGATGGGATGACACATTCCCTATTTATTGTCCCTTTCCAATGTTGATCATCCAATCATAGTGAACCACACAGTTCAGCAATGTAATTGCACAAATCACATCCTTTATGTGGAGAGAACTTTTTATGGGGTGTTATAAGATTCCATAACTGTATGCAAATTTGTGAATCATTCCATATCTATATCTATATATATACCGTACGTGTATATATTTACACATATCAAAATTGGAATGACACAGGAGATTTGCAAGTTTAAGTTCACCATCAGTCATGGGAGGTTTATGTAAAATGTTGTATTTACCGGGGTAATTAGTAATTTTGATAATATATTTATGAAGCTCTATTCTGTACTTTCTACCAGTGCTTATATTAGAGAATGGACACAATTATATGTTCTCCAATGTCAAAATTAATCATATGTAAAATATTAGGGGTTTATTTGACCGAGACGTATTTAAATTTTTTGTAATCATTCGCCATTCGAGGCCTGATTGCCGTCATAGTTGAATTACCAAAATGGACCTGAAATCAATATTTTTAAAAGAGAATGATCTGTGACTTGAATATTTCATAAAAATAATTTAATACATTGTTTATTAACTTCATTCAGATCTTCAGACACCACATAATTTGTGAAGTCATATATAGAAATATATGAACCATTTTGTTATTGATTAATTTATAGTTCATACAAGTAAGCACTAGATGTAAGCAGTAAGTATATGTACCGCTATCTACTGGCATGACTTTGAGTACAGTAGACTACACTCGCTTTGTGGATATTGACAGGATAACATATATTTACATACTAATTCAATCTTAGAATTGTAACTGAAATCTTGTAACAGCATGGCACAAATAGTCATCTGAACATTTGTTGTATATTGAAAAAATACTTAAGGTAAATATTAACTCATTTGCTTGACTTCAATTTTCAGTTTATCAATTCATTGATTTCTCCGTGTTTGAAGTATGGTGTAGTGAGAATTTCAAGTCTTGATCATGACTTGATGAAAATTCTAAATTAACAAATTATTAAAATGAATTTGTTTGAAAAATAACACAAGTTCCACAGCAATATTATATAGAGTATCAATCACAATATATCTGAAGTTATAAAACTACAGATAACAATTAACGGCTGAATATCAAATTAAGTGAATATCACAAGTATTTTTGCATTTGTTTTTTAGATAATCCGGATTTCCGTCTTTAAAAAAAATTACCTAGTAGACGTAGTGCATAGTAAACGTAGCCATGTAACAGCTGATTTTTATCAGATTGACTTAACATGAACTTAACACCGTCTCAGTAGTTCGTCACAATCGAAAATTTGGTCGTGAATTCGGTATTTTTCAAATTATTTCAAAATACTTCCAGGTAAATGAAAAAAAAATTCTCGTAAAAATATCGATTTTGGGTCCACTATCGGCCATTTCGGTAATACAACTCTAACGACAATCGGGCCGCGATTCGCAAATGAATAATTAATTTAAAATTCGGTCAAATAAACCTCTAATATTTTATATATGATACAATTAGGCATTGAAGAACATATATATTGGTCAATCCTCTGAAAATAATGCCAATTTATATTATAATTAAGCCCCATTTTTCTTCGTTTTGGTATTTCCAAGTCCGCTTCACGTGTGGTCCGTTTCAGTAAATATTCTCGTCTGTGCCGAAATAAAAACAAGCTATATAATTGTTCATTTTAAACATGACAACTGCCAACCACACGTATCCAAAAATGTTATTGTTGATATCATCTGAATATTGCCGTAAGAAATCTGTCACTTCGATTGTAAACCCCCTGCCAAAGTCGTGGAAGAATCGACCAATCAAATTGGTTTAACTTTTGATTTCCGTAATCTTGCAGTTACCTCCCTTACAACAGTAAATATGTTCCAAGTATCGCCTACAACAAGCAATCCCGTGCACATAAAAAGATATTATCATTTGTATTTGATTTATTGGTCATTTTCGTCAAAGGAAATTGGTATATGGAAATCGATGACAACGTTAACGCTATGACCAGTCACCCTGACCACAAATGCCACCTAATTGTAAGTCTGTACATATGTACAGTTCTTTCTCGCAAACACCGTTAACACGTACAGTAACCTATAGTATAATACAATGTATCGTCTCGTATGCCGTTATTGATATATTTCTTTCTCTAAATTATAGAAATACACACCTAGTTGATAATGATGTAACATTCTAGAATATACATATTACACATTTAAGTAAATCGCGGACATATTTGCAGACCTATGCTATAATGTCAGCCGTTTTGGAATGAACACGGAAGAGCAAAACTTTCTAAACATCCGGAGACGAATGCGCCTGCACAATAGTTGTTTACATAAATATATTGACCTGGAGTTATTCGCAAAGTTCAGGTTCATTTAGTCTTAACATTTCGCTAGCGTTATGCATTTCTCAAATCGTGTGCATCTTCAAAACATCTACTGAATATATTTCCACATTTTCGGTAAAACTACTATATAAAACGAAGATGTTTTTGCAGGTAAATTATTTGAAGCGTAAGGCAATGGGGGCAGCCATATTTCATTGAAACAGACAGTAGATGGCGTATTGGTGAATGTGGTTACCAAATATGGTCATATTTCTCAGTCTAGTTCTTGATTGCAATAACCGAACATTAATGTTCGTTTAAAAACTAAAGAACAACTAGAACTGTCGCCAGGATGGCTGACTAATACCCCCGCAATCTGCACGAGTCAATGGTGAATTGGAACTATTAATTAGAGGCTAACTAAGATAACCCAGTAATATAGTTACCAGTTGCCATAACAACCATAATTTTGAGAAAAAGAAAGTGGCATGCACATCTACCCATGGTCCTCTATATTTGTGTGAGACAAGCATAAAGTTATGGCTCTTATCGGAAAACCTGTTTATAGTGATCAGTTGCCATAGCAACCATAATTTTGAAAAAAAAAAAAAGTGGCATGCACATCTACGTATGGTCCTCTATATTTGTGTGAAGTTTCATTGAAATCGGCCCTTCAGTTTAGAAGGAGTTGTCCGGACAAACTTAAAGTTATGGTTCTTTTCAGAAAACCTGTTTATAGTGACAAGTTGCCATAGCAACCATAATTTTGAGAAAAATAAAGTGGCATGCACATCTACACATGGTCCTCTTTATTTGTGTGAAGTTTCATTGAAATTGCCCATTAAGTTTAGGAGGAGTTGTCCGGACAAACTTAAAGTTATGGTTCTTATTGGAAAACCTGTTTATAGTGACCAGTTGCCTTAGCAACCATCATTTTGAGAAAAATAAAGTGGCATGCACATCTACACATGGTCCTCTATATTTGTGTGAAGTTTCATTGAAATCCGCCCTTCGGTTTAGGAGTTGTCCGGACAAACTTAAAGTTATGGTTCTTATCAGAAAACCTGTTTATAGTGACCAGTTGCCATAGCAACCATAATTTTGAGAAAAATAAAGTGGCATGCACATCTACACATGATCATTAATATTTGTGTCATCGGAATTAGCCCATCGGTTTAGGAGGAGTTGTCCGGACAAAATGCGTCTACAGACAGACGGACGGACGGACGGAGGGACGGACAGACAACCTGATTCCAGTATACCCCCCCTAACTTCGTTGCGGGGGTATAAAAATAATCAGAGGTCAGGATCGATTAAATCACAAAACAGGATTGATTAAATCACAGGTCAGGATCGATTAAATCGCAGGACAGGATCCATTAAATAACAGGTTAGGATCGATTAAATCACAAGTCAGGATCGATTAAATCACAGGTCAGGATCGATTAAATCACAGGTTAGGATCGATCAAATCACAGGGCAGGATCGATTAAATAACAGGTTAGGATCGATTAAATCACAGGTCAGGATCGAGTAAACCAGAGGTCAGGATGGATTAAATCACAAGTCAGGATCGATTAAATCACAGGTTAGGATCGATTAAATCACAGGTCAGGATCGATTAAATAACTGGTTAGGATCGATTAAATCACAGGTCAGGATAGAGTAAACCAGAGGTCAGGATGGATTAAATCACAGGTCAGGATCGATTAAATCACAGGACAGGATCGATCAAATCACAGGTCAGGATTGATTAAATCAGGTCAGGATCGATTAAACCACAGGTCACAATCAATTAAATCACAGGTCAGGATCGAGTAAACCACAAGTCAGGATAGATTAAATCAAAGATCAGGATCAATTAAACCACAGGTCAGGATTGATTAAATCACAGGTCAGGATAGATTAAATCACAGGTCAGGATCGAGTAAACCACAGGTCAGGATAGATTAAATCACAGGTCAGGATCGATTTAAATCACAGGTCAGGATCAATTAAACCACAGGTCAGGATTGATTAAATCATAGGTCAGGATAGATTAAATCACAAGTCAGGATCGATTAAATCACAGGTCAGGATCGATTAAATCACAGATCAGGATCGATTAAATCACAGGACAGGATCGATTAAATCACAGGTCAGGATGGATTAAATCACAGGTCAGGATCGATTAAATCATAGGTCAGGATCGATTAAATCACAGGTCAGGATCGATTAAATCATAGGTCAGGATCGATTAAATCACAGGTCAGGATCGATTAAATCACAGGTCAGGATCGATTAAATCCAGGTCAGGATCGATTAAATCACAGGTCAGGATTGATTAAATCACAGGTCAGGATCGATCAATTCATACCTGAAATTCTTCTCCTCACACATAAACTTTATTAAACCATCCTCATCTGGCTCTGACCATTTGAGCTGAAAAATAACAAAATATCACTGAACACATCAAAATACCAACAAGGGAGTTATACAAGAATACACATCAGTAGATGTAACATAGTATTACACATAAAAATCTCTTAAAGTAAATTAACCAGTTGGAAAAATCTCTTAAAGTAAATTAACCAGTTGGAAAAATCCCTTAAAGTAAATTAACCAGTTGGATATCCAATCAGTTTCAATTGATAGACCAACTGATCAGTACATTGATGAGATTATTTGTTGCCCGGTTCAGGTTTTTTTAAAGGGCTTTTTGGGGCCGTTAATGGGCCCCATTCTCAATGGAAATTATTTCATATTTAACCTGAATTCCCAAAATTTTTTTTTCCCAATTCACCAATTGTTTTCCCAAAATGAGACAAAAAGGCCGCTTCACAAACCAGTGAGAAAAAGCCCTGCGGTTACAAAAGCCTTATTTTCACAGTTAATATTCATAACTAAAGATACATACATCTATATCATCAGGTTCTGCCACATCTGGCTCCTGGAATAACCGTCGTGCTTCCTGCAAGATAATGTATTTAATATTTTAACTTGTCTGCTTCAGATCTTTAAACAATTGGCACTGATCATGATTTCCCCTTAAGAGGGATGAAAAATCAAATACTAGTTTAACAACTCCTACAGTGCCTGGTTTATAAAATCAACCACTGTACATTCTAATCATCTAATCATATTTTCTGGAAATGTGATTTTTGCATTACTACCAATACAAATAATATTATAAATGTTAATGAAAATGGTTTTTACAGTCAAGTTATTAATGAATTTGAGGGTAGACTACCTTTATCATAAAACAAAGTAAAATTTCCAGGGAAGGATAAATCAAGGTTAATCTAATTAAGAGGAGAGGAATAATCACAACATACTCAGTAAGTGGATTATATTTTCGGTCCTATCACAGAGTCTTCATCAGGACAATTTTTTTGAGAAAGCAATCCCCCTGAAGAAGTCTTCAGGATGATAACTTTTGATTAATTATTACATCATCTTATACAATTTTAACAAGTTTACACTTTAACCCGAAAATACCTTGAACATCCAGTCTTCTGGAACTGTGTATTTCTGTAAGAAAATGGAAAGGAAACTAAAAGCCATTTAACTTAATATAAACATTGTTACAAAGCTGTTTACTGAAGTGTTGGGTTCCAACTGTGTTACAATGCACAACATGATATTCATAAAATGTTCTCTATATTGTCAATGTTTGTGCTTAATTCTTCCTTTATTGCCATTATCGAAAATAGGTAGACAAATATCATATTCTAGCACTATTAAAGCTCATACAAACCTTTGTGTCTAAATGTTTCAGTATTTCTTCAATGCTTTTGTGCTGTTTGATCAGATCAATCGCTCGTTTAGGTCCAATACCACGAATTGACTCGCAGTAGTCACAGCCTAACAGTATGCATAAATCGATGAACTGTAACAGATTTATGAATCATTTCAATATTTTTGCACTGTAGATGATTTTATAAAAGATTTGTTGTAGATTTTATTATACTGGTTGAGTTTGGAGGTATTCATTAAACTAAATACTTGTCTCAAAGGGTCTTTTTCTGTATGTGATGCTGTCCAACTCAAATGGTGAGCTAAACTGGAGTGCCATAACATAAAAATACAAAGGACTTTTTACCTAATGAACTTGGACAGATGAACAGATACATCTACATATCTGAGAACCATTGTGTAATATATCAGCAATGTTAACCACCTGGATTCACAGAAATGAAAGTGCTGACAGACTGATATCCTACTACAACTTGAACAATGATGAGCATTCAGGTTTCTGCTGCTTGTGTCATGCTAACGTTTAATAGTTATATTGGAATCATCAAAATCACAATACCAAAATACGCCTAATCCAAAGAGCGACATCAAAAATATCAGGTACATTTAATACTCACTTCATCCTTATTTAATCCAATTTCTTCTAAAATTTTACTGTAATAATATTCTTTAATTGGCAATTTCCTGAAAAGAGAAATTTACAATTAACACCAGTTTCAAATAAATAATGGTATATTCAATATCCTTAGATCATTTTTCAATCCCTGTTGTATTCATATTACTTAATATATTCATGTTATGGGAAATTGATGGTGGAATGGAATTATGATCTACCTGGCCTCACTGACGGTAAGGTTCCTCAGAAGCACATTGGTACCAAATGTGAGGGCGTCCATATCTTCTGTACTGGTGGCGAAAACTTTTCCTGCTTTCACCAAAGCTGCACACTGGGCCTCTGCCTCACCAGGAGCCTAAAGATCAAAGTCGGTTTGTTCTTAGTTTTATGTTCGTGGCAATGGACACATAATCATTCAAAACAAGCATACTAACGAAACACATGTCCCCTACGACCCACTAGTGTTGGGAATCGGTTGAAATTTTCTGATCGATCATCACTTGTGTGAAACCAATCGATGATCAATTAAAATCGATTAATTTCCAAATGTATTTTTTGTATTAATGTCTCTATATTTTGTGAAATGCTTTCAACAACAATTTCAGTAACTAATAAACTGTTATACATACATGTATACCATCTTCCTGTGTGTTTATTTGTTTATTACTCAGAAAAAAATAAACCAAAATTGTTTTTTTTAAATAATTTTATTCAACACAGAAAAAAACAACAAAAGGATTGTTCATTGGAGTATTAAGCTAACTGGAAATTTTGGCATGGGCTGTAAAATGCTTTAATCCATCCGTTATCGAAAGTCTAATATACTTTGAAAACGAAAGTAGAACTGTGACTAACCATTGAAGGAATACGACTTTCTGCACATTTTACAGATAGTTTTCGTCATATTTAAAGTATATCTACTTAACGAACTTCTGCTTCTGGTTTTCATTAAAAACCAAAATGTTTCCATACAATAGACCCTGTCCGTTTACCGGGAAGAAAGATTGTATACGTTAACGTTGCTTCCATGGCTAGTCGCTTATGATCTTACAAACAAAATCTTAGTCATCTGTACGTTTACATTCCTCCTACTATTAAAACACTGTACCAGTTATTGCGACGCTTGATTTTGTATGATACAAGCATAACCATTTCCCGCAAGCGATTGTGTTGTAGACACTGTCAAGCTGAATTTGCGTATGTTTATCTGAAACTT
This sequence comes from Pecten maximus, assembly GCF_902652985.1. Taxonomy (NCBI): domain Eukaryota; kingdom Metazoa; phylum Mollusca; class Bivalvia; order Pectinida; family Pectinidae; genus Pecten; species Pecten maximus. The sequence continues at coordinate 30,957,586 of NC_047025.1, forward strand.
GGCTAATATATTTTCATAAAACCTGATGTAGGGCACTTCCGACGAAACTCGATTACAGATTTCTTACTCGATTAATTGATCAAACGTCTCAAACAAGTGATACTCGACGAACTCGATTAATCGGAACATCACTACCGCCCACGCTAAAAATAGTAACCATGACCTTGACCCATAAACTTGTCTGATATATTATGGTCCTTTATTATAATTGTGTGAAGTTTGATTAAAAAAGGTTTCCTACATACATACATACAAGATGGATGGAGAGGGAACCTTCTATAACAGTTCCCCTTGTTTCACTGGTATAACGTAATCAGAAGCCGTGGCCAGCGAAGATGCCGGTAGGGGACTAATAATGGTATCAGTAGAACTTGGTATATATGGAAGCTGGGAACAGAAAATACCAGGGTCTTCCCTTTGGACATTCTGGCATTATTTCAAATAACTAGTGATGGGACATCGGTTGAAAATCTGTTTCGATTATCGGATCGCATCGGATAGGACAACCGATGTAGTCAACCGATTAATAATCGGTTAAATCACAAGTGTTTTGTTTCAGTTATTAATCATCATTTTGTTATGTAATGTGTACCAATAATTATCTTTTGTAAGTGTAATTATTCCTATTCATTAGTTGATGGTGCACATGAATGTATGATTGAATGATTAAGACAGTTACAACTGTACTTTTGGTCAACAGCTATGACTTAAAAAATAGATATTAATGATCCAAGAAGAATGAAGTCCAGTAAAAGTATCTGGATTTCACAGATATGTTTATAAAACATGAAATTGTCCATGATTATATACTTTTGTTAATAAAGTGACATTTTCATTTTCTACATGGTCTTTGTAACTTTTGTTCGTTGAATTTTAGATGCAAAAGTAGTAGAATACAATATGAGCAGGTACACATATAAAATCAAGAATTACAAAAGAGCAATGATGCGATGCCATAGAGCTTATTAATTATATCCCATTGAATATGCATTGATGGATATTGCCATTATTTGCAATGGATATTTACATTGTAATTGTACCAGACTACCAGTGTTGTTTTTTTTTGTTTTTTTTTATTAATCATGCATGAAAATGCAATTATTAGCGCTTTTAATTTGTCTACCAATGGCCAAATAGTTGGGACTTCCAAAACTGACGAATAAAGTTTCAGAAACCTATTTATGAGAAAAAATATTATAACTAGCAAAGTTTTATTCAACAGATTAAGTAACAACTGATTAAAAAATCCACTTTCTTTGATTTAACAAAAATATAAATTGGAAACATAACGTAACAGTTCAGTGAATAAATGTTAATTTCAAATATTGTGGTAAACCATAAATTCATCTATTAATATTACAGTATGCAATTACAAAAAAATGTGCTTCTTTGTAGAATGTAGATTGTGTATTGCCTATTGCGAGATTATATAAGTATGCAGGGATTGAGCAATGTGGCTGGACTGTTTCCCTTATACCTAGCAGAAACATACCTCATTACTCAGCTAATATATATAAAATATGCTAAAACTTATCATTAAGAAACCAAATGATTCCTCCAGGGCTACTTATTATCGAAAATAATAAACAGATGGAGTCATTTTATAAGTCTTTCACTATCTAATACTATCAAATACCGAAATGTAGCTACTTGTATTTTTGTAACATTTCTTACAAAGGCGGCAAACAGCAACCGTCATGTCAAGGTTTTTTCTAGAAGGACCCCATTCTTTTTTTTATTTTGCGGAATGCATATATATTCCAAACTTTTGACTTTGCCTTTCAAACCCCGGGTGGTCGAATTATAAGCTCTGTATCAGTATCCGTTGTAGTGGCAATTGCAACGGAGTCGTCGACGACGAGGCAGCCGTCCGCCATCTTTATTCTAAGGTTATAACATTAGAGTGACTTCCCTTGATTCGGGCGCGTTCGATGATCGATTCTTGAAAAACGGAAATAGATGGTCGAAATCGAAGGTGCATTCGATTCGTCAACCGATTATAATCGATGATCGGCGCACCACTACAAATAACCAAGTTGGACATGTAGGAAATTACCTTAAATACACATGTCAATATTTTGTGGTTCAGGTAAAAAAGTGACAGCAGATTTCATCTACAGACATGTAAAATATTGCCAGGAATTTTAAGATGTTTTTGAACTAAATTTCAAATCTGGAAGATAATTTTAAGACAAAAAAAAAGGTAAAATTTATTGGAAATGATATGCAATTATTAAATGGGTTTCAATTTCACACTCTTAAAATGTCCTGTCTTTGTGATGCTCTAGCTGCACAATTATTTTAACAAATCAAAATCATAAGGTTGTGGGGAAGTCCGTTTGTCAAGAAGGAATCTGTGCAGACCTAAAAACAAAGCTGATAATTCTTGTATTTACCTCAATGTAAGGGATCCCCATGTGTGTTAGAAGAACTTTACAGTCATCTATATGTCCTTTGTTCATCTTCACCAATCTTTTGCTGAATTTTTCAATGTTTTCTACATCACCTGAAATTACAATGTTTAAAAAATCTTGTTGAAAATAAGTGTTTGTTTTTCATTGTTGATAGACAGGGTACAATATTTTCGTTTGAGTTTTTACTTTGTTTGCACCCGACACCAATATGGAGCTAAGTGGACTGACTGAGCAAATACTTAATACGCTAGAATAGTGGGGCATAAAACAAGTGCAACCAATGACTGCAAAGCTCATCGGAAGCAGAAATCACACTATGCAATCATTTTTTATGTATATACGTATATGCATGATATTTTGAAATTGCATGTCACATAACATCACTCCTAGACCTCTAATGATGTATAAAACAAGTTAAAAGGGTGCGAGGTGTATACTTTTGAACTTCCAAAAATTTATCCCAAAAACTTAAGTCTTAAGGTGGGACGCCGACGCCAGGAGTACAGCATTAACTCACCGTTACTCATAACCGGTGAGCTAACAAGGCTAATCACTGTATTAAAGTTCTGTTTTTAATTGTTATTTCACTCACCTTTTTCCTCAGCTTCAGCTAAAGCTTTCTGTGCCTCATCACGTTTTTCTTTTCTCTTGGCCAGCTGTCAACCATAAATTTTACTATAACAATAATGTAAAGAAAGGAATAATCGCCAAATATATTTGATAGTTTATTCACTTGAATCGCCTCTGAGGTATTCATACTCAGTGAAGTTCCACAGGTAAGCTCAATAAACTTTTGTCCGACATTGGCTCCAACCCCTCCAAAGATTACTTATTACAACAAGAGGCCCATGGGGCCTGTATCGCTCACCTGGTTGGATTTGACCAAATGTCAAAATAATGTACATGTTCAATTTGTCAATACATATACAAAAATGTACTCTCTGAAAGACCATATGGATTATTTTTTACACCATAATGGTGTTTAAAGAAACTAAGTCCCTTAGGGTGGGGAAAACCCTTTGGCCTATTTTTACATAAAAATTGTGTTTATCCCTTAATGCCCAGCGATACTATACATAGTTATGGGATTGAGGGTCACAGTAACCATTTATGCAAAATCTGTTCCCCCATCACCAGGGATGTTTCTGACCAAATTGGGTTCAAATCCATTTAAAACTCAAATCTCTATTTCCCCTATTTGGCCCCTCCCTTCAGGCCCCTTGGGGGTCAGAGTCAATATTTATATAAACTCCCTTTCCCCCTTCCCCTAAGGATATTCCAGACCAAATTTGGTTCAAATCCATTCATAACTTTATGAAAATAACGATTTAAAGGAGTAACCCCTATTTCCCTATTTGGCCCAGCCCCTCAGGCCCCTCAATATTTATACAAACTCTTCTCCCCCCCCCCCCCCCCCCCCCCCCTTCCTCTCTGGATGTTCCTGACCAAATTTAGTTAAAATCCATTCGTAACTTAATAATTAATAGCGATTTTAAAGGATTAACCCCTATTTTCCCTATCAGACCCCACTCCTCAGTCCCCTGGAGATTCAGAGTAAAACATTATACCAACTCGGTTCCCCTTCTCCAATGAATATTCCTGACCATATTTGGTTTAAGTCCATTTAAAACTTTATGACTAGTAGCAATTAAAAGACTAATCTCTATTTCCCCTACTTGGCCCCGCCCCTTAGGCCCCTAGGGGTACAGAGTAAAAATTCATATAAACTCTGTTCCCCCTCCCCTCAAGGATGTTCCTGACCAAATTTGGTGAAAAGCTATTCAATACTTCAGGAGTAGTAGCGATTTAAAGGAGTGACCCTATTTCCCCCCGCCCCTCAGGCCCCTGGGGGTTGAGAATAAAGATTTAAACAAACTCTGTTCCTCTTCCTCCAAGGATGTTCCTGACCAAATCTGGTTCAAATTCATTAATAACTTTATGACTAGTAATGATTTAAAGGATTAACCCTATTTCTCCTATTTGGCCCTGCCCCTCAGGCCCCTGGGGGTTCAAAGTAAAAATTTATACAAACTCTGTTTCCTTTCTGCCAAGGATGTTACTGACCAAATTTGGTTCAAATTCATTCATAACTTTATGACTAGTAACGATTTAAAGGATTAACCCTATTTCCCCTATTTGGCCCTGCCCCTCAGGCCCCTGGGGGTTCAAAGTAAAAATTTATACAAAATCTGTTCCCCTTCTGCCAAGGATGTTCCTGACCAAATTTGGTTCAAATTCATTCATAACTTTATGACTATAGTTGCAATTTAAAGGAGTAACTCTATTTCCCCTACTTGGCCCCGCCCCTCAGGCCCCTGGGGGTTCAAAGTAAAAATTTATACAAACTCTGCTCCCCTTCTGCCAAGAATATTCCTGACTAAATCTGGTTCAAATTCATTCATAACTTTATGACTAGTAGCGATTTAAAGGATTTACCCTATTTCCCCTATTTGGCCCCGCCCCTCAGGCCCCTGGGGGTTCAGAGTAAAAATTTATACAAACTCTGTTCCCCTTCTGCCAAGGATGTTCCTGACCAAATCTGGTTCAAATTCATTCATAACTTTATGACTAGTAGCGATTTAAAGGAGTAACCCTATTTCCCCTATTTGGCCCCGCCCCTCAGGCCCCTGGGGGTTCAGAGTAAAAATTTATACAAACTCTGTTCCCCTTCTGCCAAGGATGTTCCTGACCAAATTTTGTTCAAATTCATTAATAACTTTATGACTAGTAGCGATTTAAAGGATTAACCCTATTTCCCCTATTTGGCCCCGCCCCTCAGGCCCCTGGGGGTTCAGAGTAAAAATTTATACAAACTCTGTTCCCCTTCTGCCAAGGATATTCCTGACCAAATTTTGTTCCCCTTCTGCCAAGGATATTCCTGACCAAATTTGGTTCAAATTCATTCATAACTTTATGACTAGTAGCGATTTAAAGGATTAACCCTATTTCCCCTATTTGGCCCCGCCCCTCAGGCCCCTGGGGGTTCAGAGTAAAAATGTATACAAACTCTGTTCCCCTTCCCCCAAGGATGTTCCTGACCAAATTTTGTGAAAATCCATTCAATACTTTAGGACTAGTAGCAATTTAAAGAAAAAGTTGACGGACGCCGGACGCCGGACGCTGCACCATGGCATAAGCTCACCGGCCCTTCGGGCCAGGTGAGCTAATAATGATGATAACAAATGCTATGTAATTATAATCCACTAAACCTGTATGTTGGCCCCAGTTTATTTCAAAATAAATATGGTAAAAAAAACTCTTTCTTGTTTTTTCCACAAAAGAAATCTTAGTTATTAAACCAATGCCTGCTATCGGATACAGGGGAATTGGAATTTATAAACTGATAGACATTTACGAAAGAGTGATCTATTGTTGATTATATTTCAGAAACTTCAAAGATTGTATTTGCATGAAAACAATTACAAACAATTAAACTTACCTCCCCTGATTTCATGTCTGGTGGCTTTCCATCAAATACGTAGACTGGCTTGATACCATTCTCAACCATGCGGATTGTCCGGTAAAACATTCCCATCAAATGGCTTCAAATACAAAATACATGTACATATATATTGTCATATGACTACAGATAAAATACTATTATCATCACTACTAGTATTAAACATCAACGGATAGTCCTATGTACTATTGTATTTAAACATTTTAAAGTATTTTTCTGCAAAACAAAAGCTTAAACTTTAATAAGTTTACAGTTATTTTTTCTAGTCCTAATACATGGCTAATTAGTAATTCTATCCCGAAGAAGTAACAATATGGATTACTCAAAGCAACATATTTTTGCCATTAACAATTTGTACATGCAAAATATATAAATGCTATACCACCACCAGGTCTGCCAATTACAAAACTTTCAAATGTTCTTTCAATCAAAGGAAAATATGTTGATCCTAGTTTTAATATATACTACACAGCACTTTTCAAAGGAATATGAGCAAATTCTACAATTTCCAAGATATGCTTATTTTAATTAAATATTGTTGAATTTGTATGAAAATTTCATTCTCTAAAATAAAATATTTTCCCTACCTACCCAAACTTGAAGCATTTGGTCTGACTTTAACATTTGCATTTTATTGATTATCATAGTTCATGTTCATTAATTAATGAAACGGTGCATGTGAACATTTTCTACGTCCATATAAAGAAGCAATTGGTACATGGATATACCTGGTAGTTTCACCATCCTCGGACATTAACTGATTTCCATCCTGACGCACAGCAATAAGAAACTGATAGATGCACATAGAACCATCAATAGCAACCTTTCGACCTGCAAAATTTAATGTCTTACATGGTACAACAATTTCTATGTGTATAAACTTTAATTAAACCAATAGATCTTCAATAATTTCTGGATCCGAGTTGTAATGGTTTACAACTTCAAATGTTTGTTTGTTAGTCTGGCATTTACATGTAATTTGTCGTCAAGTTATTCAGCATTAGTAAGATTTATTAGCCCGACAATACAGGTTTACAAAATGAAGAAAAACAAATGTGGGCATGCAGTGAAGTAAACTTTTGTTGTAGGTTCTATTGTAGACGTTTGGCTTGTTTTATTTGTATGGGTGAAGTGTTTATTGATTTGTGTTAACCCTGTATGTGAGCATATGATCATGACAAGTACATAAATAACATGATGTGTTTAGATTGTTGTGCGAGAGTTGTGTCAGGAATTGTGTGAATGGTTTGGTTTATTTTGTTTAACGTCCTATTAACAGCCAGGATCATTTAAGGACGTGCCAGGTTTCGAGGTGGAGGAAAGTCGGAGTACCCGGAGAAAAAAAAAGGCTTTCGGTCAGTACCTGGCAACTGCCCCACATAGGTTTCGAACTTGCAACCCAGAGGTTGGGCTAGTGATAAAGTGTCGGGACACCTTAACCACTCGTCCACCACGGCCCCTGTGTGAATGTATTATTGGAAGTACATGTATACATATGTGAATGTTAAATATGCTGTTCATCATTTTAGGGCTTAAATTGTGTGATGCTGCTGCCAGTTGGACTTCCAAACTCTTACTCATGCTGTACATTCCGTCTTCTCTAGACTACTTCAAAAACTCTACAATAAAAAAGTTTACGTAATGCTGCATGATTGTACAGCAACTATATGTCTCCTTTTCCATTGATTAACTTATTCTGTCCATTATTGATAAAGTTTTACTAAAACACTGCAACATACGTCGTGCAATTGTTTATCATATTCAATTATCACTTTCTTCACTGTTCCTTCTCTTTAATGGCAATGGGTCAAATTAATCTATACGTGGGTGCCTGATTAAACTATTGGTGGGTGCCTGAACATTAAATGTATTAAAATTAAAGTTTTGTGTAATTGTACATGTCCTGGCCATGTAAATTGTCTGAGCAGTGACCTGTAGATATAATCTATCATGTTTGCATGTTTGTCGACTTCTACTTCAAAGGTTTTTTTATGTTTCATCGGCCCCTAGTTTAAAAATATGGCCAGCTGTATCATGGTGTTTTTTTTTTTTTGGTCAATTCAAGCAGAAATCTTTGGACAACTGATCTAGTCAGAATGGGATGCTTGAACACCAAAACACTCCAAGAAATCGTCATTATTGACGGGAGGGAGATATCATAAGAAGAAGAAAAAGGATTATCGATTGCACTGAATTAGTCTTTTTGCACCTTAACCATTGAATACCATATCCCCAGTTTGTACCCAAATTACAATTTGGTACCTTTTTTTTTCACTATTTTGTACCATAGGTAGACAATATAAATGTACCATATATATAAATGTAACCATTTCATAAATTTCTTTAGGTACTACCAAATGGAAAATGTACGAAATGGTTTTTGTGATGGTACTAACTGGATGGTACGTACGAAAAGGTTATATCGTGGTACGAAACGACATTATTATTGCCGCTCGATTATGAAAGACATGTCATCAAGACACAGAGTAAAAATCGTGATAGGGCACCGATTATTTACCAAAATAATTCTTAATTTCATTTTCTTTCATAGATGATGGAGCGTAGTCTCCTAAAAGCTTGGATAAACCAAGAATTCCCATATTCTCTCCTGTCTTGTTCGGTCGACTAAATTAAGCTGACAGAGCAGTTCTCCCGCCAAAATATGTCAACAAAGAGCTTTCTAATTACTTTCGTATTTTATCAATCTTGCAAAATTATTTATCTATATAAGCAAGTATTATGAATTCAATTGCCTATTTCATTAATATTTCATTTTTTATTGTCATTAGGAGTTTACTTATATGATACAGTATACAAGCTGGCATACCAGCGGCGTATTCGAAAATAAGCTATTGCAGAACAAACGTCCGAAAAGGATTAGTAAGTAAACCGCTGACGACAACAACCCAGTTAGATGTCTATATATATATATGCAATATTACTTTTATTTGTCCAATACGGTAAACGAAGACGAAATCCTATTATAAGCAACAGAAGCATGTTATGCACACAATACATTAAATAGTTCATACAATATCTGATCGACATGATCATACGTCTTCGTTGTAATACCAGGGAGATAACTCCCATAAAAATACTGTAAAAGTGGAGAGTTGTTTGCCTGGAGAGCGAGAGGTCATTTCTCTTGGATAATTTTGTGAAATATTGTCTATGAAAAAGAAAATTCAGTAGTAATTAGCCTAGTATAGTTCCTTCCACATTCATCGAAGTTGTTAAATATAGTACCATATATATTTAAGTGTTTTTTTATTATTATTATTTGTTTAATTTTCACTCCGTTGATAAATAAAACATTCCTTAGAGTGGAAAGAAAACGGAAACAGAACAAAATAAAATGAAAAAAAAAATCCCGTTTCAATTGCAAGCAAGTAGCTATAGTGATGCCAGCAACTGTTCCGTTGTCCTAGTATGGCAAGCCATTTTGGTTTTACCCGTTTGATACAGATATCTATATTTTAAATACATATTTCTGTAATCATGGAATAAATTGAGCTAGCTTTATTAAAATACAGATATCTCTATTTATTCAATAGTTAGAAATATCTTTAAATATCTATATCTATTTACGTAATACAGATATCGCTATTTAAATTACAGATATCTGTATTTGAAATAGAGATATCTTTAATCTAAAAACAGATATCTGTATTTTGACAAAAAGGAAATGTATATCTAATTTAAATTAAGATGTCTGAAATAAATGAAAAACCAACAAACGACTTGCCATGTCCTAGACTGGGTTATAACCGGAACAAGGACGTTAACAAGCTAGTCACTGTTCCTGGCCTCTGTTACTCTAACGTAGCTTGATAACAGAACATATAAGAATTTCAGAAAATTTCCTTTAATAAGATTTAAAATTTCCTCATAAATTCAATAAGGACTTCTTATAGAAAAATAAGTTTAATAATTTCCTTTAAATAAGGAACGTTGAAAAATCCAAAATGACCTTGGTACAGAAATAGTCCAACCGTTCAAAAGTATCGTGTTTCCACCTTGTTATCATTCATTAAACACACGGTTTTGGACCAGGTTAGAAACAGGCCTTCGCTTCCCCATTTTCTCAAGATCGCAATCTATTTTGGTGTTTTGATGAAAAGAAAACTTGATATTTTACATGTATACGAAGTCAATAAATAAATAAATAAATAAATAAATAAATAAATAAATAATCAATCAATCAATGCATATTGTGACAATTTTAATAAACGCAGTGGAAAATATTCTGAATAAAGTTGTGGAAGTCCAACAGAATTTGACTATCATTTCTTATTTATATTAATTATGACATCGGTATAGGATGTACAAGTATTCTACATTCCATCGTAAATTAAAGGGAAATTTAGTCAAGTTTTTTTGTTTTTTGTTTGTTTTTGTTTTATTTTGATTAAGGTAAATATATAGTTTAGAGGGGACTTTGTAATTGAGTATAATTTTGTCCCTTCGCTTTCACGAATCAATACACTAATATGCCGGCTATATTCTGCTTCTGATTATTATGAGAGGCGACTGATGCGGTCATCTCTGATTTTTTTCCTGCTAAACATCAAAACAAATCTGCTGCCTCCTTTATGAAGTTTGAGACATGGATTCTTTCCTATATCGCAGTAACAAATGGACTTTATCAGTTAGCACTTCGGCGCCTGTCTTCATAACAATACAGTCACTTAAAAAGAAAAGTATGCTGGATTCAACGAGTTAAAGTTTGAAGTAAACATGAAAAGTGAGAAAATAAGACCCAGACAGGTGAACATGCTGTAATAACCGTACTGATTGTTGATAATTTACTTCATTAGTACCACATCTACAACTACATCTACATCAGTACCACATATACATCAGTACCACATCTACATCTACATCAGTACCACATCTACATCAGTACCAAATCTACATCTACATCAGTACCACATCTACATCAGTACCACATCTACATCTACATCAGTACCACATCTACATCTACATCAGTACCACATCTACATCTACATCAGTACCACATCTACATCAGTACCCTATCTACATCTACATCAGTACCACATCTACATCTACATCAGTACCACATCTACATCTACATCAGTACCACATCAACATCTACATCAGTACCACATCTACATCTACATCAGTACCAGATATACATCAGTACCACATCTACATCAGTATCACATCTACATCTACATCAGTACCAAATCTACAACTACATCTACATCAGTACCACATATACATCTACATCAGTACCACATCTACAACTACATCCACATCAGTACCACATCTACATCTACATCATTATCACATCTACATCAATGCCAAGTATACATCTACATCAATACCACAACTACATCAGTACCACATCTACATCAACATCAGTACCATATCTACATCAGTATCACACATCTACATCTACATCAGTACCACATCTACATCAGTACCACATCTACATCTACATCAGTACCACATCTACATCTACATCAATATCACATCTACATCAACATCAGTACCATATCTACATCAGTATCACACATCTACATCTACATCAGTACCACATCTACATCAGTACCACATCTACATCTACATCAGTACTAAATCTACAGCAATACCACATCTACATCAGTACCAGATATACATCTACATCAGTACCACATCTTCATCAGTACCACATCTACATCTACATCAGTACCACACCTACATCAGTACCACATCTACATCAGTACCACGTCTACATCAGTACCACGTCTACATCAGTACCACATCTACATCAATACCACATCTACATCAGTACCACATCTACATCAATACCACATCTACATCAGTACCACATCTACATCTACATCAGTACCACATCTACAACTACATCTACATCAATACCACATCTACATCTACATCAGTAACACATTTACATCAATTCCACGTCTACATCTACATCAGTACCACATCTACATCAGTACCACATCTACATCTACATCAATATCACATCCACATCAGTACCACATCTACATCTACACCAGTACCACATCTACATCAGTACCACATCTACATCTACATCAATATCACATCCACATCAGTACCACATCTACATCTACATCAGTATCACATCTACACCAGTACCACATCTACATCAGTACCACATCTACATCTACATCAGTAGCACATCTACATCTACATCAATACCACAACTACATCAGTACCACATCTACATTTACATCAGTATCACATATACATCTACATCAGTACCACATCTACATCACTACCACATCTACATCAGTACCACATCTACATCAGTACCACATCTACATCAGTACCACATCTACATCAGTACCACATCTACATTTACATCAGTACTACATCTACATCATTACTACATCTACATATACATCAGTACCACATCTACACCTACATCAATACCACATCTACATCAATACCACATCTACATCTACATCAATACCACATCTACATCAGTACCACATCTACATTTACATCAGTATCACATATACATCTACATCAGTACCACATCTACATCACTACCACATCTACATCAGTACCACATCTACATCAGTACCACATCTACATCAGTACCACATCTACATCAGTACCACATCTACATTTACATCAGTACTACATCTACATCATTACTACATCTACATATACATCAGTACCACATCTACACCTACATCAATACCACATCTACATCAATACCACATCTACATCTACATCAATACCACATCTACATCAGTACCACATCTATATCTACATCAGTACCACATCTACATCAGTATCACATCTACATCTACATCAGTACCACATCTACATCACTACCACATCTACATCACTACCATATCTACATCAGTACAGTACCACATCTACATCAGTACCACATCTACATCATTACCATATCTACATCAGTAGATACATGATACTGGATGTAAAGCATCAACCTAGCATGATTCTGTATACAGTTATAAAAGGAAAACTTAACCTTCGAAAGATCATCACGGTCCACATGTGTTACTATCAAATATGTAACTGGTTTGCATATACAGTATCTAAAAACATTAAAATTCAGGTCAAAGGCAAGGTCTCGGTTTCCAAACAAAAGTGTAGCCAAATTGAAATCAACATTTATTAAAGAATTATTTTTTATAACAGTTTTTAAAAACGACGACATTATATATGTATATCAATAATAAGACATAATTCCGCACGTGTAAACATCTCGCGCAAAACGAAGATTTAAACACAGGAAGGGATAGAGGCAGAGGGAAAGGACAAATGATTATATATAAAGTTCATACAGATTTATAAGTTAAAATATATACGCGTAGTTATAGTAGCCCCGATTCGGACTGGTTGTTACGGGGACGTTGAACATCTAAATAGACTCAATTAGCACTATAACAGCATTTTTATTAGATATTTGGAAACCTGACATATTCTGTAAGAAATCCGCAGACTGTCAAAGAATCTTACGATGGCATGACGCAGAGTGCAAACCGTTTATTTTCCTGGAATCAATATTTATGTACCTGTCTTTTAAAGAAATATAATTGTGATATATGACACGCAAACAATTTGTATTGTGTATTGCATTCATTTGATCTCTCGTTGTTTTCATTTTTTCGAAATCAATGAAAAGTTCAGTTTGGTTAATTGAACTATTTTCTGAATGTTAGACCTGTATACTACGATTAGTCTAATTCGGTTTTTACAATTTGATGAATTGATTTAGATATATTTTGTAGGTTTCTGTGCTATCTCACTTACTCTCCGAGGGACTCAATCCGTCTGTCTTTAGAAGAAAGACAAGTAAAACGCTTCATAGATTACAGACGAAGTCATGGAGTACCTGTAACATAAGACAATGCTCTAAGTGGTGACAGGATAAAGGATATGGTCTGATATGGCGTGTAACATACAAGTACAAATTATCAAACTTACAGGAAAACGGAAATCATCGCTTAAGGACGATACGTGAATGTAGATATACTAAGGAGTTTGATACATCAGTATAAGCCCTTGAACGTGACCAGCTGTTGATTGTATCAAAAGTGTCTGAACATGTAGCATTAAATCCCTATAAAGATGGTCTGATATTTCTTAGGTGATTTTACATATATGTAGACTGGTTCATATTTGAGGCAATCCGTCCGTTTTTTCAGGATACCGGTTTTCAGTATATACGTTTGAATTTTTATTTGAGGACGATCGGTTTTCAGGGTATGTTAAATTTGTATTTCCGGATATACAAGAAAACACTTTATAGCAAAAATAAAATAAAAACTAAAATCAGACATAAATAAAGTTATATTTTTGCTGAATTCCGAGGAATTATTTAATCAGAGTATAAAAAAGAAACGTTTTTTTTCAATTGATTACGTCAAAAACCGTGTTTTTAATTAAAAAGAGAAGGAATTGAGAATTGATTGCTAATTGTTAGCATTTATTAGGTCTGAAGTTGCGTTGTGTAATGGTGTGAAATGTTCTGTTAAGCAGGCGCAGATCCAGGAGTTTGAAAAGGGGGGAGGTTGCAGTAATTTAGTGGTAATGACTTTTTATCTAATTATTTTAATTGTCAAATAGGTTTTTTAGAGGAGAAAAAATAACCCTGTTATTATTATCGGATGTTAATGATTTGCGCGAGAAGTAATTTTAATTGACACTGACTATCCGCCGATAGAAATTCAGTGTTTAAACTTGTTCTTGGTGTTGTACGATGATATAGAGGTTTTCGTCCGAAACACCACTGGGACATGTACAGTTAAGTTGACTTCCAAGTTTGACGCATAAAAATTGGATCTAATCTAAGTCAACACAAAAATGCCTGTATACTTTGGTCGAGAAAAAATACGAATTACACAAACTGATATCAAGGTGTTTTTAATGATGTTCCTGTAAAAAAAAACATATTAAAAATATTTTTTTTGATTATTTATTCATTTTTTTGTTGAGAATGTAGGAAACTTTGAATATGTGTTGCCTAAATGAAATGATTTGTGTATTTGTAATTAAAATCATTATTCTCAGAATGATTAGAATAGGCAATGCGACCGTAGATAAGCTATGAACACAACCAATGCAAGTTACCTCCCTTTTAAAGTATCTCCTCCATGAAAAACACAGAAATATTTCCTGTTGTTTTGGTGGTATCTGCCGATCAAATTGCACATTTCTAGGACGTTGGATCAAGATTTGTTTCGGTAAGTGTCGAGGGCTTGGAATTGATGAGATCAAGAATGTATTTTGTAATATAACACATTATTTGAACGTCATGCAAAGTTCTTGTTTTGAACACAAGTTTGTAACTCGGTAGATGACGGGCTGTGGGCGGGTCGAAGACCCGACTACAGAAACATTAGTCTTACGAGAAAACTTGTGGCCATGAATCACGGCTAATCATAGCATATATGTATATTTCACCTGGTGTATCGTCTGCATAAATCTGTTGATCTTCTCAAACTGTGATGACCCTATGCTAATTGAGACATCAGTGAGTTTATAATTAATGTGAAATTATTGATTTTATGGAATAATACGGTATATCGTGTGGTCTGATCAGTAAGAAGTAAGATGAAGTATAGTGGACTGGTCTGGTTTAATGACATATAGACTATATCCGTTATCAATATCAGTGGCTCGATATCGTGTTTCTATCTAAATGATATGTTGGATATAATTTTCCAACATAAAAACAGTGACCAGTACATGTATCCAGAGTTTCCTTTGGTCATGACACCAGACTTGGGCATTGAATGTCAAAAATCTATCTGTCAGAATGTCTAAGTAAGTCTGGTATGAGGCCCAGACGAAACTCTATGTATATGTAGATGTTCGTCAATGGTATCAGATCTGCTCCTCAGCTTTTTAGGTGATGAGAATTATCAAGCAAATGCATTTGTACCAGATCTAGTTCAATCCAATTTATGTAAACATATAAATTTTCCTATTAATTCATACACTATATAAAATCTGCCATACTAAATACTACTTTGTATAATTTCTTCCTTTTACAATATGTTGATCCAAATTAAGATGTTCCACCTCAAAATAAAGAGGATGTAATGCTTTTTGGGGGGTGATATGATATGGATAGTGCTTTAATGAAACAAATTTTGGCCAAAATATGGCATGGTGCAAATGTCTTAACAGTTTTGAGTGGGGTGAGTGAAACGTCTGACACCCATTTATAATAAAACAGTGATTTGTGTTGGGGTGGGGGTGGAGATTATATGGTCTGATGTCTATTCATCATCTATCTATAATACATGAATGTACCAACATTGCTTCGGGAACCTTAAGCTTCCTGCCACCACAAATGAAAAAGGGCAGCATTATATATATATAACTATAACTAGCCAGTCATCAGGTAGCCTGAGTTTCCTATGGCCCTGACACCAGACATGGTGGCAGGGCCAGAGGAAACTCTGGCTAGTCATCAGGTTTAATAATGTAAATGGGATAAATAACATAGTACAGACATGATGGGAATTCAAACTTGAACTGACTCAATAGCTGCATGTGTGGTCCTGAGGCAAGATGTCAACAAAAGCCACAAGGTCATGATTTTAGCAGGCGATAGAGAACCCAACTGTATTTGATAATTTCGTTGTTGACAAAGATCCCTCTCTGACATATACCTATCTGATTTTTATCTAAATATATTTGACATGCAGAAAAAACAGCCTTTATGGAAGATATATATGTGTGACTGTCGAAACAGACCACATTTGTAGCATTCTCGTGCATACACATTTACAAATGTACATGTATGTAAAGGAGAAATCAATATTTACGGAACACCTAGGTATGAGAAAACACCATATATCATATATGTATTTGCAATTGTCTGTTGAAGATTTCAGAAGATAATTCTTTGTCTCTGAACAATCATTAGTCAAGTGAAAATGTCACAGACTTGGATCATTGATAGTCTGTGGTAATGTAGCACAATAACATTATGGTATTATGAAACATTTTCTCCTTGTTAAGCATGTATTTGAAGACTTTATGTACTTGTATCACAACTATAAATGATCAAATAGTGACATGTATATGAAAGTTCGTCTCACAATAGCTGAAGGTGTACGGCTGAATGTTTCCTCAGGCTTCAACTAGCAGTTGTATCGTTTTTCACAACGTTTGAAGACCCATGTTGCCATTTTCTGTCTTCTTACATACTGTTTTACAGACTAAATTATTATTATATATGGTTATAGATAGTTGCATTGTTAATTTTATTCCACAGATGTTCTGTATAGATTACTTTTTTCCTGAATCCACTACTTATATTAGTTAAATTATAATTTATATAGCAAAATCTGAAGGTTTTGACCTGTAACCAGGGATATTTCTGGGTCATTGATGTAAGGGTAGAATTTTGGGGGATTTGGAGAAAAAGGATGAGATTTTCCTATTTTGTATATACATGTATTCTATCACAAACTGAGAATTTCAATGGGATTTTCAGCAGAAACATGGGTAAAGATCCCTAAATCTCAGTCCAAGAGCGTCTTATACACTGTAACATATATCTGGCCTTGGATTTTGTTGAAAATTAAGTCTGTCCAGGCCGTATTATTAGGTAGAATGTGTTAAAGATCATTGCCTAAATTAAACTTATAACCCTGAGCATGGATGTGAGCTATAGGCCTATAGCCTTATTCTATATGAAAAATCAAACATTCTTACAAATATTTTTTCTCTATCCATATATATATGTGCATATGACAGCTTGATTTTAGTGACTATACACATCCTTTACATATATGATATCATAATGATGTTTTAGCATATTTGATTTATTGTGCATGTGCCATATTATTCTGATAATCTTTTCAGCAGCATAAAGTTTTTAGTTAACAAAGGCATTAAAATAACCAATGAAATACTGAAATATTCATTAGTAGACAACAGTACACAAACACACACAATTCTACACTGGTAGTTACAAACCATTGTGTGTATTGTGTCGGCACATTTATGTGTAGTGTCAAATTAAACCTGCAATAAAACATTCTACACATGTATCATATATATGCCTGTACACATACCATTGTATGTGTACTGTATTTGTGGAGCAGTATGTGACGTCTCTGCATGGCTAGGCATAGTGCCTGAAGTCTGAAGTTTGCTAATGTCAGCAGCTATAAAGCAGGTTTACTGAAAGGGAATGTTACATTTACGAGTAGAAGCTAATTGTAATAAATGTAGTAATAATTTTACTGAAGAGTGGCCATGTAGCTGTACAGATGTTACCTAACAGGACAGATCGGGAGTCTGTTTTGAAATGTTCCGACAGGTCGTATTAATATTCTGCCTCTGATGAACTAAAGACAGACAGCATTCTGTTTATGACAGGTACATCATAGATGTAGTGTTAGTAGATGATAAACAAAACAAAGACATACCGTGGTAACTGTATCTATCCTGAGGAACATTATTGTATAGCTGACTTACATGATAACTCTAAAGTTATGCTGCACCTGAACAGGTGTTGTGATAATGCATTGTTGATATATTAAACTGCTGACATATTGTTCCTGCTATTTTCCTGTATGCATTTGGCATTCATATTGGCTATAAACTGCACTAGAAAGTAATTCATATACAACCTGAAAAAATGCTTTGTTCTAAATTAAGGACTAGAGGACTGTTTTAAATATCAGGAAGTCAACTTTTACTGAAAGTGCTGCATGGTTATACATGTATGTATACAGCTTATTAATGCCATGCTTGACAACTTATTACAATTTGTATTGGGAGGTTATAATTTCACATGTTTTAATGTTCATGCCTAGGAAAAGTGTGCATTGATTTAAGATCTGCTGTTGACAAACTAATACCTTACACACCTATACATATTTTAAGCTGACTCTTGCGTTTAGCTCCCTAAAATATTAAGTCCGAAGGAGCTATTCATTGCTATACCCGTGACGTCTGCAGTCACTTCTGTAGACAGCTTGGTTAAGATACTCATAAAACAGTGTTGGGTCATACAAGACCTTTCCATTGGTATAACAATAATGCAGACCTGCTGAAAAAAATGTACCTGAAAACTCTTGCTGATATGATTAACTGTAAGGGAAGTTTTGCTGATGATTTAAATCGTAAGTTGGGGTCCAAAGTCTGATGTCTCTAGATCTAGGGTCCAAATATAAAGTCGATTGTCTCTAGATCTAGGGTCCAAAGTCGGGTGTCTCTAGATCTTGGGTCCAAAATCGGGTGTCTCTAGATCTATGGTCCGAAGTCAGGTGTCTCTAGATCTTGAGTCCAAAGTCGGGTGTCTCTAGATCTACCTGGCTCCAATGTCGATTGTCTCTAGATATATGGTCCGAAGTCAGATGTCTCTAGATCTACCTGGGTCCAAAGTTGGGTGTCTCTAGATCTAGGGTCTGAAGTCAGGTGTCTCTAGATCTAGGGTCCAAAGTCAGGTGTCTCTTTATATATTGTTCCCTGGCCACTGAACATTAGTTATCAGTTCACAAGTTTAATAGATATAGCAACCCAAACAATTTGAGCATACATCATGTGAATTTGTGCCTAAATTCAAAATCATGTGAATTTGTGCCTAAATTCAACAGATTGAAGAAATTGAAAATTATATTATACATTCGTTCACTGACCAGTTTCTATAGCTAGTACAGGTCTGTATATAATGTTAGTGCGTGTGTGTGATCAAGGCCTAAGGCTAGCATGTCACACATAGTTAGAACAGTCTTCAAAGTTATGCATACTTTCCTGGGGGATACATATACTGGACACTAAACATGTTTAAAGTATACATACAGTCACACCCTTGGGGATTCTAAATCATTATATACATACAGTATACAGTCACACCCTTGGAGATTCTACATCATTATATACATACAGTATACAGTCACACATTGGAGCTATTTATATCATTATATACATACAGTATACAGTCACACCCTTGGAGCTCCTATATCATAATATACATACAGTATACAGTCACACCCTTGGAGATTCTATATCATTGTATCATACATGTACAGAATAGAACTACATAATTTATAGACCATCATCACCTTGTATGTTAGTACAATGTACTTCAGTGTGTAGCAGTTTTCATAACTTTTTTTCATGATGAAACAATTACATGTAACCTGAAATGGAGAGCTATATATACAATTTCCGTAGAGTTAGCACGAATGGACATCTGGAGACAAAATCTGTTTATGTGTTAAATTATGTTTGATGGGATGAGTATTGATAACCATTTATAGATTGACAGGATCTGGCCTACCTATCAATCTAAATTACAGAATTACAAATAGAAGGTGACCGTGTACTACAGATGATGTTTGTAGATATGTGTGTAAATTGGGAGAGAACGAGTCAGTACAAAGACTCACTTTATATGTATGTAGTGAAACTCAGATCTTATCTCAGGGATTATACATGACAGCTCCCTATGGTCTACTGGACAGCTCCAGGATTGTGATATATGCATGTATATACAGAACTAGATGTGCTCCTTGACTACCTCCGACCCCTGAACCTCATCTCTTTACCTGTGTGGGAGGAAATGCTATCCATTTCATCAGAGATGAATGGCCGTGCTGGATTTACAGGGAAACCTTTTGCCAGTCTTCAACATTTTGTCATTTGCCCTGAAAGAAGATTGTATCCTGCACGATAACCATGCATTTCCTCATTTGCGTTAGCAACTTAGCAACAGGGGGTGAGGGATGGATGGTGATTTGATTCTTTTGATAAACTACACCCTGGTACTTACCTTTTGATATGCTTACAGAGAATGACTTCTATTATTTGTGGAATTTCTAGTTATATTTATTTCTTTGAAAATAAATATTAATCCTATTGTGGTTTATGTAGATTAATATCTTCAAGTCTCCAGATTGTAGCACATTATACATACGTTGTTGCTGTGGGCTTTTCAAGAGAATTACAATGACCCCTTAAGGTACTAATCCTGGTATAGGGGATATATACAGTTAGATCTGCTGGAGATCTTCAATTTAAACAAACAGGAGTGCATTTTCTCAAATTTTCAAATTCATTGTTACAGACCATTTCTTAATACACATGCCACATTTAATTTTACTGGGTTCAAATTCCTTTAAGGTGCCTGGTTTCCTCAGACATTGGACGATATATATACCTACCTTTATTAGTATACCAGAGTAGTTTCGTACTCTGGGCATTCTCGTCAGCAGTGGATGATCTACCTTCATAATTTTTTCTTGGCTTTTCAATGACATGTTATCATCTTGAAAGTGGTCCCAAAATATATACAGTCAAACCTCGATGATTCGAACTTCGTTGATTCGAATTTCTCGCTGTATCGAACTTTTTGCTTGGTCCCGAATTTCCTCACTATATAACGCTACTAACGAACCTATGCATGATTCAAATTTTTATAAATCGAAGTTTTTCGATGTATCGAACTTTTTTCATGGTCCGTTAGCTATGATGTTATAGGTAATTGACATCTCATGATTCGAACAAAAAGTTTACCTGTACTGACCACTGGACAGGTGTTTGTCGTGACCCCCGCGGCAAGAGTTCACACCCCTCCCAAAAATGTCCTGACTGACAATAGGGATAACGATAGCGTGCGTTGTCACTCCCGATCATGGGGTTAATTAATAATCAGACTAAATTGATAGATAAATGGAATATTTAGAAGCCATGGCATTTAATCACTCCAGTAAACCATACCGGTAGTCGTCTCCGCCGCTATTGAAATCAGCGGTCGGTGAGTAAATTTTACGGAACTATAAAACAAGCGGATCAATTTTAAACACAAACAATTGGCGATGTCTTCACTCATATTCAAAGTGTCACGTTTCAAACTTATACATAAATATCCAAGAAAATTGATTATTTATCATTCAATCATGCATTCTCACACCGATCGGCAATGTACTTTTGTTTTATCTATAAGCCGGGATATAAGTGCTTTGTAACATATACATAGTTTGTTTAATTAAAAAATGCTAAGGTATAATTAATGAAAAGTATTTTTATTTTGTTGGGTTTGGGGTAAATTAACTAAACATTTCGATGTGAGCTTGACAGGCAACGATCAACACGAAGACACTGAGGACATATAACGTTAACAGATATGGTCATTATCAAGAAAACATTGATCTATTGTCAACCATGAATAATTCGAAGTCCCGCTGTTTCGAAGTTTTTCTGTTAGTCCCCTGAACTTCGAAACATCGAAGTTTGACTGTATATCAAAAATTTAGCTTGGTTAAACTGTTTCTGGTACCTGCCCAGAGAATTCTCATTATGAGGGCCATTTTCAGGATACAGACACACAGAGGGTATAAAATGCTAGAGGAGAGATAGAAGAAGGGTGAGACAGAGATAAAGGGGAATGGAAAGGGAAAAGTGCACCTATTGTGTTATGTGTTAAAAAAAGTCCCACACACAGCTTTCTTTCTGCCGTGACCCTGCACGACGGGTTTTAGTTCACTTTATTAAAAAAAAAAGAATTGGGATCACCAAGTAATAGTTATTTTTGTTAGGAAAACAATTAAAAACAAAATATAAGTGGGGATTTTTTTTTTTTTTTTACGCATGGTCAACCTCCAAGCCTGAGTGAAATTGAATATCCGAATTCGTCGAAAGAATAAATAACTTTTTGTTGGTGACCACCCCAAATACACTTGTCACCTCTTTCTCTTTGCATAAAAACAATATTTATTGTGTTTATTTGAGAGGAATTTAGGATTTTTTTTTGTCGTGAGAAATATCATTCAGTAATTATAATGGAAATTATTGACATTTTGGTGTTACAACGGTTAATTGATGCCTTGCATCTTTTCTTCAAAACTGTCTTTATGACAAATGCTTTATAGATCTTGTAACATTGGCCTGTCGACATATAAACACATATATTGTCATCTTGTTACAGATCTAGATCAGTTCAATAAGAGATCAGTATGACGGATTACAGCGCCCCAGCACCAGGTCAGTACGCAGTGACCACAGAGACTACAACAAGCTCGGCACCACAGTCACAACCTTCCATCGGCCTGGACAAGGAATGGCTAAAGAGCATGCCATCGTACCTCAAGATCGCAGAAATGGTGAGAATCCAATACAGGCATGTTGCTACCTTTTCTATAAAAATATTTTCTGGGCACGGTAAAAGTGAAAAATGAGTCCTATCAATATGTATGTTAGGATAAAAACGGCCAGTGCCAAAAATGTTGCCAAAATATATAATGTTTCAATACTTCTTAACCTTGTGTAATGGCATAATGTATAGGCACATTAAGCCCTTCGTAATAACACAATGTTAAGGTGCTGTAAGCACTTAATAAAGACACAGTATTCAGGTGCAGTAAGCACTTCGTAACAACACAATGTTCAGGTGCTGTAAGCCCTTCATAATGACACAATGTTCAGGTGCTGTAAGCCTTTCATAATGACACAACACTCAGGTGCTGTAAGCCCTTCATAACTACACAATGTTCAAATGCTGTAAGCCCCTCACAATGACACAATGTTCAGATATGGTAAGCCTTTCGTAAAGATACAATATTTAGGTGCAGTAAGCACTTCTTAACAACACTAGTACTATGTTCAGATGCTGTAAGCCCTTCATGACTACCCAATGTTCAAGTGCTGTAAGCCCCTCATAATGACACAAAGTTCAGATACTGTAAGCCCTTCATAATGACACAAAGTTCAGATACTGTAAGCCCTTCATAATGACACAATGCTCATGTGCTGTAAGCCGATAATGGCACAATGTTCATGTGCTGTAATTAAGCCCTTCAATATAATACAACATTCAGTTGATATAAGCCCTTGGTAAAAACAATAGTCAGGTGCTGTAATTATAAGCCCTTCATAACTACACAATGTTCAAGTGCTGTAAGTCCATCATAATGACACAATGTTCAACTGCTGTAAGCCCTTTTGTATTGACATATGACACAAAGGTCAAGTGTTGTAAGCCCTTTATAATGACACAATGTTCAGATGCTGTAATATAAGCCCATAACAACACCATCTTTAGATGCTGTAAGCCCTTCATAATGACACAATATTCAGGTACTGTGATCATGAGCCCTAAGTAGTAACACTTACATAATATACATGTATAATTATGTGCTATCAACCCTTTGTGATGGCACAATTTTAGTGGTGCTAAGATCCCTCTGGGATCCCTTGTTAATTCTACCATGCTGTATACCATACGTAATTATACTGTAACTGTAACCCCTTATACAATGTACAGTAAACTCTCCTGTTCTACCATTTAAAGTCATCCGAGTCCATTATGTCTCAAATGTCTCTGTTTTATTATATAATTATTATAGGGAAAACAATCATTGGAACTGATTTCAATAAATTCTATATTATATTGAGACTGAATGTAAGATCTGTTTAATGATACATTAGGCATGGTAATGTAATAAGTCCTATATACCCGGTAAGGATATATGGTAAATAATAGCATGCTTTAAAGTTGTGTAATGATTATTTTAACTGTAAACCCTCTATATATCTTTTGTGTTACAGGTATTAGATTTGATCCTGTTTATCTGTGCTAGTGCCAACATCTACTTCTCCAACTCTGGCGGGGGCTGGGTCCAGTTTGTGGCAATTTCTGCCCTCATTACAACACTGCTATTCTTCCTCTTCCATCTCCTCAGAGTTATCGGCCGACTGCCTGGTCCCTGGGGTATGATTGTAAGTACACATGTATGTCTAGAAATGGTTCGGTTTTATTCAGGAGACAGGTTATTTTCGTATACCCTACTGCCAAGTTCTGGTCAGTTATTTCCCAGCTTATGTGTGAGGGCTACCTCCCTTATCATAATCAACATTGATATTGTTTGGTAAACAAACATTGAAAATGATACTATCCTACTTTACCTGCTTTGTTGTTAACAATGGTTTACTATATTGTGTATTGTGTTACCATTTATTGGCCTTAATGAATTTATGGGTCGTTGATAATATGATAAAACTAAATTTAAAGTTGGTTTACCTTTAGGATATAACAATGATAATGTTTGTTTACATTAAGAATATAAAAATGATAACGTTTGTTTAAGGATATAACAATGATAATGTTTGTTTACATTAAGGATATAACAATGATAATGTTTGTTTAAGGATATAACAATGATTATGTTTGTTTACATTAAGGATATAACAATGATAATGTTTGTTTAAGGATATAACAATGATAATGTTTGTTTAAGGATATAACAATGATTATGTTTGTTTAAGGATATAACAATGATAATGTTTGTTTACATTAAGGATATAACAATGATAATGTTTGTTTACATTAAGGATATAACAATGATAATGTTTGTTTAAGGATATAACAATGATAATGTTTGTTTAAGGATATAACAATGATAATGTTTGTTTACATTAAGGATATAACAATGATAATGTTTGTTTACATTGAGGATATAACAATGATAATGTTTGTTTAAGGATATAACAACGATAATGTTTGTTTACATTAAGGATATAACAATGATAATGTTTGTTTAAGGATATAACAATGATAATGTTTGTTTACATTAAGGATATAACAATGATAATGTTTGTTTAAGGATATAACAATGATAATGTTTGTTTAAGGATATAACAATGATAATTTTTGTTTACATTAAGGATATAACAATGATAATGTTTGTTTACATTAAGGATATAACAATGATAATGTTTGTTTAAGGATATAACAATGATAATGTTTGTTTACATTAAGGATATAACAATGATTATGTTTGTTTACATTAAGGATATAACAATGATAATGTTTGTTTAAGGATATATATATAACAATGATTATGTTTGTTTACATTAAGGATATAACAATGATAATGTTTGTTTACATTAAGGATATAACAATGATAATGTTTGTTTACAGGAGTTCATCTACTACATTGTATATGATGTATTAATATTGATTGCGGCCATCGTAGCAGCTGCTCTCACCGGAACTACGAATCCTAACGGCAACGGTGCTATTATAGCATCTGCTGTAAGTATACTGAAATCATGTTATAATGCCTTGTCACGTCATCTTCTCTGTTATACTGGTTCTTTCCCGCGAGGTTCAGAGATATTCCAGAAATCAAGCCAAATCAATGATAATGAGCTTTTCGCATTGGTTGGCTAAGCTTACAAATAACTTCCATGATAAGACAGTCCTTGACAGTTAAAAAAGTATTTGTTCCTTAACTGCAGTTAAAAAAGTGTTTGTTACTAAGTTAAGTAATTGCTCATTTCATTCTTCTTTAGCTTTCAAAATGTAAGCAAAAGTTTAAAGTCAAAGGAAATGTAAAGTCTGTGTCTTTCTTTAGACTTTTTTTTCAGAAATTATGAAAAAGAACATAGTTTATTACTTAAACTAAACTAAATTAAACTAAATTAAACTAATTTCAATTTTTTATAATATTAATCTACCCTCAGAAATGGCAAAAAACAATAAATCTTTTAATACAATTACAACAACCTTCGCAGTACCAAAGCTAGCATGTCGTACATGTATTTGTTTTTTCATGAAATTTAGATAAAAATTATAAATGATCTGTCTGATTTGCAAATGCCAGCATGAGTAATCTCTGTAGAATATTTTATTATACCAAGCACTAAGGAAGGATAAATGCCTCAATCCTTTATGTCAGTACCTTTAGGTATCAATCTATACTAAAACGCCTGCATCAGTGGGAGACACCTCATTAACCCCTCAAAGGATTTAGTGTCACACCACAGTATTGGAACATACTGCAACTACTTAGGTTTTAGTGGACGTCAGTCAAGGTTAAAAAAGGTCAAAGGTCACACCACTTTGTGAAATAAAATCATGTAGTTAAGATATATTGTAAACCCTCTCATTAATGACGATTTAGTTCTGTAAGATGTATAGGTACTTCAGCCTTCCGTGACACTTCGTGCTGTCTATAATTTTTTCACAATGGTTGATGTTTCATTTTGATGACTTGTATTCGATGTCTATTTATTGCCTTTATTTAGTTTTTTACCAAAGTGTGAATATTTCAGTGTTTTTAGTGCTACCCTCAAAACAGTAAATAGCTCTGTCCTGTAATTAAAATATAAATGGGTTTATTGCCCAGTGAACAGCAGGGTCTTCTTGTAGTAGTCGGTGACTACTTCATTGAACAACATACTGGATGCCCGTCGCATAGCATCCAGAGCAATTAGGGTAAAGTGTCTTGCCTACGAAAGCAACCACAACATGATAGACTGGTCCGTTATTCAGCTTTCCAAGAAACACAAACCGTCACGTATAGGGAGCATCAAACTAATCACCTTGGATCTTCATCTCAGGTTAATTGGCCGGGTTCAAATTGACTGAGCTATCATGGCCCCTGGCCGGGATGGAAGGATACAGGGGACTTACTGTGGGAAGAAACTGGAGTACCAGGGAAACCCCACATTGTCTGGCTGGTGACCCCATAATATACCTTTTCACATCCAAACAAGGCCTTTAGGTGAAGTGTGTTACCACTGTGCAACACAACCACCCTGTAATTGATAACTGTACTGTTAAATGATGATCTGTTATGATACTTGTATGTTATTAAGAATGATTAACATTTTTATTTGCAGCTGTTTGGCTTTGTAACACTGATAGTGTACCTTGTAGACACATTCTTTATGTACCGGGCCTGGAAGGCTGGTACGCTGACAGCTGGAAGTGGTAATACCACAATGCATACCACCACTACATCTTCAACCACGTACGAAACACGCACCCAGTACTAGGCCAGACACCACGTCCTGCAGCCAGAAAGTACGACAGTATATCTAGGCTCATCAGGACGCCATGAAAAATGTATTGCTGAAGATTTGCTTCATGTTTTTCTAGGTTACATCAAAACACTTCTACTTCATTGATGTGTTGATTACTGTTACAGATATCTAAACAATGTAGTGAATACAGTGGTTCTATGGACGAATGTCCGGGCTTTACATTAACCAATATTCAAATTTTGCTTATTTTTTTCAAAATTGCTGCATTGTAGGTATGTTCTTTTCACAAGCAGTGAAATATTTGTTTCCACTAAAAAGACAGTTTGTAACTTTTTTCTGATATATGCTATAAAAAAAATTTAAACATAAAAAAAACTGAATAAGCCGAATTCATAACAGTCATAATCACCTAAGTAAGTATATAGTGTCACGAGTTGTGATGGGATGTGATAAATGTTGATAAAATGTGTAGAGTTATTTCCCTTTGATCACTGGCTGTTGAGTGTTGAGAGCAGATAAACTTTGTGTCACTGGTAACGTATTTTACCTCAGGTAATTCATGAGACCTAGTCGTTAGGCTGAAACAAGCTCTAGATATAGTATATCATGTGACTGTTTACCCAGTACTCACCAGAAACAAGCTCTAGATATAGTATACCATGTGACTGTTTACCTAGTACTCACCAGAAACAAGACCTAGATATAGTATATCATATGACTGTTTACCTAGTACTCACCAGAAACAAGCTCTAGATATAGTATACCATGTGACTGTTTACCTAGTACTCACCAGAAACAAGCTCTAGATATAGTATATCATATGACTGTTTACCTAGTACTCACCAGAAACAAGCTCTAGATATAGTATATCATATGACTGTTTACCTAGTACTCACCAGAAACAAGCTCTAGATATAGTATATCATATGACTGTTTACCTAGTACTCACCAGAAACAAGCTCTAGATATAGTATATCATATGACTGTTTACCTAGTACTCACCAGAAACAAGCTCTAGATATAGTATATCATGTGACTGTTTACCTAGTACTCACCAGAAACAAGCTCTAGATATAGTATATCATATGACTGTTTACCCAGTACTCACCAGAAACAAGATCTAGATATAGTATATAATGTGACTGTTTACCTAGTACTCACCAGAAACAGGTGTCTGTAAACGTGTTGTACCTACGTGGGGTTTTTGTAGTTATCGCTGTTAAAATATATAGACGCTATGTGGGGATTGGAACTAGTGTAGAATTTAGCATTTATTGATGCACCCTTTTCTCACTGTACTGTGGTGTACGATATCTGAGACTACAGCATATACAAAACATGCAATGATAGAAGTAGTTCAGTGAAGTTTTTTGTTTGTGAGTGTATATCATGTTTGCTATTTAACAAATCTGGTTGTGTATGGATGATTTTGTTTTTTCCTAGTTCAGAACTAATATTTCAAAAATGCTGTCAAAAGTTTCAAACTTGTCAAAAGATAATTTGTGATCACAATTAGTATGTGTACCACCAACTTTAAAAACTTTTGTGAAACTATTAAAGCATTTGTTCCAATTTGTGTGAATGTACTTGATTAAGAAAATAATTTTAATCTAGCTCTATGCAAGTGTCTTTTTTGTGAAAAGGCAGTACTCATCCTTTGGTTATTACTAGAAATATTTTATTTCACAGAATATGTTTCTAAATTTTAGCATAATATTAAGATTCAAGTAAACATAAATCTATTTTTTGGCATGCGCATGTCAATTTATATATTAAACTATATACATGTACTAAAATTACCAAATTAAAGCATTTATTTTTATTTTTGAAGAAAAACTATATCTGAGAATTTTCATTTAGCAAGGTTTGGAACACTTATATATCCTTTATAATTTGGCTATTGATTATGTACATATAATTGTTATTTTGAGGATATGTGAACAATGGTCATTTAACAAAGAATACTCTAATTAGTCATTAATGCTGGAAAAAATGATCTTACAGTGATATTACTCTGTTTAATGTCAAATCTCCGTAATGACTTACTGTTTAGCCCTGGGACATTCTTATGAAGTGATGTCTCAGTTTTAAAACCAGATGTATATGATATGTTGAGATCTATGTTGTTATTGTGGTATATTAGGATGTGGGTCTGATGAAGATGATGTACCAGTAGTATGCTGGGATATCTGTATCTGTAACAAGTTGTCTAGGATAAATTGTATAAAATACCGGGTATTTTTGTCTGTATGAAATTGCAAATATTTATATGAAATTTGAAATAGCTGTTTTTAATATGGAAACAAAATTCTTTGATTCTTTATTTGTATAAAGATCTGTACATGTACATTGTTTATTGTAAAAGCTGAAGGTCACTCAGGTGATCAAGCTGAAGGTCACTCAGGTGATCGAGATGAAGGTCACTCAGGTGATCAAGATGAAGGTTTCTTTACATTTATGTTACTGTGACATTTACATCACACAGGTAAAATGTTATTACTGTATTCTCCTGTACAGTTATTTTGGTGAGGACGGTATTTCTCTGATTCATTAGGGATTTAAATGATCGCAAAAATTCAGCTGTGAAATAAACGCACATGCATAAGTATTATGCACATTTTCTATTGATCTAATTGGTCTTCATCCTGTGGTTGTTGTCACTACCAAAGCTTTGTCTAAAATGATCTAATGTTGTTTCGACAATTATTTTAAAAAAATTGATAATTATTATTGAATCTTTGGTGTTATAAACGATATATTTTAGCAATGTTAAACAAGAGATGCTGAAACAAAACCGTACTAGAAATACTAGATTTAATCTGTTGATTTCTGCAGTGTAAACAAACTTTTTTCTAAACAAATCAAGTTTATAATTGAATACTGTGCAACCTTTTCTGAATGGTGATTCAGTTCAGATAGCAGTTCTGGGATATGAGAAATAGGCGACAACCATTTTGTTTGTAGTGTCTTTGTGCCATGACCTAGTGTACTATCTACAGTATATATATAATGTATATAACTGGATCACCTGTATTTATGGCAGCTTTGTGTTGTGATGGTAGTATAGAGCTGTGTCACAGTCTGTTAGCATTGTATAACGGTTGTTAATATCCCTCCTTAGCTCAATTTCATTCTGATATGTGAATTAAAAAAAAATTAAAGATCAAATATTAGTGATTCATATTGAAATCTGATGCCTTTGAAGGCTGTTCTATTTAATGAACGTGTACAAAATTCTGTTCTTTCATAATTTATTGATTTCAATTCAATAACAGATTTGATATCTTTTTCAGATCAGTGAATACATGAGGTGTATATAATATATACAACAGTGAACAGTGCTAATAAATAAGTTTGAGGCCTTACTATATTCTTAAAACTGTTTCTCTGCTAATTGTGGTGATGTGTGCTGATGGAAGTATCTTCATTCTAATCATCTCTCATGGTACAAACATGTGTACATAATACATCCTATTTAATAGGTCACTGTGGTTAATGAGCTTAAAATAGAACAGATACAAACTGACCACCTTATCCATGTCTTGAATTCATCCATGTGATGTTTGTGTGTTGTCGCTTTCAATAACACACGGTGACCTCTGTATTCAGACATTAGACATGATGATTCAATAAACAGAATTAAAAATGGCAACCTTAAAGATTGTACAATAACCTCAGACTATATATTGTTTTTTATGATCAGTAGACACATAATTTTGTTTCTTTTCAAATTTTTAGCCCACCATCATCAGATGGTGGGCTATTCAAATCGCCCTGCGTCCGTGGTCCGTCGTCCGTCCGTCCGTCCGTCCGTCCGTCCGTCCCTCCCTCCGTCCGTCCGTCCCTCCGTCCGTCCGTAAACAATTCTTGTTATCGCTAATCCTCAGAAAGTACTGAAGGGAACTTTCTCAAATTTCATATGTGGGTTCCCCTTGGTGCCTAGTTATGCATATTGCATTTTGAGACCAATCGTAAAACAACATGGCCGACAGGCAGCCATCTTGGATTTTGACAATTGAAGTTTGTTATCGCTATTTCTGAGAAAGTACTGAAGGGATCTTTCTCAAATTTCATCTGTAGATTCCCCTTGGTGCCTAGTTATGCATATTGCATTTTGAGACCAATCGGAAAACAACATGGCCGACAGGCAGCCATCTTGGATTTTGACAATTGAAGTTTGTTATCGCTATTTCTGAGAAAGTACTGAAGGGATCTTTCTCAAATTTCATATGTAGGTTTCCCTTGGTGCCTAGTTATGCATATTGCATTTTGAGACCTATCGGAAAACAACATGGCCGACAGGCAGCCATCTTGGATTTTGACAATTGAAGTTTGTTATCGCTATTTCTGAGGAAGAACTGAAGGGATCTTTCTCAAATTTCATATGTAGATTCCCCTTGGTGCCTAGTTATGCATATTGCATTTTGAGATCAATCGGAAAACAACATGGCCGACAGGCAGCCATCTTGGATTTTGACAATTGAAGTTTGTTATCGCTATTTCTGAGAAAGTAATGAAGGGATCTTTCTCAAATTTCATATGTAGGTTTCCCTTGGTGCCTAGTTATGCATATTGCATTTTGAGACCAATCGGAAAACAACATGGCCGATAGGCAGCCATCTTGGATTTTGACAATTGAAGTTTGTTATCGCTATTTCTAAGAAAGAACTGAAGGGATCTTTCTCAAATTTCATATGTAGGTTTCCCTTGGTGCCTAGTTATGCATATTGCATTTTGAGACCAATCGGAAAACAACATGGCCCACAGGTAGCCATCTTGGATTTTGTCAATTGAAGTTTGTTATCGCTATTTCTGAGAAAGAACTGAAGGGATCTTTCTCAAATTTCATATGTAGGTTTCCCTTGGTGCCTAGTTATGCATATTGCATTTTGAGACCAATCAGAAAACAACATGGCCGACAGGCAGCCATTTTGGATTTTGACAATTGAAGTTTGTTATCGCTATTTCTGAGAAAGTACTGAAGGGATCTTTCTCAAATTTCATATGTAGGTTTTTCTTGGTGCCTAGTTATGCATATTGCATTTTGAGACCTATCAGAAAACAACATGGCCGACAGGCAGCCATCTTGGATTTTGACAATTGAAGTTTGTTATCGCTATTTCTCAGAAAGTGCTGAAGGGATCTTTCTCAAATTTCATATATAGGTTCCCCTTGGTGCCTAGTTATGCATATTACATTTTAAGACCTATCAGAAAACAACATGGCCGACAGGCAGCCATCTTAGATTTTGACAATTGAAGTTTGTTATCGCTATTTCACAGAAAGTAATGAAGGGATCTTTCTCAAATTTCATATTTAGGTTCCCCTCGGTGCCTAGTTATGCATATTACATTTTAAGACCTATCAGAAAACAACATGGCCGACAGGCAGCCATCTTAGATTTTGACAATTGAAGTTTGTTATCGCTATTTCACAGAAAGTAATGAAGGGATCTTTCTCAAATTTCATATTTAGGTTCCCCTCGGTGCCTAGTTATGCATATTGCATTTTGAGACTAATCGTAAAACAACATGGCCGACAGGCAGCCATCTTAGATTTTGGCAATTGAAACTTATTATCGCTATTTTTCAGAAAGTACTGAAGGGATCTTTCTCAAACATTTTTATAAGTCCCCCTTGATCTGTAGTTCTGCATATTGCATCTTAGGACCAATAGGAAAACAACATGGCCGACAGGCAGCCATCTTGTATTTTGACAATTGAAGTTTGTTATCGCTATTTTACAGAAGGTACTGAAGGGATCTTTCTCAAATTTCATATGTAGGTTCCCCTTGGTCCCTGGTGTTGCATTTTGGGACCAATCCAAAAACAACAGACAGCCATTATTGCTAAATCTTAAATTTTATATATAGGTTCCCCTTGTTTGAAAAGTACTAGAGGGCTGTTTCTGAATTTACACAGATTAGTAAGACTTAGAGGAAGGGAAAAGTAGAGAAAAGATCAATCTGACATGGAACCTATAAAGATCATTCAATGGTGGGCGCCAAGATCCCTCTGGTTTGATTAACAATTTTGTAAAGAATATTCCAAGCATGAAAATATTTCCAAACTTTGATATAGTAAATTGATCCATTTTTTTAGATTTATATTTACAAATACTATGCTGAACCTATACTCGATCTTATTACACTACAAATGCCTGCTATAGTAAGTTAACTAGACTATAATCCTTCGTAACCAGCCGACTTAGAAAAATTGTCACATGTAGCCCAGTATCATCATCAATAAAATCCGTGCTAGCTATTGATACAGATCTTTATAGCATCAAAGAAAATCAGCAAATTTGAATTTTTTTTCTTGTAAATTTTTAAAGAACAGTCATTATACCTTTAAAGACTGGAAATGGTCATTGTAGTACTTGGGCATGTTACATTGTATATGGATCTATACTCATCCAATTTTATATCAATTTAAGGTGTTTGCTTTTTTAATTATCCTTTTTTATAATAAAGATATATAGGCATCAGTTTACTCTATGAGTATTGACATAAAGTATTAAATATAAATGTATCGATCTAGTCTGGCATGATTGATGTTAGGAGGAATACAGGTAAGACTAGAACTGTATCTATATTGTCCTGTTCTATTGTGTATATAACATTGATATATTGTATATAGGCATAAGTATCATATTAAAATAAATTAGTGAAAATCAGTCTGGTTGTCTGTTCATTAGTCCACAGTAGTCTTACAGGTGGTACATTGTATATGTAGGATAAGAGACCAGGGCCCAGTTGTTCAAAAGGTGATTAGCTTAATCACTTGATTAGTGAAAATTTCATTTCTCATTTGTAGCAAAACTTTCGAGTATATCGTCTTTAAATTATGCCAGTTGGAAGAGAATTAAGAATTACAGAATTTTATTAAGTTTTGTCAAGTTCTGCCAGAAATTATTATATCGGGATTTGAAAAATGTTGTTAAAACATGATTAGCCTAATCACCTTTTGAACAACTAGGCCCCGGTTTTCTGTTTAATTAGTCCACCAGTGGTATCTATAGGATAAGAGACTTTTCTGTCATTTCCCCTAGAAAGCAATCGACTTACAAATACAATTTGGAACATTAAAAGTATTGTCGGTTAAATGTCTGTAACAAAGTTACATGTACTAAAGGGTGTACCATCGGAGATTAGTGATCTGTTACATAATTTTCTATTGTACAGTCAGATTATTGAGTGCAAGAGTCTTTACTTTTACATCAGTAACAAACAAAATACAGCAATAACAAGAGGCTCAGTGGGCCTGTATATTACCCCCGTTATTCAGCTTGTCAGTTGAAAACTATTGCATGATAATATATCTAGTTCTCATCATTAGCTGGTACATGTCAAATATCATAACCCTGGGATTTTTAGCCCACCATCATCAGATGGTGGGCTATTCAAATCGCCCTGCGTCCGTGGTCCGTCGTCCGTCCGTCCCTCCGTCCGTCCCTCCGTCCGTCCCTCCGTCCGTCCGTCCGTCCGTCCCTCCGTCCGTAAACAATTCTTGTTATCGCTAATCCTTAGAAAGTACTGAAGGGATCTTTCTCGAATTTCATATGTAGGTTCCCCTTGGTGTCTAGTTATGCATATTGCATTTTGAGACCAATCGGAAAACAACATGGCCGACAGGCAGCCATCTTGGATTTTGACAATTGAAGTTTGTTATCGCTATTTCTCAGAAAGTACTGAAGGGATCTTTCTCAAATTTCTTATGTATGTTTCCCTTGGTGCCTAGTTATGCATATTGCATTTTGAGACCAATCGGAAAACAACATGGCCGACAGGCAGCCATCTTGGATTTTGACAATTGAAGTTTGTTATCGCTATTTCTCAAAAAGTACTGAAGAGATCTTTCTGAAATTTCATATGTAGGTTTCCCTTGGTGCCTAGTTATGCATATTGCATTTTGAGACCAATCGGAAAACAACATGGCCGACAGGCAGCCATCTTGGATTTTGACAATTGAAGTTTGTTATCGCTATTTCTCAAAAAGTACTGAAGGGATCTTTCTGAAATTTCATATGTAGGTTCCCCTTGATAGCTTGTTATGCATATTGCATTTTGAGACCAATCGGAAAACAACATGGCCGACAGGCAGCCATCTTGGATTTTGACAATTGAAGATTGTTATCGCTATTTCTCAGAAAGTACTGAAGGGATCTTTCTGAAATTTCATATGTATGTTCCCCTTGGTGTCTAGTTATGCATATTGCATTTTGAGACCAATCAAAAAACAACATGGCCGAGAGGCAGCCATCTTGGATTTTGACAATTGAAGTTTGTTATCACTATTTCTCAGAAAGTAATGAAGGGATCTTTCTGAAATTTCATATGTATGTTTCCCTTGGTGCCTAGTTATGCATATTGCATTTGGAGACCAATCAGAAAACAACTTGGCCGACAGGCAGCCATCTTGGATTTTGACAATTGAAGTTTGTTATCGCTATTTCTCAAAAAGTACTGAAGGGATCTTTCTGAAATTTCATATGTATGTTCCCCTTGGTGCCTAGTTATGCATATTGCATTTTGAGACCAATCGGAAAACAACATGGCCGACAGGCAGCCATCTTGGATTTTGACAATTGAAGTTTGTTATCGCTATTTCTCAGAATGTACTGAATGGATCTTTCTGAAATTTCATATGTAGGTTTCTCTTGGTGCCTAGTTATGCATATTGCGTTTTGAGACCAATCAGAAAACAGCATGGTCGACAGGAAGCCATCTTGGATTTTGACAATTGAAGTTTGTTATCACTATTTCTGAGAAAGTACTGAATGGATCTTTCTGAAATTTCATATGTAAGTTTCCCTTGGTGCCTAGTTATGCATGTTGCATTTTGAGACCAATCTGAAAATAATGGCCGACAGGCAGCCATCTTGGATTTTGACAATTGAAGTTTGTTATCGCTTTTTCTGAGAAAGTACTGAAGGGATCTTTCTCAAATTTCAAATAAGTAGGTTCCCCTTGGTCCCTTGTATTGCATTTTTCGACCAGTCTGTCCTGAAAACAACCTGGCAAACAAACAGCCATTATCGTTAAATCTCAAATTTCTTATATAGCTAGGATTCCCTTGTTTGAAAAGTACTGGAGGGATGTCTCAATTTGCACAGATTAGTAAAATGAAGGGAAAAGTAGAGAAAAGATCAATCTGACATGGAACCTATGAAGATCATTCAATGGTGGGCGCCAAGATCCCTCTGGGATCTCTTGTAATGTTCAGACATTAAAATCCCAGGGTTATGATATTTGACATGTACCAGCTAATGATGAGAACTAGATATTTATCCACTGCAAGCTCAAAGATTAATTTGAAGTTTCAAAGAGCTTAACACATTTGAACCCAGTAATCTTGAAATTAGGTCAAGGTCAGTCTTTTGAACATACTTGGTAGACCTGCATCCCAGCATGCTACTGGCCTAGTATGACCTGGCTGATCCTCTTGATTATTGAAAAGATTAAAGACGGTCAACAGACAGATGAGGCACCACTTGAGACTCACTGCATACTTTTGAGCTGGTGATTTAAAAATAAAAACATGATAACCAAGTTGTACTACATCTCTTTATTGTAAGCTCAACAAAACATCAACAATGTAACAACAATAAGTCTAACTTCAACAAACATTGAGTTTACTTGCCAAAAAAATCTACAAAATCTGGCCCTCAGCATAGTACAAAGCTATACTTCCCAAAACAATTTTACAATATCTGGCTTTCAGCAACACTGTTATCCAGTAAAACCTTAGTCTTGCAGTCTTTCCCTTAGCCTAGCGTATATAAATATTGCCCTCGGCCTTGTAACATCTTGCCCTCTCAGTATCACTGTGTGTTATAGTAGACTTGCCCTCTTCCTAGTAAACATCTTGCCCTCTCAGTATTACTGTGTTATAGTGTAGATATTGCCCTCAGCCAGGTATCAATCTTGCCCTTGCAGAAGTACATGTATATATGTATCTTGCCTTAGCCTACATCTCGCTTACAAGACTATACAGCCTACAGGAATAGTATTTGAGGGAAAAAAAATCTCAATTTCAGCTATTTATCTACAAAACTGATCAAGAGAGTTTCAATTTCTAAAAAGCAGCAATGTAAAAATGAGGCAACAAAATACTATGATTATAAGTTGACCTAGATAAAATATTTTGAAAGAATGTCTATATGCATCCAGTCATTTCAAAATATTTATTGATCAAATTAAACATACACTGCATTTGTACCTCACAGTTACAGCCCTTAACCATTAAATCTAATAATTTCATTTAAAACATTGTAGCTCCAGACACAAGTCAGCAATCATCTGATCGCATTCATTAAAACATTGTAGTTCTAGACACATCAGCTATATGTAACACATTCTAAATCTTCTATTGTTAACTAACTTCATATTTAGTGTCAAATGTTATATCTACAATATTTTCTATGCACATTGCTAATGTCCATTGAGGATTTGATTAAGAAAGTTTTCAAATGCATCAAAAACAAAGTTAATTTGTGAAATTTTTGTCCTTGGATTTGAACCCAGGAACCCCAAACTGTAAATGGGTGCTCTTATGGAATTTGAAAGGGAAAGCAAATACATATAAATGTAACAGTACATGTATTGGGGAAGGGGCCCTGTCTGATTAACTACTGTCATCGTCACTGTTACCAGGAGAGTAAAGAACCCTTTTATATGACAGTGATAAGACCCTTTTATATGACAGTGATAAGACCCTTTTATATGACAGTGATAAGACCCGTTTATATGACAGTGATAAGACCCTTTTATATGACAGTGATAAGACCCTTTTATACGACAGTGATAAGACCCTTTTATATGACAGTGATAAGACCCTTTTATATGACAGTGATAAGACCCTTTTATATGACAGTGATACAGTTTAAGACCCTTTTAGGAACAAATGAACAATAGCAGTACTACAGGTAAATACAATGTCAGTGTGTTCAGAAGGAGTGGCTACTAAAATACAGAAAACACATTGTAGTTATCACAACAACAACGATCACTACAAGTTAACTTCTATCACAATTAATATACATCATCATAAGTTAAAGATACATTAAAATACATAACTTAATTAAAGTTAATAATTAATTAATTAATTAATTACTTAATATGGACATCACTTGATTAAAACTACATCAACATCACATGTTATCCCATTGATTAGCACTACACACATTTATTTTACACAGATAGACTAAGCCCTAGTTTCATCAACATTCCCAACGGAAATCTCTTGATCCGACATTTCCATAGGAAAGCATTTTTGCATTTAAAGAGAAAAATCTTAATTAGAGAACGTTCCTTTAATTTTCTAATGCTTTCCTATGAAAATTTCATGTTTAGAGATATCAAGTTTAGAGATCTCCTTCAGTTAATTAGGAGCGTTGATGAAATTTGAGAAAGGATTATGATTAATCCTATACACTTATCACAGATCTGTATCTTGTCATGACCAGAGAAGAATTAGAGTTTTATGTACAAATTGAGGAATTCACCAATTATACGGATATATGAGGTGTGAAATCTGAATTTCATATCTTTATTTATTATACTTAAAATAAAATTATGCATAAGCAGTGTTCTTATTAAGATACATATGTTATAATAATATCTTTTATTTTTACAAGGTTACATATTAAGACATGGTCTATAGTTTACGATTACACCCTGAAGTATTGTCAGTATGTCATACACATAAAATATGTCAATACGAGGTATTGAACGTAAATTGCAGATTCATTAAGGAGTCCTGATCTGATCGTGTATGAGAAAGAAGAATGAACAGTAATGGTCACAATGAGACGTGAAATTTTGGGTAAAAAACACTATGTGGCTTAAAATAAATGTTAGGATGGAGTAGTTATGTCTGTAAGAAACAATAAGCACAAGAAGATGAGGAATTTGGAATGAATGAGGTGGGGTATGAGATAGAATTAGGGGACAGGGAGAGATTGTGGTCAGGGTTAGGCTACATAACATGGAGTTAGGGGACAGGGAGAGATTGTGGTCAGGGTTAGGCTACATAACATGGAGTTAGGGGACAGGGAGAGATTGTGGTCAGGGTTAGGCTACATAACATGGAGTTAGGGGACAGGGAGAGATTGTGGTCAGGGTTAGGCTACATAACATGGAGTTAGGGGACAGGGAGAGATTGTGGTCAGGGTTAGGCTACATAACATGGAGTTAGGGGACAGGGAGAGATTGTGGTCAGGGTAGGAGGTGGAGTTAGGGGACAGGGAGAGATTGTGGGGAGGGTTAGGCTACATAACATGGAGTTAGGGGACAGGGAGAGATTGTGGTGAGGGTTAGGCTACATAACATGGAGTTAGGGGACAGGGAGAGATTGTGGGGAGGGTTAGGCTACATAACATGGAGTTAGGGGACAGGGGGAGATTGTGGTCAGGGTTAGGCTACATAACATGGAGTTAGGGGACAGGGAGAGATTGTGGTCAGGGTTAGGCTACATAACATGGAGTTAGGGGACAGGGAGAGATTGTGGTCAGGGTTAGGCTACATAACATGGAGTTAGGGGACAGGGAGAGATTGTGGTCAGGGTTAGGCTACATAACATGGAGTTAGGGGACAGGGAGAGATTGTGGTCAGGGTTAGGCTACATAACATGGAGTTAGGGGACAGGGAGAGATTGTGGTGAGGGTTAGGCTACATAACATGGAGTTAGGGGACAGGGAGAGATTGTGGGCAGGGTTAGGCTACATAACATGGAGTTAGGGGACAGGGAGAGATTGTGGTCAGGGTTAGGCTACATAACATGGAGTTAGGGGACAGGGGGAGATTGTGGTCAGGGTTAGGCTACATAACATGGAGTTAGGGGACAGGGAGAGATTGTGGTCAGGGTTAGGCTACATAACATGGAGTTAGGCGACATGGAGAGATTGTGGTGAGGGTTAGGCTACATAACATGGAGTTAGGGGACAGGGAGAGATTGTGGGGAGGGTTAGGCTACATAACATGGAGTTAGGGGACAGGGAGAGATTGTGGTCAGGGTTAGGCTACATAACATGGAGTTAGGGGACAGGGAGAGATTGTGGTCAGGGTTAGGCTACATAACATGGAGTTAGGGGACAGGGAGAGATTGTGGTCAGGGTAGGAGGTGGAGTTAGGGGACAGGGAGAGATTGTGGGGAGGGTTAGGCTACATAACATGGAGTTAGGGGACAGGGAGAGATTGTGGTCAGGGTTAGGCTACATAACATGGAGTTAGGGGACAGGGAGAGATTGTGGTGAGGGTTAGGCTACATAACATGGAGTAAGGGGACAGGGAGAGATTGTGGTGAGGGTTAGGCTACATAACATGGAGTTAGGGGACAGGGAGAGATTGTGGGGAGGGTTAGGCTACATAACATGGAGTTAGGGGACAGGGGGAGATTGTGGTCAGGGTTAGGCTACATAACATGGAGTTAGGGGACAGGGAGAGATTGTGGTCAGGGTTAGGCTACATAACATGGAGTTAGGGGACAGGGAGAGATTGTGGTCAGGGTTAGGCTACATAACATGGAGTTAGGGGACAGGGAGAGATTGTGGTCAGGGTTAGGCTACATAACATGGAGTTAGGGGACAGGGAGAGATTGTGGTCAGGGTTAGGCTACATAACATGGAGTTAGGGGACAGGGAGAGATTGTGGTCAGGGTTAGGCTACATAACATGGAGTTAGGGGACAGGGAGAGATTGTAGTCAGAGTTAGGCTACATAACATGGAGTTAGGGGACAGGGAGAGATTGTGGTGAGGGTTAGGCTACATAACATGGAGTTAGGGGACAGGGAGAGATTGTGGGCAGGGTTAGGCTACATAACATGGAGTTAGGGGACAGGGAGAGATTGTGGTCAGGGTTAGGCTACATAACATGGAGTTAGGGGACAGGGGGAGATTGTGGTCAGGGTTAGGCTACATAACATGGAGTTAGGGGACAGGGAGAGATTGTGGTCAGGGTTAGGCTACATAACATGGAGTTAGGGGACATGGAGAGATTGTGGTGAGGGTTAGGCTACATAACATGGAGTTAGGGGACAGGGAGAGATTGTGGGGAGGGTTAGGCTACATAACATGGAGTAAGGGGACAGGGAGAGATTGTGGGGAGGGTTAGGCTACATAACATGGAGTTAGGGGACAGGGAGAGATTGTGGTCAGGGTTAGGCTACATAACATGGAGTTAGGGGACATGGAGAGATTGTGGTGAGGGTTAGGCTACATAACATGGAGTTAGGGGACAGGGAGAGATTGTGGGGAGGGTTAGGCTACATAACATGGAGTTAGGGGACAGGGAGAGATTGTGGTCAGAGTTAGGCTACATAACATGGAGTTAGGGGACAGGGAGAGATTGTGGTCAGGGTTAGGCTACATTACATGGAGTTAGGGGACAGGGAGAGATTGTGGGGAGGGTTAGGCTACATAACATGGAGTAAGGGGACAGGGAGAGATTGTGGTGAGGGTTAGGCTACATAACATGGAGTTAGGGGACAGGGAGAGATTGTGGGGAGGGTTAGGCTACATAACATGGAGTTAGGGGACAGGGAGAGATTGTGGTCAGGGTTAGGCTACATAACATGGAGTTAGGGGACAGGGAGAGATTGTGGTCAGGGTTAGGCTACATAACATGGAGTTAGGGGACAGGGAGAGATTGTGGGGAGGGTTAGGCTACATAACATGGAGTAAGGGGACAGGGAGAGATTGTGGTGAGGGTTAGGCTACATAACATGGAGTTAGGGGACAGGGAGAGATTGTGGGGAGGGTTAGGCTACATAACATGGAGTTAGGGGACAGGGAGAGATTGTGGGCAGGGTTAGGCTACATAACATGGAGTTAGGGGACAGGGAGAGATTGTGGTCAGGGTTAGGCTACATAACATGGAGTTAGGGGACAGGGGGAGATTGTGGTCAGGGTTAGGCTACATAACATGGAGTTAGGGGACAGGGAGAGATTGTGGTCAGGGTTAGGCTACATAACATGGAGTTAGGGGACATGGAGAGATTGTGGTGAGGGTTAGGCTACATAACATGGAGTTAGGGGACAGGGAGAGATTGTGGGGAGGGTTAGGCTACATAACATGGAGTAAGGGGACAGGGAGAGATTGTGGGGAGGGTTAGGCTACATAACATGGAGTAAGGGGACAGGGAGAGATTGTGGTCAGGGTTAGGCTACATAACATGGAGTAAGGGGACAGGGAGAGATTGTGGGCAGGGTTAGGCTACATAACATGGAGTAAGGGGACAGGGAGAGATTGTGGTGAGGGTTAGGCTACATAACATGGAGTTAGGGGACAGGGAGAGATTGTGGGGAGGGTTAGGCTACATAACATGGAGTTAGGGGACAGGGAGAGATTGTGGTCAGGGTTAGGCTACATAACATGGAGTTAGGGGACAGGGAGAGATTGTGGTCAGGGTTAGGCTACATAACATGGAGTTAGGGGACAGGGAGAGATTGTGGGGAGGGTTAGGCTACATAACATGGAGTAAGGGGACAGGGAGAGATTGTGGGGAGGGTTAGGCTACATAACATGGAGTTAGGGGACAGGGAGAGATTGTGGTCAGGGTTAGGCTACATAACATGGAGTTAGGGGACAGGGAGAGATTGTGGTCAGGGTTAGGCTACATTACATGGAGTTAGGGGACAGGGAGAGATTGTGGGGAGGGTTAGGCTACATAACATGGAGTTAGGGGACAGGGAGAGATTGTGGGGAGGGTTAGGCTACATAACATGGAGTTAGGGGACAGGGAGAGATTGTGGGGAGGGTTAGGCTACATAACATGGAGTAAGGGGACAGGGAGAGATTGTGGTCAGGGTTAGGCTACATAACATGGAGTTAGGGGACAGGGAGAGATTGT
This sequence comes from Pecten maximus, assembly GCF_902652985.1. Lineage (NCBI taxonomy): Eukaryota > Metazoa > Mollusca > Bivalvia > Pectinida > Pectinidae > Pecten > Pecten maximus. The sequence continues at coordinate 31,001,071 of NC_047025.1, forward strand.
AGTCAGAGTTAGGCTACATAACATGGAGTTAGGGGACAGGGAGAGATTGTGGTCAGGGTTAGGCTACATAACATGGAGTTAGGGGACAGGGAGAGATTGTGGTCAGGGTTAGGCTACATAACATGGAGTTAGGGGACAGGGAGGGATTGTGGTGAGGGTTAGGCTACATAACATGGAGTTAGGGGACAGGGAGAGATTGTGGTCAGGGTTAGGCTACATAACATGGAGTTAGGGGACAGGGAGAGATTGTGGGGAGGGTTAGGCTACATAACATGGAGTTAGGGGACAGGGAGAGATTGTAGTCAGAGTTAGGCTACATAACATGGAGTTAGGGGACAGGGAGAGATTGTGGTCAGGGTTAGGCTACATAACATGGAGTTAGGGGACAGGGAGAGATTGTGGTCAGGGTTAGGCTACATAACATGGAGTTAGGGGACAGGGAGGGATTGTGGTGAGGGTTAGGCTACATAACATGGAGTTAGGGGACAGGGAGAGATTGTGGTCAGGGTTAGGCTACATAACATGGAGTTAGGGGACAGGGAGAGATTGTGGTCAGGGTTAGGCTACATAACATGGAGTTAGGGGACAGGGAGAGATTGTAGTCAGAGTTAGGCTACATAACATGGAGTTAGGGGACAGGGAGAGATTGTGGTCAGGGTTAGGCTACATAACATGGAGTTAGGGGACAGGGAGAGATTGTGGTGAGGGTTAGGCTACATAACATGGAGTTAGGGGACAGGGAGAGATTGTGGTCAGGGTTAGGCTACATAACATGGAGTTAGGGGACAGGGAGAGATTGTGGTCAGGGTTAGGCTACATAACATGGAGTTAGGGGACAGGGAGAGATTGTGGTCAGGGTTAGGCTACATAACATGGAGTTAGGGGACAGGGAGAGATTGTGGTCAGGGTTAGGCTACATAACATGGAGTTAGGGGACAGGGAGAGATTGTGGTCAGGGTTAGGCTACATAACATAGCAGGTTTTGTAGAAGGTTGAGATACAGTACTCTAGTTAACTGTAGGTGACCTGACCAGGTACTACACCTTGGAGGCCCTCCAGCCACATATAAATTCTGTGTTATCTGTCACAGAGTCACCACCTGTATGACTGGACTAGTCTTTACGTCAGGTCTGTGAAACACAATCTGTGCTTGCTGTTCAGATTAAGACGGAAAACAAATCTACAATTTAATACACTGCATGACATCTTTCCCTGTCTAAATTTAAATAAACTTTTACCATGATCATAATGTATACAATTTTAGAAACTAAACTACCAGGCTTTAATACTATCTCCTGTTTTAATGCACATGTACTAGCCTCTACCTGATACCAATAAATGTATCCTAATGTACAAATCTATACTACCTTTGCATAATTTATAAGTTATAAAAAAAGACTCAAATACTTAGGTTGTTAATTGGAAAAATGTCAAAATGACTGATATAGCCTAAAGGCTTATCAGATATAAAAACAGTAATTATACACACTAAAATCTTCTATTGGCACAAAGTTGTGATAAGTTAGTCCTGTTACCGACAGTCTCTTATACAGGTAAAACAGAAAATCTGTTACCGACAGTCCCTTATACAGGTAATACAGAAAATCTGTTACCGACAGTCCCTTATACAGGTAAAACAGAAAATCTGTTACTGACAGTCCCTTATACAGGTAATACAGAAAATCTGTTACTGACAGTCCCTTATACAGGTAATACAGACAATCTGTTACCGACAGTCCCTTATACAGGTAATACAGAAAATCTGTTACTGACAGTCCCTTATACAGGTAATACAGACAATCTGTTACCGACAGTCCCTTATACAGGTAATACAGAAAATCTGTTACCGACAGTCCCTTATACAGGTAATACAGACAATCTGTTACCGACAGTCCCTTATACAGGTAATACAGAAAATCTGTTACCGACAGTCCCTTATACAGGTAATACAGAAAATCTGTTACCGACAGTCCCTTATACAGGTAATATAGAAAATCTGTTACCGACAGTCTCTTATACAGGTAATACAGAAAATCTGTTACCGACAGTCCCTTATACAGGTAATATAGAAAATCTGTTACCGACAGTCCCTTATACAGGTAATACAGAAAATCTGTTACTGACAGCCCCTTATACAGGTAATACAGAAAATCTAACAACTTGTTCAGCTGTATATGTTATTCTAGTGTACATGTTAGGTCTACAAAATCCTGAAAAAGTCATACAAAGACCTATTAATTATTTTGTAGATCATATATTAACGTTGCATATTGTTTGATAATTCCTTCTTAAAACATTCATGACATTGAATGAATTATAAGCCCAGGGGTCCAACAATTTTTACTCAAAGAGATAAACTTTTTACATGCAATGAAATCCTAAAATGGTTATTATTACCATTTGTCACTGAATTGCAATAGACAGAATTTGGACTGGTTTTCACAAACCATGGGCTTATTGGTGGAAAATATGGTACAATTATGTATACATGTAATTAGGTTCTGACTAACACAGTTATTGTACGTATGAGTTGACATCACTGCGACAAGTGATGACACAATTACACATTTACCTTGTACACTGAAATTGCACAGCCTTAAAAAGTTAAAGTTTATCTACATCATCAGTATGGTGGGATAATACTTTCATTTTATGTAATTTTATATACATAATTTTTGTGTAAACTTAACAATAGACCATAAATAAAAATACCACATAAAACTATTGTCATGTATACATTAGAAATACACTGTACAGGTAAATATGCAAATTAACATCCTTTACAGAAATACAGAAATACGAATGATCAGTTTGGGAGATGAAAGTTGTATTAGTGTTGCGCTGATAATCGAAAATAAGTAAAAAAAAAAAAAAAAAAAAAAAAAAGGAAAAAGAAAAGAAAACTAATCATCAATGACCATTTTCAATAGGCAATTAATCCTAAATTTCTGAAAGTGTTTGTAAATCTTCGGCTTTGCATATTTTTGTAATGTTACCAAACCAAGATCTTTAATATTTTACAGATCAATATGTTTTCAAGTAATCAAGGAAATTGAATACATGTATATTAACATGTACAACTGTAACATGTTAAATGCTTTGTTTGTGTTCAATATTAAAAATATTGATAACAAAGGCTAAGACGTGTAATAAATGTTTTGAGATGTAAATATATTTTCTACAAAAGGGTAATTCTGTGCTAAATTTAGAAAACCAATAATATAAATATAATTATAATCAATCGATTTTGAGTTTCCGATTATCGATTCTGAAAGTAAAACTGGTTCCCATCACTACCTTGTATAATACTCTAGATCTACACATCTGTAGATAGGTTGAGGACATCCACTAGCATCTAATTTGATTTGTGACTCTACAACTCCTTTACCTTCATCACTGTAGCTATAGGAGACAAGACAATAAGATCTATGGAAGTCTATGGAAGTCACATATCACTAATTCGTCCCATCAGGATATAAACATGTATACCTATCTTTAATTACCTGTATCAGTATTGTCGTACATGAGGATGATGGCGTCAACTTTGTATACATTGTAGATTAGACAATAACAAAGAACAACACATGACTACCTGGTATGGAAAACAGGGCACTTAAAGAAATGATAAATCTTGGTCCCTGTGATCTTGATTGAAATGGCAATCTAATTCATCTCCAGAGTTGCAAATAATCTTCTTAATATATATTGATATACACTGTACATCACAGAAGCATACAAGACGTTAGACATTTGAATATTATACAGATAATATGAACGTCACAAAATATAGACATGGATATTCAAATATTATACAGACAATATTAACGTCACAAAATATACACAGCTCACAACAATGCAAACAAGACATCAGACAATAACATTTTATAAAACAAATTATGCAAATATCAGAACAAATATCTTTATAGAACACCATTTTAGGCCAAGAGACCAAATAATTTGCAGAAACTTGTATGATGTATGTCCAGTGATCATGATGTACCATAAAACTTTGGGAGATTCTTGGACAAACTGTCTAAATACATTTATTATAGTGACTTTATATTAATTAATTACACAGCCACTCTAATGACAATGGAATGTAACATTTAAATGGTGGCAGTGACCACATTACCCTGCATACATCATACACAGTATAATACCATAAGGATGCTTTATATTATAAATATCAAATAACAATACAGAAAATATAAATAGTTTAAAATGTGTATTCTTGGAAACTTTTGCCTCAGGGAATTTTCACCCTATGAGTATGACATAAAATTATGTTTTTATGTTTTTGACCAATTAACCATATGTGAAGTATTTCAGTAGGTAGAAGTGGAACTTTTTCTCTTCTGATTCTGTGAAAATAGCAAATTAACAAAGGCAAAAGTTTCCCAGTATACAGTATAACTTTGTAAGATCTGATGAACAGAAGCTTACATGTGACCAGACCAAGTTTTATGCATAGGAATGAATATGATTTAGCAAGTGTCAACTTCATTAATATGTAATTAATTAGATATTAACATATAATCATTGTAAATTATTACAGATTTCATTGCACTGCAATCTCTTAAAATTGAACAAAACAAAGTTATTCAATATGACTAACACCATGTTATAAAATAACAAGCTACATTTCCTTGACAAAGATGCACTATATATTCTATCACATTTGTCTAAACACATATCTCATTGTTGAGATAGTCACGACGTATCACAGTCTTGACACACCCAAAACACCAGCGAGCAGACGGCATCTCTAGATTTTCCATTGACTCGATTTCCAGAATTTTCTTACTCAGGTCGATCACCTTGACGTTCTTCAAGATATTATTGTCGGGTGTCTTGCCTCCCACTAGTAAAATCTTGCCTCTGTACTGAATGACTTCAAAGTGATGTTGGCTGAAGTTTGGAAGTCGAAACCTGAGTTTGCCCAAAGTCTGAATAGAAGCTTCTGAAGAAGTAGAAGAGCATGGTTCAGTATCAGAAACACTTGTATCGGAGTTGGAAGAATCCAGCCGGCCACGAGGAGATGATGCATGAAGAAGATTATTCATGTGTGTTGGGTCCTTGAACTGAAGTACTCGTCCATCTGGAGCCAACACGTACACATTTGTATCCAAGGACACAGTCCGAGTCAGTCTACAGGTGAAGGGGAGGTCACCGATGATGGTACATGTCCTCATTCGGGAGTCAAAGCACTGGACAGAGTTAGAGTCTTTGTCCGACTCTGTGATGCCACCGAATACAAACACCTTCTCTCCAATGACTGAGGCAGAGGTAGACCTCACACCTAGGACTAAGTCACCAGCATTGGTCCACTTCTCTGTCTGAAGACTGAACTCTTCGATACTTGTAATTGCTGGAGCACGTCCATCCCGGCCTCCGATCACAAAGATAGAGTCAGTGACTGCTACCATGACATGGCCACAGCGGCCATTACACAGAGAGGCACACACTTCCCACTGATTTTTGTGTGTTTTGTACTCTGCCATACCCTGGAGTTTCAGCCATCCTCCAGATATAAACAACCTGTCTGCATACGTGCAGGCAGCAAACTCATAACCAGGGTCATATGGGAGAGAGGGAAGATAGAACCATTTGTGCTGCTGAAAACTGAAACACAGAACTTCCTTAGTGGTTTGGTAGCGAGGTGTTGTAGATAGAAGCCCTCCTATCACCACCAACACATCATCCTTTGACCCGTTCTGTCGACAGCTCGCCTGAGGTGATGTGAAGTCTTGGCGACGAGAAACACATGTGTGGTACCTCAGTGCATCTAACAGAGATCGCATACATCTGGAATCAGTCTTGATATAGGGATTTTTGTCCATGAGATTAAAGAGGTAGTCGCTGGAGACTAGGGGGAGGTGTAGACTTGCCAAGATCTCATGCAGCTTCTCCTGCCTGGCCTCTGTACTGTGGTCAATCCACTGCATAGCCACATCACACACAAACTCCTCACTGGGGGAGTTTAGGTCATCACTACTGATGATACTGACAAGTTCATCTGCATCTAGATTAGGAAAATCTTCTGTTGTAGATATCACCGGGAAATTTTCTAAAATGGTTATCCACACTTTGTCTGCTAGTTTCATCCTGTTGTGTGCTTTAGCAATCTTCCATATTCCTATACAATTTTCATAGGATGCTTGGGCAAGTAGAAACTCCTCACAACGCTCTTGTAGACACGGAATCTGCATCAGAGAAGCTGCTTGGAAAACTTTTTCTACATTAAGTTCACAAACAACATTTTCACCAGTGTATATGTACTGTAAGACACTATCAAAGATGTCCTGGTCTATGTCATGTAGTGTCACAAGGTTGTCCAGGTTCTCACGCATGTCATGTGAAAACATAGCCTCGAAGTAGGGCGAAACAGCACCGAGGACGACTTTGTGGCACAGGAAGCGTCGCTCTCCGACCTCCACTGTCACGTCCGAGTGCTGACCACTTGCTAGCATGGCCTCCATGCCAGAAGATAAGATGGACAGGTATTTCAGTTTGCCTTCCATTACCTGTAAAAGGATAAAAGTCATCTTGTTAGCTTGGTCTAGTGATAAACATGTATAGAATGTACATTATGATCAACATAATTAAGAATAATTATTAAGTTAAAATTATGTGAAATACTTTTGAAAATACACTGATGATGACAATGAGGGTTCAACAGATATATAGTATATGATAAGAGTGTAAGTCGGGATATACATGGATGTCTATATAACCTAGGGAGGATGAGGATGAGGAAAATTTAAAACGCCTATGCCAAACACCCCCCCCCCCCCCCCCCCCCCCCCCCCCCCCCCCCCATCGAAAATCTTATCCCCGAAAGATTGCAAAATTTGCTATAATCATTTCATTTTCCGAAATTTTGGCCCCCAGACCCCTTGCCAAAGTATGTATGTACTTACACTGGCTATATGGGAACAAGGTAACAAACCACACTCCAACTGTAGAGATAGTCACATGGATACAAATACCAACAATGACCCAAAATGGCAACTAACGAGAGATTTTAAATAAACTAAAAAGTATTTTTCAACACATAAGTACATTTAAAATCAAAATTGACAGACAAATAATCTATTGAGTTATATAAATGCACTGCAGACTCTTCAATAAAACTCTTTCATCTATTTTATCACCATGCAAAGTCAATTAGCAACACCTCATGCTATTGAATATCTATGTCAATTTGTTGGGTGTCACTCCGTTTCATAGACCATGACTGGACACATTTCGTTGAAATAGTGATATTCAGTCAAGCTTGTCTAAAAGTCTGATCATTAAACACAGTGTAAGCAATCATTTGGTTTGGTCTGATTTGTTTAATGTCCTATCAACAGCTTAGGTCATCTAAGGACAGCCTCCTGTGCGTGCAATATATGCATGTGTGTGGTGGTTGCGTATGTATGTTTTGGGAGGCTGCGGTATGTTTGTGTGAAGCCTCCTTCAGGCTTGTGATAGTCAGGAACTTTTGCCGATTTATAGTGCTACTTCACCGAGGCATACTGCCGAAGACACCCAGCAGGACACCTCATCCGGTCACATTTTACTGACAATGGGTGAACCAGTCGTCCCACTCCTAATATGCTGAGTGCCAATGCAAGTATAGGAGTAGAAACTTTTTTAAAGGCTCTGGTATGTCTCGGCCAGGGGACACTTCTGAACCCAAATCCAAATCCTTAAGCTTCATCACAGGGGCGAATGCTCAACTCGAGGCCAAAAGTGAGGCATTGTCAAGGGAGACATTAGGTAAAAGAGAGTTGTTCAGAAAGAAGAGAAAAGATCAGATCCAAAATTTAGTCGCCCCTTACGATCACGCAATGGGGGCAGCAGGTACAATTCTGACGCCCTATAGCTACCTGCAGGGCAAGTAAGCAAACAAATCAACTGACATTTTCCCTTTAACATAAATCAGCCACAACTAATATCTGTGGTATATATAGATCTGCGTCATACAGTAGATCTGTGTCATACAGTAGATCTGTGTCATACAGTAGATCTGTGTCATATAGTAGATCTGTGTCATACAGTAGATCTGTGTCATACAGTATATATCTGTGTCATACAGTAGATCTGTGTTATACATGTGTCATACAGTAGATCTGTCATACAGTAGATATTTCATACAGTATATATCTGTGTCATACAGTAGATCTGTGTCATACAGTATATATCTGTGTCACACAGTAGATCTGTGTCATACAGATCTGTGTCATACAGTAGATCTGTGTCATACAGTATATATCTGTGTCATACAGTAGATCTGTCATACAGTAGATCTGTGTCATACATTACAGTATATATATGTGTCATACAGTAGATCTGTCATACAGTAGATCTGTGTCATACAGTAGATCTGTGTCATACAGTAGATATCTGTGTCATACAGTAGATATCTGCGTCATACAGTAGATCTGTGTCATACAGTATATATCTGTGTCATACAGTAGATATGTGTCATACAGTAGATCTGTGTCATACAGTATATATCTGTGTCATACAGGAGATGTGTCATACAGCTGTATATCTGTGTCATACAGTAGATATCTGTCATACAGTAGATCTGTGTCATACAGTACTAGTATATATGTGTCATACAGTATATATCTGTGTCATACAGTAAATCTGTGTCATACAGTAGATCTGTGTCATACAGTATATATGTCATACAGTAGATCTGTGTCATACAGTATATATCTGTGTCATACAGTAGATATCTGTGTCACACAGTAGATCTGTCATACAGTAGATCTGTGTCATACAGTAGATCTGTGTCATACAGTATATCTGTGTCATACAGTATATATGTGTCATACAGTAGATCTGTGTCACACAGTATATATCTGTGTCATACAGTAGATATCTGTGTCACACAGTAGATCTGTCATACAGTATATATCTGTGTCATACAGTAGATGTGTCATACAGTAGATCTGTCATACAGTAGATCTGTGTTATACAGTAGATCTGTGTCATACAGTAGATATCTGTGTCATACAGTATATATATCTGTGTTATACAGTAGATCTGTGTCATACAGTATATATCTGTGTCATACAGTATATATCTGTGTTATACAGTAGATCTGTCATACAGTATATATCTGTGTCATGCACACAGTATATATCTGTGTCATGCACACAGTATATATCTGTGTCATACAGTATATATCTGTGTCATACAGTAGATATCTGTGTCATACAGTAGATATCTGTGTCATACAGTAGATCTGTCACACAGTATATATCTGTCATACAGTAGATATGTGTCATACAGTAAATCTGTGTCATACAGTAGATCTGTCATACAGTAGATATCTGTGTCATACAGTTTATATCCGTGTCATACAGTAGATCTGTGTAATACAGTAGATATCTGTGTCATACAGTAGATATCTGTGTCATACAGTAGATCTGTGTCATACAGTAGATATATGTGTCATACAGTATATATCTGTGTCATACAGTATATCTGTCATACAGTAGATATGTGTCATACAGTAGATCTGTGTCATACAGTAGATATGTGTCATACAGTAGATCTGTGTCATACAGTAGATCTGTGTCATACAGTATATATCTGTCATACAGTAGTATATCTGTGTCATACAGTAGATCTGTCATACAGTAGACCTGTGTCATACAGTAGATATATGTGTCATACAGTAGATATGTGTCATACAGTAGATATCTGTGTCATACAGTAGATCTGTGTCATACAGTACTAGTATATATCTGTGTCATACAGTAGATATCAGTGTCATACAGTAGATCTGTGTCATACAGTACTAGTATATATCTGTGTCATACAGTAGATATGTGTCATACAGTAGACCTGTGTCATACAGTAGATATCTGTGTCATACAGTAGATCTGTGTCATACAGTAAATATCTGTGTCATACAGTAGATCTGTGTCATACAGTAGATATCTGTGTCATACAGTAAATCTGTATCAAAAAGTAGATCTATTTCATGGAGTTTATCGGTGTCAAAAATCAACAGATTTATATATGGCCTATAATGAATCATTAACAGTGTGATGTAAATAATTTCTATAAAGTTACCCGAGTCATGAACATTATATCCTTTCCAAAACTTCATTGTAATTAAGGGGATATAACTTTGGTTAAAAATCAGTCTGCAACCTCAAAAATTGAGACTTTGTAATTGTTGTATTTAAAGTAGTTTCACCAAATATGTGATTGTAGATTGTGTGAAGTCTGCAGAGAGACAGATACAATGTATCGTCTTCAATAACAGGTTCAGAAAAACTCATGAAAATGCTGTCTGATGGATGAAAACCTGGTGAAATATTGCAAAAGCTGTCGGTTTTGATGTCCAGATTTATTAAGAGCCCAGGTCGCATTCTGCACATTGTACTTGTATTCAGCCATCATAATTTACCATTAAATCCTGTATTAAGATTGGTCACCATTCATCAGTTACACCGACATCAGGCATACCATGCATACTCAAGTGCCTCAATTTTGTCTGCATAAATTATGCAGCAGCAGTTTTGCTATTACTTTACTATTATTTTTTGGGGGAAAAAATCAGATGATCTCATGACTTATGTTCTGATTTGCATGCATGCTGCCTTCAAATTGTGCGGAGTCTCACAATTTGAACATTAATTACAAACAAACTACGCAGTAGCAGTTTTACTACAATAAATGTATATTATTTTTTTTTTTAAATCAAATAATCATGTGACCGACGTTCTGATTTGTGCACCTCACGATGACATGAAACTAAAAGCAAATTACTTGGTATACATAATATATAGTCATGGGTGAAATTCACTTCTACATGGTTGTTCTTTATATATCTATTACTTTAGATGAAATATTTATTAATTTCAGCCATATTTTATGTCCATTAAAAGCGGGTTTTATGGCAGTATCCGTATCGGTAAGGACATATACATAGACAATGAATCTTTCAATATAGATCATGATAAATCATGAATACTCTGAGTCTTCATTAATTAATCATATTTTATCTTCTCCAATTTAAAATTATATTTATTAATCATTATATATAGGACAGCTTGAACCAGAATCAATTTCAATTTGAGGTGATTGAGTATATGGTGTAATTACAAGTAACAAATTATATCCTGACCGTGCTTGGGCTCGAACCAATGTAGCAACACTAAACGAAGATGGACTCCAACAGGTTCACACAAATTTCCACCAGCCAGAGCTAGTATGGAAAACAACACTCTACGTATACTTTCATCTTTATCCTCAGACAACCCCAGTTCTTTACAATACTCCCAATGATGCCCTCCTCGAGTGTCTCAGCTTTGCATTTGGTTAGACACAAAGACACATACAACAGCACCAGATTTGAAATAGTGAAGCTTATGAGTAACAAAAAATATCCAATCTTCATTGGGACTTGAAGTAGTGACCTATCACTGTAAGTTTACATGTACATATGGAAGATGACCTATATGCACTATCAGTATCACCACTAGGCTAAAAGGACATTCCTATTGTCTCTTAACATTTTAAATCTGATCTCCCATTTATTCATTGGTATCATTTAAACATTCCCCGATTAAAAGTTATTCAATGAACAGAAAGAACAGCTAGATGTGACAATTGCATCCACATTTATCTCGCCACCAGTATATCTATATTGGCTGATCGAAATCTCAATAGTCATAAATAAATACAAAATTGTAGATTGTATATAATACTGGTATACTCTATTTTATAGGAAGACTAATGAAAAATATTCTGCCCACATGGGGCTCGAATTAGTGACCTCTCACTCTCTTCAGGTTGGAGAAAACTGCCATTTTCAGCTATATAGCTGATTTCAGCTACTCTAGCTAAACATAGCTACTAGCGATAGCTGGATTCGGCTACTTCAAAACAATTTACCTGTTGACGTGTCAAATACACAAAGTCGCACGTGCACCGCAAAATGATCCGGCAGCCACCCTACCAGACACAGTATTTAAACAACTTTCATGAATATGAATAAAATTTTTTAAAAAAACCGACATCGTTATGTTCGTGAAAGTTGTTTAAATACTGTGTCTGGTAGGGTGGCATACCCGATCATTTTGCGGCGCACATGCGACTTTGTGTATTTGACACGTCAACAGAAATCAGCTATATAGCTGAAAATGGCAGATTTCCCCAACCTGCTGTTAGCATGCATGTGCACCCTACCATTAGGTTAAAGGTAAATTTCTGCTAGTGTGAACTAGGGACATATGCATACTGAGTATGACTATGTCCCCATCTGATTTTGTACTATATATACTAGGTGACCTCATTATTATATACTATATCCATTTTTACACTACTCCCTCATTCAAAAAGTTTTTAACTCCAAAGACAACTGCAAGTAAGTCTTACTGAGGCACCAAACTACATGTATACCAAAAATATGTAATATATGAAAAATATCTTGCCAATGTCCAGGCTCAAACTAGTGACCTCTCACTACTGATGCAGAAATCCTACCACTAGTATAGGTTAAAGGGAAATTCCTGCAAGTCTGTCCAGCTAGTAGGCCAGTAAGATGACCTATAATATATTTTACATTATAGGCCTTCAGAACTCGAGGTAATTCATTTAAAGTTTGGCAAGCTCTGATCATGTACACTAATATTTGACAAGCTAAGCACACAGGCCTATATGTTATGTAATACCGCTGCTCTTTTGCGTTACTTGAGCGTGTATCAGAGCATTGATCAGATTAAATTGAACCCATGTTTTTCATTGAACCTAATTTGTTTTGTGAACTACCCTCACCTGCTGGTCATGGATCAGTAACCACCCCACGGCGCATAAAGTACGCTATATAGTTCCAAGTTGTTTAATATTTTGGCTACAAGATATGTGTTATTTACAGTTAACGTGTTTTGCACCTTACCCGAGATATTGATAACAGAGGTTCGTAAGTGATCAGGCAAATATATATATTTATTATAATCACAAAAGATTGCGCAACAAAAACACTTAAATCACAGGTCAGTCAGCTGTTCGTTCTTTGTCGTCGTCAACAAATTCAATGAGTACAGACCTGGGTTATATTTTTCTCCACTACGTCGTTACCTACCTGTACGTTTGATCGTTGAGGTTCCATCCATACAAATACTCCGCCTATAGCTGGCTGTCACAATCCAAGTCTTTTATGTCATCTCGCGGATTTCAATTAAATTTTAATGAGGAAGGAACTCCGCACATTTCCGTACGTTTCCAAAACATCACCAGTGTCTAACAAACGCTTGAATAAGATATACTACAACAAAACACAGCAGAGATCATGACTAAGTCTACTGTGGCGGGAAAAATAACTTGAAACCGTTGACATAATATTTACGGAGTGCCGTTTTACTTTTTTATTCCAATTTAGTGGTATCACTTAGTCCTTTTAGTGATGTCAGATAATCATTAGGGATATCACCTATTTAAATGTTGACTTGCGGCAGGTTTTAATTGTACATAGTGATATACAGGGTCGCTGGTTCGATCCCCGGTGGAGGCACACTACTCTTTCCTGTTACAGACTAAAAGCTCACTAGATGGAAGTAAAAAGTAAAGCGGTGCCCATAGGCCTACAATATATCTCATTGTCATTCAATAACCTGACAGCTAAGTTTGATTTGTATCCAACAAGGCATTTCAAATACATCAATACGATGTTTTAGGAAACTACAAAATACATCAAGTCCGCGCTAACAGGCATGTAAAAGCTGTTAATGCGGCCACTATCACTTAATTAGCTGACGGAGCATGCTTCTTTAGCTCAGGAGGTAGAGCTGTGGCTTATCACTGCGCCGGAGACCCGGGTTCGATTCTTGTCTGGGCACTCGACAGTAATGTGGTTTTCCTGTTCTTTCACAGACACATTAATTTATAATGCACAGCGTAAAATAAAATGAAGGAAAAGAAATAATAGGTAAGGTCCTTTCTGGAGAAATTATATTTATAGTCTGTATATTGTGTAGATTTCTACGCAAATCTATACATGCAGTATCTACCTATACTATCTATCAGACTGCCTTAGTATGAAAGGCCGTTTGTTATGTCAAAAACGAGATCAACTGACGCGCTTTAGGACTTTTAACGCGTTAATGATAGTTTGTCCTCTACACTTCCAACCAAATCCTTCAAAAACTAGGTAGTTAGACCACATCTTATTTGGTTTCATATGCAATTTTGAAATTGAAAAGTTAAAACGTGGCACTTTAATTGCCTGCAAGGAAGATGACTGAACTTAACATGCTCCATGTTTTCTCATTCATTATATATCTGCTCCCCCACTCCCTCTTCTTTTCTCAAATATTAAATGATGTAAACATTTAAATGTTGTTGTATTCGTTCTTTTCCTATGGTGACAGCACCTAAGAAACGAATATTCAAGGACCAGGAGAAGGATAATCAAGGCACAGGATGTGATGGACAATTGTACAAGCAGTGAGCTTAGAATAGCGATCAGTAATAACTTCTGTCGTCGGCGTAAAGATCACATACATTTTGTGATAATATGCTTATCAAAACCTACCTGTTTGTCTTTCCATAGATTGAATATACACCGGGTGATACCGGAAGTTACGAATCCGACGGGGAGTATCTACCCGAAGGGGGTAAGGACATGGCTGGGGTATGTTTTATAGTGATACATGGCATTTTAACATACTCTCTGAAATATGATGATGCCCACGGAATTCTACGCTACTCCTTTATACATATCAGAAATTCGTTAATCTCATAACCTTGCCGTGTTTGATTGATGCTCAATATTATGCAGCTGCTCTACTGTCAAACGACGAATTTGCTATGATTTTTGTCAAAAATACCCAATAATCGCGATCAAAACACGATGGACAGAGTTTTGGTATTAAACATTGACTACAATAAACTATTAGTAATCAACAATTTGTTTGGATTACAGCTATAAAGTACCTTAATTGGCTAATTATAATGACACGAAAAAATTCCGACGGGGAAAATCTCTCTCCAATATCTGAATCCGACGGGGAATATCAGTACACAAAGTCGCGACTATGTGATACTTAAGCATTGAGCTTCTTTCATTTGGAAGTTAAGGGCTGATGAATGCCAACTGCACAAAGGCAGCAAGAAGCGCTAGCGCACTTCATTAAATTTGCCTTTGCCGGAAAGATGGCATCGCCCGATTCCTCCGAAAATGCGTTATTGCAATTTTTGTACTCAAATTGAAAACGAATATCATTTCCTTATGGAATGTCTCTTATACTCAGAAATTAGGTCATTTTTTTTTTTTTTGTATAGGAAATATTATGTTAGACCTAATGTGTTTAAATTTATATATGTTATGACATCAGAGAACTGTACAAGCATTCAAAACCTGGCCATGTATATTTACAAAGCAAATGAAATACTGTTTAAGAGACATATGAAATTACGTGTACCGGTTTATTATCATTCGCTTACTTTATGGTAATACTGTTTTTCATGTTTTAACATTCCTCGTAAATACTGCGACGAAATGTTTCATTTATCAGTGTATCAGTGTTATTGGCTGAAATCGTATGCAAGTAGTATTATATCTATAACTGTTCCTACTGAGTATTAATCCTAGTCATTGTTTAGCCTATCAATAACAAAGGATTCATTGGCAGCAGGTCATATGATAGTACTTTTTTACGACCAGCTGGGATGGGGAACCCAGTCCGTCTCCGAGGCGAAGGTTATCTTTTATCAAATTAATTAATAACAGCTTGTTATTCAATTAATTTGCAACAGTTATGTTTGAAGAATTTAAGTAATATTTTTATTGTACCCGCATATACAATATTGTCTAATAACTGGGCTACTGTAATTATGTATAGCTATTCCTCAACCGACTTACTTCAAATGATTCATATAAAAAGAAATGAAGGGTCAAATCAAGGTATTGTAATTGGCGTTTGCTCGACATTCATAGTTTTCACAGGTCTTTGAATCCAGCATCAGTTCGCTTTGATATTTTGCACATAAAAAAAAAAGATTTTCAAATTCAGGCTATTCCCAATACCTTGTCAAATAAGTATTTTACAATGCTGCAACTTGCAGGTGATTACATTATTGTACTAGTCTATTATCTTATCATTTGTTAGAATCGCGTCACTTGATAAATATACTTTTGGGTGATAATGAATAATCTTGTACATTATAAATAAAATTAGCGCATTATTGTTAAACTAATAAAATTACTTGGTATTTTTTTTTTTACAATATTTAGTCCAGATTTGTTAATTATCATGCAAACCACAACGACTCGATACCCTTGATACGACCTTGTAGAATGGAGTGCACACCCGGGTTTGTTTATTTGATACATTGTTGAATGGAGTTCACACCCGGGTTTGTTTATTTGAAACATTGTTGAATGGAGTTCACACCCGGGTTTGTTTATTTGATACATTGTTGAATGGAGTTCACACCCGGGTTTGTTTGATACATTACAACCTAGTAGACTGGAGTCGAGAGCCGGATAGAATTAATCGTTACAACCTACCGGGTTTGAGGTCACCCCTACGTGTTTATTTGATACAACCTAGCTGGGTTATGTCGACACCTGGTTGGGTTTTTGGGTTTTATTGATAGAACTTAGAGGATTTCATTTAGACATCCGTTGGTTTTGATTTAACTTATCGAGCTAGAAAAGACACTCGGATGGCTTTCATAGATCCTAAGTGGGCGGAGGCTACACCAGGATGGGTTTAATCGATACAACCCATTTCCACGTGTCGAAACGCCAGTGGGTTCGTTTGATACAACCTAGTGGACAGAAGTCGACACCCTAATGGGTTTAATCGAAATAACATACGTGTTGATTCTATTTAACAACATGACGTCATGGCAGCGTAGTCTTCCACTTGATGCATTATATATTAGGTTTAAAGAGGAAGCCATGATGAGTTCTATGGATACAATAAAGTGGATGTTAAGACTACACCTACATAGTATTTACTGCATAAATGTTGGCGACTAGTAGATTAAATTTCGGACAATTTGTAGGTTCACCATTAATATGGTATTGCCGTTACGATGGGTAACTGGGTTTATTTTGTAACCAAGTTTCCTATTTGAATTGAATATGGCTAAATTGCTCAAGAGTTGAAGAAAACGCCTTTAACTGGTTAAGTGATACGCTGTGATGAGTTTAGCTTATAAAACAAAGTTTAAACCATCAGTATAGCATGTTGTTAACAAGTTAATGACGACAAAGGTAGGTTTCTATCTTGTCGGCACCGGTTTTCCATGAAATATGTGATCTATGAGAGCGGTTTTACCATCTATTCCCATTCAGCGATATCGTCCTGTCCAAGTTTGAAGTGATATCACCAAAAGGGAATAGTAATACTGCGCCAAATACATGTCAGACTGACGACAACTGACAAATTCGTCCTAATGTCGACACGTTTACATGTCTATAATGAAATGAAGTCGACAGTCAATAATCTGGTACTGTCGACACCACCAGGTCAACATAAAGAATTTTTGTTTTCATCACTGGTGGTGAACCATCTGTGTTAATTGTTTCAATTTTACACTTTAGTCCAACGTCAGAAGTAATAAGACACCATTTCAATGTCGAAGTCGTTACTTGAGTTGACAACACGCACTCGATGTCAAGAGGTTTATGGTCAGTGCAATAGGGTCAAGAATCTGAATAGAGTTGAGGCATCAGTCAGAATTCTTCATTTTAATGTCTTTTGACAGAAAGATGTCTCGTTTTGGAATGCTAGTCCGAGTTTCCTCTGGCCCCGACAACAGACTTGCACATGTCTCGTCAGGGCCAGAGGTAAATTGGGATAACATTCCAACAATATCAATCGGTCAAAAGTCTGTTTCAATGCAGTCATTGTTGTCAGATATATGTAGACATTTCTACGTACATATGCAATTAAAAGAATCCGTCTTAATGTCTAGTCTTTGTTGCGAATTATAGTGTCGCTTATCTCAGTTCAAATGTCAACACTCCGGCACATAAATACCCCTCCCTCGCCTCAATCACTCAAAATTAACCCCAACCCAGTAACACAAACATTCGTTCAGCGTCACCGTCTGCTCACAATTTCAAAAAAAACTCAGCAACCACTGTTTCAACAATGTCGATTTGACACATAATTCAGAAGCCTGCACCCTCAGATTCCACTTCGCCAGCTAATTCTTTACAGACTCGAGAGCTCATTTTCAACGTCAACACACCGCGTAGTTTGTATGTCGACATCACAAAATAGTTCAACTGACAACATAATGGTAAATCTCTCTCAGCTCGCTGTTAGTACCGTCTGTTTCAGAGTAAACATGCCTTGTTTCAATACTCCTCTCACGGGTTCAAGAAATCATTCTTTGTTCATTAATACCTCTACTATAATATATATGCTGTTTACACTCGCTCAATAGTAGCGTTGTTACCTGCACACATTACTTTTACCAATATTTAAGGTATATGCATCCTCTCGACCAGTTTTGGGACATTTCGTGACAGGAACGGATAATTACTGCCCAATCACGCAGGTATACCTTCATCACTCGATTGAACAAAACGACAGATGGCCGTATGCATCACCTACTAACGTCAACATGCACAATAAACTTAACCTCGCATCTCAACCCATGCTTATTTGTTTTAAACCGAGTTCGCATTGCTTTTGATTTCACCTTCAAGAATTCATATCATTGTTCTGCCAGCAGTTAAATATTACCAACATTTTCATTCATCTGTGGTCTCGCGATCAGTACCAAGGGGGACAACTCCCAATATAAAGCTTTGATATAAGAAATCGGTCTTCCGTCCACAAGGGGCCAGGACTTTAGTTTACAATACAATCGGTTCCCTTCAACCTAGGTTGCTCTAAACCAAATTTGGTTTTAATGTTATATGGTTATTTATTTATTTTTTTAAAGATTTACCTCTACTTCCTATTCTCCCCAATGACCTTCCATTTTTGCCATCATCTAAACCAGTATACATACTGCTGGACAACATAATACATTATACCAACCAAGTTGGACAAGAAGTATTATAAAGAGAGGACAGACGGAATTCCTTATACCTATCATTTTTGACATGAGGTATTATAAAGAGACTACAGATGGACGACAATGCTGTGTCACAACGTAAACTTAGTACTTACTAGTCCGTTTGACCAGACGAGTTAAAATATTTCACACCGATAAGTACTCTCCTTTGCAGGTACTAAGTTATCATCATCTCTTTTCTAAAATAGTCTATAATCACTAATCAGGTGTACTCATCCTTTCCTGCTACCATGGTACATCAGGTATAAAATCACCCGTTCTCGCTGCAGCAGGTACATACCAAGACTTGTCTTATGTCTCTTCTCTCTTGAGCAGATCATACACCATCTTATGAGCAGGTACACTCTGATAGCATACTGACGAGACCCGATCTCTCCCAGTAGTGAAAGTACACACAACAAAACACATCTCATTACTCACCAACAAGGTATAATATATCCACATGCATACAACATACATGTACGATCACAAGACTCACAACAGGAACTACGACTAAAAATACACTTTTGTAAAATTATTCTTTCCTGCCACAAAAAGTTTTCAGTCTCTGCTCTTCTCGCGAAATAGTCATTCGGATTCTTTCCTCACTTCAAAATCCAATCTCTTGTATAAAGATTAACAGTAATTTCAAACATACTGCACAAAACAATACTAAAATAAAATGCACAAATTTTGTACATTTAAAAAGCAAAAAACTGTTCTATGGCCAGTCTATCACCCTTCCTTGAAACTGGCTCATACTATTGTTTACACACAAGGAAAGATAAGCGTCTGTTGCAGACAATAATTGATAAAACATACGACTCCACTCCATCAGCTCAGAAAAGTTCTTGTACCACATGCTGTTGGTCACGTCTCTCTCTCAAGGTTCTCAAGTCATCCTCTTTTCAATGCGGCTCAGCTCTCTCTGTAGATTAATCCTGTGCAAATATTTCTTTCTCTATGCTCACAAATTGCTGATTGAGGTTATCACCCGTACCCTCTCAACCCAAAATACCCACAAGCTCTCGACCCCAAAATGATATCATGATCCTTCAGCTCTCAAACTAGAAATGAAAATAGTCACTCGAACACTCAATTCAACAAAGAAAAAGCATTCTCAATGCTTCCCCTCATGCTCATGATCACAGGAATCTTTACCTAAGATTGTTGGGAAATAATTGCCTCATGTGATATGAATTTGATTCTTTTTCAACATATTTCCCAGAAATGTAAAAATTAGGAATTTTGGACAGGTACTTATGAAATGAATAGAATGAAGATGGAATCTGTAATGATGACAATAGTGTGAGTATTGTGAACCCCCACCCCAATCTAAACAGTATCAATCCTAACCCCCCCCCCCCCCCACCCTTTTCATTGTTATTGCCCCGTTAGTTCCACCTGTTTTGCCCACTCCAGTTGCTGCTGTAACCCCCGCTGTTTCCACCACTGCCACCACCACTGCTGCTGGCAGAGCCACTCCCACTGTTTCCACCTTCAAACTGTGATCCTGATCCTCCTCCTCCAGACCCAGACCCTGCTCCCCAGCTGCTAAATGACCTCTGGTTATTTCCACTGTCAGGACGTGGCGTATTATTAAAGGGCTGCCCCATTGATGGCTCTGCGTTCCCACTATTATTCTGTCCTCCCATCCCCAGTGGTCCCCAGCCCCCTTGTCCACTCAACACTGCCTGCGCAGCTGCCATCATATTTAGGAAATTCATGCCCATGTTGTCGTTTCCTTCGCCACCTCCAGGATTTCCTTGTGGTCGGTTGCCTCTCTGACCCCATCCTTGGCCTCCTCCACCTCCCTGGGGCATCCCCATTCCCATACCCATACCTCCCATACCCATTTGACCCCGCCCAAAGTCATTGCCACGGAAACCTCCCTGACGATCCCCACCCATCTTGCTGTTGGTCTTTGGTGCAGCGCTGCTTAAGTGGACACTACAACCACAGATGATGTGGTCTTCTCCACAGAGACTCTGAGCCACCAGTGCATCCTGGAAAGTCACAAAGGCAAAAGATCGGAAGGGTCGTGGGATGAAAACATCGGTTACTTCGCCAAACTTTGAGAAATATGTCCTCAAGTCATCCACTGTGATCTTTTCTGAGCAACGAGCAACAAATATTTTACTGTTCAAAGCCCTCTGTGCAGTTTCCTGTAAATATAACAAAAGACATTTCAGAAATCTTTTAATTAGCGAACTACCCATACTCTGATCAGAATCATTATCTCCAAATTTACAACCATTGATGTAGTAAAATAATAACTTTATTTAGTTTTTTAAGTGCTAATTGAGTTCCTCATGCAAACATACAATCACAAACTTTTAAAAGACAACACAATAGCACTATAAAGTCATTGCCTCTGTGTGT
The DNA here is from genome assembly GCF_902652985.1 of Pecten maximus. Lineage (NCBI taxonomy): Eukaryota > Metazoa > Mollusca > Bivalvia > Pectinida > Pectinidae > Pecten > Pecten maximus. The sequence goes on from NC_047025.1 coordinate 31,022,491, forward strand.
ACAGACTGCAAAATAAAATGGACAACTGTAGTAAATACACAAAATTATAAGAGACATCAGTATAATCATGTTTACTTCCTTTGGTTAACACCAGGGGTGTACAACTTCATCTATTGTGGAGCACTAATCCAGCGAAGATTTTGAAAAAAATGTATTTCTAAACATATCTTTCTTTGCAAGGAGACGTAAATTTTAATAAGCCCATTTAAATCTATAAGCTCCAATTGTTGGACTAGTGGTGAATGTGTATACTCCTGGAAAGTTAAAACTAGGCCCCAGTTACATGAACCTTTTTGGATTTACAGAGGAAGGAAACTGTTAAGGAACATTTCCAATTAACATTTTGCCTTTCAAAGAAAAACACTTTTAGCCAAAGAATTTCCAAATTTGACATTATTCTTAAATATCAAGTAAATGAACATTCAATTAACTGGGGCGAGATAATCTCTTCTTACACTAGCACTGACGTTGGAGTTAGGGATGTTGACATCACACCATCGACCCATGATCATGTGGCGCTGCTGTAAACACTTCAACTGGTCCTTGTAGCCACTAAAGCGGATGAATCCAAACCCTTTGGAATTCCCTTTGGCATCACGTTTCACCTGAAATAAAGCAAGGTTATCAATGATTATTCAACTCACCTCTACCTTAAACCATGAGAATAAATTTAGCAGTTTGTATGGTCTTCACTTTAGGTGAATGATTAATAAAAAGAAGTCTACAGAAAACAACATGCAAAAGTTCTAATAAATCGTGAATTTCACAACTGGCTTATTGAAATTTATTGAGCTTTGTATAATTTGTTATCAGAGCAAATGGATTGTCAGCAAAATACGGCATTAAGTACCTGGGCAAGAACAACTTCACCAATATTGTCAGTAAAGTATGCTTTGACATCTTCCTCGGTCGCTTTCCATGGCAGGCCAAGAACAATCAGGTCACTACAGACGTTTCTGGTCTCCATTCGCTTTGTCTTTATGACCGGGTTTTCCATGTCATCTCCCTTTCTTTTGTTATCTGTATTGAACATAACATAAGATAATATTAGGATTACAAATGTTTTGATTTTGTTGTGGATAGTGTATATTTAAAAACTCCTAAGTTTTGATCATCAAATTACAGTGAAAGAATGCATGCATAGCATTATAGGTCTTTCATTGATTGTGCTCCCCTTTGCAGCAATATGAAGCTAATTCAATTTCCTACCAGTGCAGAGACTGCCCTATTACCAATAAGTAACTAAAGTATAGAATAGGAATACAACATTCAAAATACACGACAGACTCTATTTTTATTTTGTCTAGAAACTTACTACTATGCGAATTTCTATTAAATGAGTTATTGTTTATATGGAAGCCACTTTTACGCGTCCATTTTGTATAACACTAGGACGACCCGGTGCAATTTTTACAATGATTTTGCTGAAAATCTCATTGAAATTTTGACTTATATTTTATTGGAAGAAGAAGAAATGCTCCCATTAGATTAATGACCGGTTTAACCCGAACTAAAAGGTAAATAATTTGTCAATACAGACTTGTGCATACAGTACATTTACTACACAAGTCCTTCCCGACGACCCCTTCCCGAAACATCATAATAATAACATTTTCCACCTACCACCCAAGCTTTGAATATGATGAATTTGATTTTCCGTCTCTTGAATTTCTGACTGGGACGAGTTTGGCCTTGGGAAGACAACAATATATGTATCGTTTCCCCATGCCGAGTCTGGTGGGTGAAGCTTTCCATCAATCAGACGGACTCCACGGAAATTGCCTGTGGCCGGATTCCTGAATTTGAGACCGCATGCTCCAGGAAATTGAGCCGCTAGTGTTGATAAAAGCAGTGTTCCGTCTTCCTCACTAGGTATCTCAACAGCTTCATCGGTTTCATTTTCTGATACGCTGATGTAATCGCTCATTGCAGTAGTATCTTCCATTTTGAAGCAAAATTCGTCAGTAGCGTCGGGTACGGTAACAATGGCGTCGGACATTTATTCTTGTAAAGAAACACGCCAATGACGCCGATGTGATGTAGTCAGCGCCACCTATACTATTGGGGGCCGTCTCAAACGTGTAAAACGATACGCCTCAAGAGTCGAGTCTACATACGAATTTTCTGACGATCACTAGTTCTACGTAGATAAGGCAGCTTGAAAGGCGATATTAACATCAGAACCCTTCGGATTAGTCTACATTATGAATAAAATTGTAACAGCGAATAGTCCGTGATGTAAAATAACCGCTTCTTCTGATTAGAATACTGATATAAAACGACCTTTGACGACCCTTTGAAGTACAATTTTTCAAATAATGGATATATGCAACAATGCAGAAGGTACTTATATGAAAAAAGCTATAAAGACTTACCCACACAAATACTTTTATGCAGGTAAACAATAATAAAGGACATATAGTCTGTGTTACAAGATACAAGAAGCTTTATACCACGCCGAAAGCACATGGACAATACATCAAATACACAGAAAACATCAGAAAATTATCTTTGAGAAACAAAGACTGACATACAAATGTATCACAGTGTTAAGAAATGACACAAGTGAATTTCTCAGACACAGTTACTAGAGGTAAAGTTAAAACACTATCAGAGCAAAAGTGTAATATACATGTACATAAATGTATATACTAATATAGCAAAAGGTAAAAAAAAAACATCCAGATTATACACCATTACAGTGTGAGTTAAAAAGAAACTTACTGGAGAAACTATGAAAATTATAAAAAAAAAAACAAAAAAAAAACATGGTAAAATAGTAAAGAGTTTTAGTAAAGCATAAAAATATTAAACAGCGTTCATAACAAAGCAACATAGCAACAAAAAATGGGAAGCACTACATGCGAATCTGAGGGCGTTAGGTCGATTTAGTCCACAAAGACGCCGTGTTAAAATGTGTATACTTTTTCGATATTAAAAAAGTCATTGTTATGGAGAACACATTGGGTTGTAACTGATAAACAGATGGTTGTAGTTCTTCTAAAAGTATCGATATATCTAAAACCACGGACAGGAATCCATCCGAAAACTTACCAGATTGGCTAATCAGGGGATTTTCAGTTTTCACCTGTAGTATCAAAAATTTTCGGTTGTTTTTCGAAAATACTGAAATTTTAGAGGTTGCTAAAACTTGCTGTACTGACAAAGCGGGACAGGCGAGACACTTAATCACATTCAATTCCTGTTAAATCTAGCCTATGACTTTTACACGAAAATTTTCTCTATGCATTTAAAATTTCTAGCAACATGAAAAATTACATTTTCATAGTCAATTCATAATATTATGTTATGTATCTTACTGCGTATTTTATGTTATAACTTTATGTAACAAATGTCATAACCGCATATTTTGTTTGTTTTCAATAAGGGCCTGAGGGGCGGGACCCAATAGAGGAAACAGAGGTTAATCATTAAAATCGCTCCTTGTCCCGAACCACTGACTTGATTTTGATAAAATTGGTGTGGAGCAGGGGAGATCCAATAGGGAAAATATAGAAAAGTAAAAAATAATATACAAATACAATTCCTCTTCTTATGACAGGATTTAGTCAACATTGATTTGAATCATTGTTGGGAGGTGCAGCTCAAAAAGTAGGGAAATATTTGTCAATATAACTGATATGAGAGTATTTTGTCATGGTTATGGAATTATCCAGGTGGTCGATACAGGACCTCTGGTCCTCTTGTTGACGATGGACGTAATACATCATCCTGGTGTTAAGACAGCGCCAAATCGATGACCCATTCCTTCGTGTTCTCTGCTGTTTATCATTATCAAAACATGTACCAGCAGTAAGATTTAAAATGACCTTTAGGATGTTTACGGTAAAACGTTTTGGTCAACATTAAGATCTTTATTATGATATCTATAATTATTTACTATTTCTGTCTACGCTACGAAGACAGACGTAACCTGTCGTCATTTTGATTATGTGACTTCCATCGGATTTGACCTAGATTTGCATGCCGGGTGTCGTCGTGACCTAGATTTGCATGTCGGATGTTGTCCTCACCTAGATTTGCATGCCGGATGTCGTCGTGACCTAGATTTGTATGGCGGGTGTCGTCGTGACCTAGATTTGTATGGTGGGTGTCGTCGTGACCTAGATTTGTATGACGGGTGTCGTCGTGACCTTGATTAGCATGTCGGATGTCGTCGTGACCTAGATTTGTATGGCGGGTGTCGTCGTGACCTAGATTTGTATGGCGGGTGTCGTCGTGACCTAGATTTGTATGACGGGTGTCGTCGTGACCTAGATTTGTATGACGGATGTCGTCAATGAAGCAGCTAGAAGACGCTCCCCCTTCCAGAACACATGGGGTCGTATTCATCAAACCGTACTCATGCTCAAATATACATTTTATGCTCAGATTTAAATACTTTTGATTATAAAACTGAGATTTGATTTAATATTTTTTAAGGATTTGAAGGAATTTCCGAAAGACTTCAGGTGAGATATCATTGTTGATGTTTAGGTTTAATTTTAAACTGTTTTTTTCCTTTTCATGATTTAAACGAGTTTAAAGAAAGTTGGTTTGAACACAGAATTCATGTTTGAACACGAGAATGATTTTTTTTCAAAGGTCTCTATCCAGATCTGTATTACGTTCATATGTTGCCATGGTTTTGTCGATGTTGAGTTAAATACTACAGATTTCGGCTCCGTCTACATGTCGCTATTCTTTGTTGTTTAACAAAGTGAAAACTGAGGGAATATATTGTCGGTAGTATAAACAGTGTTACACATTTAGTTTAAAACTGCTTGTGGTTGATTCATATCTATATAAAGTTTTATAAAGATGTTTAAAGTTTTAGCCATGGGAAATTTCACACTGAGATTTGTTCACCTTTTATTTGGCATTGATCTGGACGTCAGGATCATGTTGAAAAAATCTTAAGAACTATATTCCCTGCGGATGATACCGATATGTTTCGAATGCCACACACAAATTTTAAAGGTTTGAAATATTGTACTGTTAATGCGCTAATTTGCACTTTTGAATGGCCAATGTTGGCGTCATAGCAACCTCTTTTCAGTGCTCTGCGCACCTCATGCGGATGATACATGTTATATTTCTGTATAGCAATCATTCTTTCGAGTCAGAATGTCCCAGGTTAAATCTAGTTTTGTTTTGAAAATCATTCTCTATATTTCCTCTGTTAGACCATGTCCCTATTGTCCTGCAGGTAGGGCATAACAACCTGCTGCCCCCATTGAATGATATACGACTTTTTGGGTCTTATCTATTCTCTGTTTTAATTTCCTTTCCCTAATGTCTATCTTGTCTTGTCTGCCTTGTTTTGGTCTTTAGTTGAGTTTTTACGCCTGTGAGGGAAACTTTGTGTTCTGTCCATTGGCCGAGACATTCTACTCGTGCATATTTAACGATCGTCATTTTGGGAGTGGGAAGGCTGGTTTGTCCACAGGGGCATGTCTAGTCCTTTATCATATATAAGTATTTCTGGCTATTTTTTTTAATAAAAGACTAGACATGCCCCTGTGGTTTGTCTGTTGTCAGTATGAAACCGTGAAGGGCGTCCTGTTGGATGTACCCTAGATGCTGATAGGCCGTTAGCACTGCCAACACAGCCCAAACCCGCCCCAAATGAATCAGAACTACTGTTTATACCATTTGATTCCTTTTGGCCCTGTCATTTTGCCAAAAGGAGCTCCACATCCTCCATTTTTCAGATTTTATTTTCACTCAGTCACGTGTTTTATGCAAGAGGTCATATGATTACACGTCAATAACTACGACCAGAGAAATAAAGATAAACTAAAAATAGATGTACATATTATACACATGACCATATATGATGTTAGTATACTTGTATCATTACCGGGCTCGTAAACTACAAATCTTCGCGTCAATTCTTACAAAGGAACATATTGTACTTCTAATCTCCTATTTCCGCGTTACACTGCAGTCATAATCTTTCCTCCTTTCCACAGTAAGTGGCGTGTGAGAGGCTTTGAATCTTCATATCTTTATGAATAGTGTTCGTCACCGAAAATGTCTTTGTAGAATGAAGTATAAATCAGGATGTTCTCGTCAAGGTTACCCCCCCCCCCCCCCCCCCCCCCCCCCCTTCATTCTACTTCCCCAGCTGGCATTATCCCTCTACTGCCTCGTGAAAGGAGCACATAGTCCGGTCATATGATAATGAATCTTCTTCGTCCAGCAATTTTTTTTGTCGACCGATGTGACCAGTTGCGTATCTAACGCATTCTACCACATTTCAGGAGCAAAACGGCTTTAATTCCATTGCTTGTGCCTTATTGAGCTGTTCGCGTCCCAGACATTCAGTATTTTGGTTGTAAAAACAAGACAAGAGATTGAAGGAAGGCGGGGTATTCATGTCATTAAACACCAATTTAAGCCATTGAGGCTTCTGTATCCTCACAAAGCCAGCGAATAAAATTGTTTAAAAATACGAATGTGAGATAAAGATAACAATGCTAATTGTTTATTTATTTTTTATTAACATTTATTTAACACGAAACAAACATTGAGATATTAGTTGTCGCACGTCACTACTCCACGAACTGTCCGTTTTAGATGTCGTTACAGATATGTTTGTCTCGGCCTTCATCCCCCTCCAACAATGGCATGACTCTGGATTTCTCCTTTACTATCATCTTTATTAAATGTGTTAACTGTCGTGACATTATAGTATAAAACTTTTTTTATAAAAAATATAAGTTATTCGAACATATAGGAGGTTTTACTTTAAGAAGAAAAAAAAGAAATATGAAGTAAATGATGAATACAGAAAAAATGTTTTGTGATTGAAAATCTCCAATGACTGAGAGAGGCTACATGCTATTGAACCTTTTGTCAATTACTACAATGCAAATATAACATACTTGATTAAAGAATGAAATACAATAAACTCACCAAAGCAGAGCGAGACCGATTGACTAGACAATATGAGATCGGACATGAACTGGTTTACACATGCTAGAGACAGTAAGATAGATACATACATCTATATACCGGTATCGCAGATTGTCTATTTTTATCAGATGGATCCAGGAGAGATCTACACATTTGAACTTCGTTGTATCATTTATCTCTGAATCTGAAGTCCTTTTTCTAACATCACCTTATAGAATCAGGGCTTTCACACAAAATGGTGTATTCTAGATATTTGTTTGAAGTCATGTGGAGAGAAAGATGCGAATGGCATCAACGCTACAGATTAATATATTAATTTGGGATTAGTGGCGAAGTATGATATAGTAAAGTACTCATTTATAATCGAGGAATATGGTACAAATTCACATGGTAAGCACGTGCCAATGATTGTAGGATTGGGTTTGTGTGTACCTGTGGTAACCAACACATAATGGAAATGCTGCCAGAACCAGTAGTACCAGTCTGAAATGTATATTATATACAATATTTTGCCTGTAAACATGATATGTGAATGCAATCCATGTTTTTAGCCGCTCCATTAATACATTAGGCGTTTTTTTTATTGTGGTTTGTATTGATTTCGTCACTTATTACTCTTTGACTTGATCCTGGCCCCAGTTTTCATCAATATTCCTCAACTTAATTTTAATAATCAAAAAACATTATTGGGTTTGATAAAAAAAATAATCTTATTTTAGGAATTTTCCCTAATTCTGCAATGCTTTCCCCTGGAAAATATTAGGTTAAGGAATATTTGCGATTAGGAAAATGGAGCCTGGAGTGTCAACCAACCGTGACAGGACCAAGTCCGTTAAGACCCAGAAAGTAACTTTGACAGCCATTCTGTATTGGTGTCACCTCGTTTGAAAGCACGGTTCAAGAAGCCCCTGATGCTATCAAGCAATGCCAATGTAGTATTGTAATATCATAAATCATGTTAAAAACATGCCTCTTTATATTGAACACTTTAGAGAGCAGATAATGTTAGTGTAGTTACAGCGAGGCACCATATCCCCGCTGAACAACAAAGATCACTAATAGATATATAATTCATTAAAATGTTTGAGACCAATTGCAAAAGTTGAACATTTCATCAAACATATAAATAAAGTGTCTATAAATAGTGTGGCAACTTGTCCTTTAAATGGAATGTTATCTAACTTTGGAATGATAATTAAATAAAAATGTTTATTAAGCATCTTTAACATCCAGTGCCATAGTTAGCGCCTCCCGCCTTTATAACTTCCTCCCTGATCTTTTCCACCTTCAGGTCGGATTTGTCGTTGGCCAGTATTTCTATAGCGAAACTCTGTAAAATACGAAAACATATTAAAAGCTCAGCAACAGCAGCGCAACAGAGATGAAATGCGTGTATACTTTTGGGATTTTATATCATTTTTGATCAATTAATTTATTCTCACCGCTCACCATTCATTGATGTTTTGGATAAAGAATACTGGTAATGATGGAGGGATTTATTGTGAGTTTGAAGTGACCATAGTCTCGAATCACTGTAATGTACTAAAAATAATCACCATCCGGTTTACATTTTCAGAACGTCATATCACATGAATTGACCTAGATTTAAACGATGGGTGAAGCGGAAGTCGCTCCTCTTTCCGGAACACTTCTCTATATTCAAATTTATATTTTGATAACTGTTTCCCCTCTTTTTTTATTGACTTTAAGTCAAAATAGTGGTTTTGTTGTCGCGTCATTTTTGTTTTGTTATATTGATCTGTTGAATACTTGAAAATATAAATCCTATGGTAATTAAGTTAGTGGGCTGACCTTCACCTTGGATATTTGTAAATACATGTATAGAAAATAAAATAATTAAGTTAGTGGGTTGGCCTTCACCTTGGATATTCGTAAATGTATAGAAAATGAAATAATTAAGTTAGTGGGCTGACCTTCACCTTGGATATTTGTAAATACATGTATAGAAAATAAAATAATTAAGTTAGTGGGATGGCCTTCACCTTGGATACTTGTAAATGCATGTATAGAAAATGAAATAATTAAGTTAGTGGGTTGGCCTTCACCTTGGATATTTGTAAATACATGTATAGAAAATGAAATAATTAAGTTAGTGGGCTGACCTTCACCTTGGATATTTGTAAATATAGAGACTATGATAATTAAGTTAGTGGGTTGGCCCTCACCTTGGCTACTTGTAGATATAGAGACTATGATAATTAAGTAAGTGGGTTGGCCCTCACATTGGCTACTTGAAGATATAAAGATTATACTAGACTGACCCTTACCTGGAATACTTCTTTTACTTGAGCCTTGTCCGTGCCGACCTTTGCCCTCTTCAGAGGCCCAACGTTTGACCCTATAAAGGTGACTAGAGCGAACTTCTTTCGTTTGCTCATTTCGTCTCCGGTCTCAATTCTGAGAAAGGCAAATCCTCTCTCGTCATCTGTAATAGAAGGTAATGTTCAGTTAAAATCAACACTAATCGTGGTACGTGAAAATTAATTAATTAAAGTAGCCCCACCTCCTACCCACAAACACACTACTCCCCATTAAAGTAGCCCCACCTCCTACCCACAAACACACTACTCCCCATTAAAGTAGCTCCACCTCCTACCCACAAACACACTACTCCCCATTAAAGTAGCCCCACCACCTACCCACAAACACACTACTCCCCATTAAAGTAGCCCCACCTCCTACCCACAAACACACTACTCCCCATTAAAGTAGCCCCACCTCCTACCCACAAACACACTACTCCCCATTAAAGTAGCCCCACCACCTACCCACAAACACACTACTCCCCATTAAAGTAGCCCCACCTCCTACCCACAAACACACTACTCCCCATTAAAGTAGCCCCACCTCCTACCCATACATACACTACTCCCCATTAAAGTAGCCCTACCTCCTACCCATACATACACTACTCCCCATTAAAGTAGCCCCACCTCCTACCCACAAACACACTACTCCCCATTAAAGTAGCCCTACCTCCTACCCATAAATACACTACTCCCCATTAAAGTAGCCCTACCTCCTACCCATAAACACACTACTCCCCATTAAAGTAGCCCCACCTCCTACCCACAAACACACTACTCCCCATTAAAGTAGCCCCACCTCCTACCCACAAACACACTACTCCTCATTAAAGTAGCCCCACCTCCTACCCACAAACACACTACTCCCCATTAAAGTAGCCCCACCTCCTACCCACAAACACACTACTCCCCATTAAAGTAGCCCTACCTCCTACCCACAAACACACTACTCCCCATTAAAGTAGCCCCACCTCCTACCCACAAACACACTACTCCCCATTAAAGTAGCCCCACCTCCTACCCACAAACACACTACTCCCCATTAAAGTAGCCCCACCCCCTACCCACAAACACACTACTCCCCATTAAAGTAGCCCCACCTCCTACCAATAAACACACTACTCCCCATTAAACCCTACCTCCTACCCACAAACACACTACTACCCATTAAAGTAGCCCCACCTCCTACCCACAAACACACTACTCCCCATTAAAGTAGTCCCACCTCCTACCCACAAACACACTACTCCCCATTAAAGTAGCCCCACCTCCTACCCACAAACACACTACTCCCCATTAAAGTAGCCCTACCTCCTACCCATACATACACTACTCCCCCATTAAAGTAGTCCCACCTCCTACCCACAAACACACTACTCCCCATTAAAGTAGCCCCACCTCCTACCCATACATCCAGGGATAACGTTAACTAAGTTCGAATGCTTGGAATTTCGAGGATGTTCAATTCGCGGAAGTTTGGAGATATAAAATAGTCTACCTACGATCTGTTCTATATATTTATTTCATCTAAGCCAAAATCGATTTTAATCGTGACTTGGCGAAATTGCCTTCTTTAAGTTTTTGAATTAGAATCCATTTCCTTTTAAAAGATTTTATATCTGACCCCATTCAATCACGTTTAAGGTCATTCGATTAAGGTTATGAAGAGGCAAAAGTTATCCGTAGACTTTGTAATGGAGGTCAGACTAATTTCCATGGTTGAGCAACAATTTATAGTCACCAATAATCAATTCTTCTCACTAAAAAAACTAGCTTGAAATAAAAATAACTTATCTTTATGAAATGTACAAATATACAAACTTTCCTAATGAAAAAAAAGTTAGCTAAACTATACAAAATCGACAATTCGTTCTACTTAAGGAGTTAACAGTCCCAATTTCCGGTCTTTGAAGGAGTTACTCCTAGCGATTTCCGGTCTGGCAAGTGTTTGGCAAATGTTTGTGCGCAGAGATAAAAACTTGCGGAAGTCAGCACTAATTCATTTGGGTGAATGTAGTAAATATAAAATGGGAAAGCAATGACCATAATTTGACCAAAGCCATCCTAAAATTATCTTACTTATATTTCCCTACTATTATTTGGTCGATTACGTTGATAACCGACAGTTCTCGGACTCATTTACTGCAAATTAACTCAAGTAAGTGTGCCGAATCAGCAAAATAAAAGGCACAAAACACTACATATGTAAATAATACATTTATGAATGCTACATATTATATGAAGATTACAACCTGTCGATATGGCAAGCCAAGTGGTCACTTGTTCATACTGTTAATCAAAAATTTAATCCAATCATGTATCTTATTTATATAAGATATATATTTTATGAAATGTATCATTGTAGAATATTTCGTAAATGATCTCATAAACTTTAAACATTATAACTATTTTCTGATCAAATGAATATGTAAAATAACTTTAAATATCTTAAATCATTCAACATTATCATCGTTGCTCCATGAATGAATGACTTGCCATACGTCCGACCTAAATGCATACGTAAGTGCACAATTAGACTCTTTATACGGAACGCTGCTGGTGAAATTACATATTGATTGACTTTATCTGGAATTTATATTTATAAATTGATATTTAGACATGCCCTGAACACGTGTTATTTATACATGTAATATACTACTGATAGACATTTCATATATTTTTTGTAATTTTCCGTCAGCAAGGTGTCACGATTTCATATGACTAAGTGAAACATTCAATGCATTCTTGACGTCCAATGCATATTTTTCTGTTTGATAAAACAGTACATGTATGTAAATGAGCATCACCACACCTCTGCTCACAAACTGACAACATGAACATCACAGAGTGTACACAACGCACTATACATCATTCGTCAACATTACACCGATATTGTCATTTATCATCGCAGGTACTTTTTCTTTCCTTTCTATTTATTTTTTTACGCTAAGCTTTAATATTCTCTTCACCTGACCTTACCCCATTAACTCCAGCTAATTAATATGTTGTCTCTTAGACTCACGAAACCATACAGTTGCCAATGTTTCTTTCCTTTATCTATTATTTCTGATTAAAAAAAACCCAATCCTTTTTAACAGAAGAACAAGAGAATACCCGAAATCCACATACACTGTATCTTAAACAGTTATTTCTGTTGGACTGATGGGATTTTTGAAATAAGTCATGGTAAATGAAAAATCCTCTGATAATTAAATTTTGTTAACAAGTGTTCACTAAACCATATATCCGTTCCATATAGTGTTCAATAGTGAGGATCACTTTTATACGTGTGTATACCCGTTCAAAGGTAATTGCATCCAGATGTCATAGGTCAAAGATTAGAGTGGATATCGATTTTGATTGAGGAAGGGGGCCGTCACGAAAGACAATTAAATACAGGGCGAGACATGATCCTTACCGAGCAGTTTAAAGCTAATGTGCTGACGTCATCAAACGCTGTTAGGTATTACTAAGCTCAATAAAATTTCAAAACCACCCTCTAAACGACCCCTCATTGGTGACCCCGGGGTCACCGTAACGTATGTCTTCCTGTCTGCTTCAGTCCATTTCCTAATAAGGCTATCATTACGTATACATGCGTGTGTAGTAAACTGCACTTTAACGACACGGGATGCTATTCGGGTCTCGTGACTTGGGGTCAAGGTTATTACGTACATCAATTACAGAGGAAGATTTACTACAATAGCTAATACACTGTTCTGTATTGGAGAGCAGTATATGTGTCGAATGCGGACATATTTCATTCAAAACGGAGTGTATGATACCATGGGGACTTGGCAGGAATTCCCAACCCACGCTCTATACATGTATCTATTATAGTATGTCTGATTCCTGCGATTGCGGAAATATAATATCATCATGCACATCCTTTAGTGAAAAAGTCCTTAGAGAATTTAAAAAAATTAATTTAGATTGTAAGTTTTAAAATTAAAATGGAATGAGTTTGATGTCCGTATTTCCTTTAGTAACGGGTTTAGAGAGATACAATTACAGTTTATTTTAAAGGGACTATATTACCTTGGATTTCAACTCCAAAACTCGTTTTTGTCAATCATGATTTCTTACCCAAATGTCACACACGGCTTATTTAATATGATTCTCTGGTTCACCAACACAATAAAATGATATGCCAGAGTGATATGGAATTGATATCGAACGACACTGATTACGATTGATAGTATTATTTATAATAGATTGTATTATCTATGGAATGAATTATATCGATAATCTGTGTGAGGTGTACCTACATGGCTAATTGAGTTAACAAGTTTAATAGGAAGCGATGACTGCAGCACATTGATACTTCAACTGTACAGTCTTCTAATCACACTCAAGTATTACATTTAAAATCTCCCAAAGATTTATCATTCAAAATGGTAAGATATTTCTTAAAGTATTACCTGAAAATTTGTTTAAGAATTCGCCATAATCCTCCCCAGATGAATCAACGACGATTTGGTTTCCTTCATACTTTAGAACTGTCCTGTGGATTATCAACGAATGATGGAGATATAAAGTACACAGGTCATATCACATTACATCGTGAATAAATTAATTAACATAAAATGGCTAATTAACGTGCTAATAAACATAATGAAATAATACAAACTTATATTACATAAACATATTGAAACAGAAGATACATAAAACAATTACGTCAATGTAACGAGGTCACTTAACACAAGAGTGAATTTTAATATGAGCCCAAGGGGTAAGTATAGAATCGATTACAAATAGATCGAAATATTTCCATACAGTAAATTGAATAACAGTTGTTTATTATACCGATTAAAAATAAAAATAAAAATAAAAACAATAAATACGATTTATACTACATTGTCAGTCATTAACACAATTAGAAAGTAGGGCAATTAGAAACTTTAAAGTTAATTATAGAACGAAAAAAAATATTTTCAGTTACACTGAAAAGGAACAGTAAGGCATTCTTAAAACAAATTAAAGATTTCGGATAATTGAAACGGGAAGAACAAAATCACACAAGGAAATTCGATGTGTTTTCGCAACCGGAAACACAGCAGACGCCTCAATGTAAACCTGGCGTAATGTTAGAAATGTAAATTTAGTAAGAAATATCAATGTAGCTCACCAATTTGTCTCGCTTTTGTCATTTCGTACATCATTGTACACGTCATATGCAGCTGATTTATCCATTTGTGAGGTTTTTAGGGTTGTAATTTTTTTTCTTCCTATCGATATTTTACACGTCCACTCGACTCTGATGGGCGTTCCTCAATGGCAGTTACAACGAAGTACGGTGACATTAAATTTTACATGTCTTAAGAGGGGCCATCTCAAAACGCAATGATTTGAACGTATATCGGGTGTAGCATTGTTGAGTGGCTTGTCAGGTGAAGCTATTTTGAGATATTTACTTGTGGCGAAATTGTCTTATATACTATATATAGCTAGCTTTATCATTTCAACATTATTTAGTAGTCAATCAAATTAATTGGGTGTTGAAATGTTGCATACGTTTTGAGCCTAAATCTATATATAGTTCATATTATCAGACACAAGAAAACAAGAAGATAAAGAAAGTAATAATTACCTCCATCTTAATTAAGCATTTGTTATAACTGTTTTAAAACAAGCGTTCCGAGTGGTTCAGACATGTTACCGTTACATAACACAAATTATTATATGACTGGCGCTGATTCTCAATCATGATTGGCCGAGCCAAGTCATGTGAAGAGTCCGTGAACGTGTTACAAACCTCGGTCTATAAATAAATAAACAATAATAATAATAAAAAAAGTCTAGACCGCGATCTATAATTTAATCTTGTTTGTAACAGGCATTTTCATTGGCTTAGAAATTTGTCATCAGTCCATAACGTAAAAAAATGACGTCGCCGTTTATTACGTCCTTTTTTATTGGCGAACGGAGCAGCGTAATGATTTGTAAGAGAAAAGAGTCAATAAAGTGAATTTTTCAGGGTATAGATTAAACAACAAGGAGTAACTTGGATATAGTTTGCTGTTTTTGTATGAGGAATATTTTTTTTAATGTTATTCAGTTAAAACAAAAAACCGGAGTGTACTCTTATCATAAAGCGCTTATTTAGTGTACGCTCCTTTTGTGTGTGTGTGTTATACCTAGATAACATAAAAATGTATTCAAGTTAATCCTTAAAAAAATAAAAGTGCTACACATAGCTAACTGAAAATAGGAATAGGGGATATCCATTAATCAGTAGCCAATCAAAGCGCGGGTGATGACGTAATGTTTACATGACGACAGAGTCGTACGCTTTGCAACTTTTGATCAGGGAGAAATCGATCGAATTCTTAGTGATAAAGACTCAAGAAATACCGAAAAATCAACGGAAACTGTTGCACGCATTTCCCGCTCATACAGTATTTACTTTAAATTTAATAGGTATTTTGTTATTAGTCTAGCACTATTATAAATGCACCGTGATATGCAATATAGTAGCCCGAGTTTCCTCTGGCCCTGACACACCAGGGCCAGAGGAAACTTGGCCTAGCAATTTAGTTGCCTAAGCATTGACAGCACAGAAATAACACAATAATGTCTATTAATGTTAACAAAATAATCATCCATGGCCAGGCTCTCCTACTGTGGTATGTTACCTAGGCTATAGTGAACGACGAAGTGTTAACCAATCAAATGCTTTATTTCAGAATTTTTCAGTGTTTTGACAAATTGCGTGTGATGTATCAAGTGGAGGATTCACCCTCCACATACTCGCACACCTGGAAATCAAATATCCGATCTCTGTAAATATAAAGAAAACATTTCATTTACTAAGTTATGAACATTAATTAACACATCGGTACATGTAATCTGAGATGTAAACATGCCAGTTTGGTTAGCATGTTAACTTCATAAGGGATTCTTTACATGATATGCATTTTCATATAAATATGCTATTAATGTAATGTATACAAAATGCAGAAGTAAGCAAAAAATGGGCCTTTCGGAAAAAATATTTTATGGCAACTCCTTTATAAATTCTGTAATAAGACTTTGTAATCAGTATAAGTAACTTTATAATCAGTATAAGTAACTTTATAATCAGTATAAGTAACTTTGTAATCAGTATTAGTAACTTTATAATCAGTATAAGTAACTTTGTAATCAGTATAAGTAACTTTATAATCAGTATAAGTAACTTTGTAATCAGTATAAGTAACTTTATAATCAGTATAAGTAACCTTGTAATCAGTATAAGTAACTTTGTAATCAGTATAAGTAACTTTGTAATCAGTATAAGTAAATTTGTCGTCAGTATAAGTAACTTTGTAATCAGTATAAGTAACTTTGTAATCAGTATAAGTAACTTTATAATCAGTATAAGTAACTTTGTCGTCAGTATAAGTAACTTTGTAATCAGTATAAGTAACTTTGTAATCAGTATAAGTAACTTTGTAATCAGTATAAGTAACTTTGTAATCAGTATCAGTAACTTTATAATCAGTATAAGTAACCTTGTAATCAGTATAAGTAACTTTGTAATCAGTATAAGTAACTTTGTAATCAGTATAAGTAACTTTGTAATCAGTATAAGTAACTTTATAATCAGTATAAGTAACTTTGTCATCTGTATAAGTAACTTTATAATCAGTATAAGTAACTTTGTAATCAGTATAAGTAACTTTGTAATCAGTATAAGTAACTTTGTAATCAGTATAAGTAACTTTGTCGTCAGTATAAGTAACTTTGTAATCAGTATAAGTAACTTTATAATCAGTATAAGTAACTTTGTCGTCAGTATAAGTAACTTTGTAATCAGTATAAGTACTTTAATAGTAACTTTGTAATCGGTATCAGTAACTTTGTAATCAGTATAAGTAACTTTGTAATCAGTATAAGTAACTTTGTTATCCGTATAAGTTAATTTATAATCAGTATAAGTAACTTTATAATCAGTATAAGTAACTTTATAATCAGTATAAGTAACTTTGTAATCAGTATAAGTAACTTTATAATCAGTATAAGTAACTTTGTAATCAGTATAAGTTATATGTACTTTATAATCAGTATAAGTAACTTTGTAATCAGTATAAGTAACTTTGTTATCAGTATAAGTAACTTTGTAATCAGTATAACTGATGCAAACAAACACTGTATCGATAATACTGTAAATCAGCTGTCGATTTATAACTCATATTATTAAGTTCTAAATTTTTTAATCTATTTGTTGATTTTTTCTACTCTAAATAGTTTGAAACTGATAACAATAGGCGAAATGAGCGGGAAATGTTGAATTGGATATGACTTTACTATATGTATTCAATAAATAGGTTTTGCTGACAGGGGCTCGATCGGTATCGGAATACCGAGACGTTGGTACAAAAGATGAACACCAGTTTTAAAATGCAGGTATTATTAACTGATGTATATACGGGTATCATTAATCGATAATTTTTCAATTAACGTAAATAAACATGAAACCGAATCTCTGTGATATTTTGTTTTCTACACGACTGGGAAATAATTCTATCACCCACTGTATGATATTTACCATCCTATACAAAAGTTTGATTTCACATCAATGACGTGACATCTTGTTAGAAATGATGCCAGGAGAATTGTCAGAATAGTGTCATACATACTCATGGCCGTTGTCATGGATACTGATCCATCCCCGGATGTTTTTGTTGTCTTGGTTTGAAGTATAGGTTAAAGCATCGTCATAATGATTCAGAAATCCAGTGTCTTCACAGTGTTGTCTTATGCGACCTGATAAATCAATACCATGCTGAAGTAATATTACCCCAATTTAATAATTGTAAGTAGAGAATAAGTCCGAATGATTCTGACTATATATTCATACTGACATCCGCTTCCTACAGTATCTTATATAGGGGTAGATAGTAATGTCAGAATCATTCGGGCTAGTAGAGTGGAGGGCTCACAATATCTACCACTCCCCCCCCCCCCCCCCCCCCCATCACCATTTCGCTCCTGTCAATTTTACTTGCGAAGAGTGATTTAGATATAATTTTATAACCCCATGTGTTTTATGACGATAATTATTTAACACTGATAATGCAGCTAGAGACTTGAAATTATTGAAAATAATAATTTTCGTGATAATTTGAGGGAACCACTTCCAGACATATTTTATTGCCAAACAGTAAAAGAATAGGGTACAGCATACATGTGCATCCCCATTGATAAGGCACTTCACTTAACAACAAGGGTATCGCTCTGAACACTCTTCACCATTACAACGTTTACTTTGTATAACTCTTTTAAAGGGAAAGGCCATTTCACTTTTGTACGAATCTAGTGGATCTAGTGAAAACTTGTATTGAGAATATTAAGCTGCAATACTATTATTATGTTATTGTTTACCTGTTTATAACATAAACTCTCTTATTAATACTCATGGTAGTTAATTACAATTTTCAATAAATGACAAGCTATTTTTAGAAACGTTATTAACGGAAGTTAGGAGTGAGGCAATACATATTGTATCTCATGCATCATTTAGGGATAAGACAATATATCATGCACCATTAAGGGATAAGACAATATCTCATGCATCATTTAGGGATAAGACAATATCTCATGCACCATTTAGGGGTAAGACAAAATCTCATGCATCATTTAGGGATAAGACAATATCTCATGCATCATTAATTAAGGGATAAGATATTATTTCATGCATCATTAAGGGTTAAGACATTATATCTCACGCATCATTTAGGGGTACGACAATATATCGTGTATCATTTAGGGGTAAGACAATATATCGTGTATCATTTAGGGATAAGACAATATATCCTGCATCATTTACGGGTACGACAATATATCGTGTATCATTTAGGGGTAAGACAATATATCGTGTATCATTTAGGGGTACGACAATATATCATGCATCATTTAGGGGTACGACAAAATATCGTATATCATTTAGGGATAAGACAATATATCATGCATCATTTAGGGGTACGACAATATATCGTGTATCATTTAGGGGTAAGGCAATATATCGTGTATCATTTAGGGGTACGACAATATATCGTGTATCATTTAGGGGTACGACAATATATCGTGTATCATTTAGGGGTACGACAATATATCGTGTATCATTTAGGGGTAAGACAATATATCGTGTATCATTTAGGGGTACGACAATATATCGTGTATCATTTAGGGGTACGACAATATATCGTGTATCATTTAGGGATAAGACAATATATCATGCATCATTTAGGGGTAAAACAATATATCGTGTATCATTTAGGGGTACGACAATATATCGTGTATCATTTAGGGGTACGACAATATATCGTGTATCATTTAGGGATAAGACAATATATCATGCATCATTTAGGGGTAAAACAATATATCGTGTATCATTTAGGGGTAAGACAATATATCGTGTATCATTTAGGGATAAGACAATATATCCTGCATCATTTACGGGTACGACAATATATCGTGTATCATTTAGGGGTACGACAATATATCGTGTATCATTTAGGGGTACGACAATATATCGTGTATCATTTAGGGGTACGAAAATATATCATGCATCATTTAGGGGTAAGACAATATATCATGCATCATTTAGGGATAAGACAATATATCGTGCATCATTTAGGGGTAAGACAATATATCGTGCATCATTTAGGGGTACGACAATATATCGTACATCATTTAAGGGTAAGACAATATATCGTGTATCATTTAGGGATAAGACAATATATCATGTATTATTTAGAGGTACGACAATATCTCTTCATTTAGGGGTTAAGACAATATATCATGCATATTTTATGTTTATGTCGTGTGAAAAGCATAACGGACAAAATGGGTGGAAGAGGGGGAAAATCTATTTTTAATGTAAAAAATAGAAATGTTTCTTCAAAAATTACACCTAAAATTCAAAAGGAGATTGATGATATCATGCATGACCACACTGTACATGTAATGTAATACGCGAATAAGTAATATATAAAGCGACTGAAAAAATACTGTGTATACATCCTCAGGAGTATATTTTCTGGACTTTTTTTTCTCGGTTTCTTGGTATTTTAATGTTAAACGAAGACAAAAAATATAATATAATCCCTACTGTAAGTTAGACTATTTTTTTTGGAACGTCACAGTTAATGCAAATAAATTGGGTTTTTTCTACCAAATTTATTGTGCTAGTTTTAAGTAAAGTTAATTGCGATTGAAAAATAAAAAAAAGTAAGATAATTTTGAGCAATGTGTTGATGTTGCGGTTTTGAGTAATGTGTTATGCGGTTATCAGATGATCACAAACTGCGCTTTCAAATTGTATTAATCGAAATAAAAAGATTCCATGCTAAATAAAGTCTATATAGAAAATTAAGAAATACAAAAATGTATAGGAAAAAATAAATAAAAGCAACTACCAGTAGCTGATTGGTGTTGTTCATTAACTTCTCTTTTTTGCTTAGGTATCAACACGCAATCTTTGTTTGCGATCCTCTTCAAAGCCAGAAATGAACACAACAACAACTCCCAACGCTGTGATGTAATATTTTGCGTTTATAAAATGAAAGCATGATTCATATCTGAATATTAATTGCAATTTTTGCATTTTTAGACCAATCATAGAGCGTATTGATAACCCAGTTGATTAATCTTTATCAGATATCAGTTTCGAAATTAAGGTAAATTAAAGTAAGGCAGGGGACGTCCTTAAAGAGATATCCATTTTTTCTCGCTTTTCCGTTTCACTCTCTTCCATTACGATCTTGTCATTAGCGTCTACAACTAATTGTTTTTGTAGATTTATCTTGTTATTACCCCACAATGAATTTCGATTGATAATGAAATTTGGCTAATTTCTGACCCAGTAACTGAGAGTATAATCTGGGTGGTAAATCAATGCGTGATGTATATATTGTGATTATTGGTACCACCGATATCTGAACAGTTCACCTGGAATTAGACATGTAGAAACATGGATAGATATATATGCAAGATGTTCTATATCATAAAATGACAGTCAGCAGAATAAGTTTGCGTTAACGCACTGTATGGACTTTTTTTATCCAAAGCATTCAAAATAACAACCGCAAGTGATATTACGAAAATTTATATGAAGCCGCTTACTCTTTACTCTCGACCGCTGAATATTTTAGTTACGGTTTTCAATATATGCACTGGTTATATTGATGTTTAATACATTCGTCGTTTTTTTTTTATCATAATGCATTTATGTTTAAGTTTCAATAAACACGTCAGTCTCATCTCAATTTAACTTGTAATGATATGAAGAGCGCCAAGGTAGTGTGCCCAAATCTGGTAGGAATGCTGATGATCCTCTGTTCGTGTTCAATATCACTTCAAACCACTTTTACATTTTAAGTTCTATAATAACAGTATGTCTGATAGCACGTACATAAATATGTGTGGTCAAAATAAGTCAGAAATATGTATGAAGTCATGAAATATTGCCTGCCTACGATATTTAGCGGTCGAGAGCGGCTTCATCTCAATTTTCTTTACTCAACCGCTTTATACAGTATATTACTCCACCGTACACTACATTACATAATCACAAGTGTTCGGTGGGATGACTAAGCAAGAGGATATTAGGGAAATCAGGATAAAATGTAAAATAGTGATTGAGAGGTACATCTGAGTATCTAACCAGACCATTGTGTATCTGATAGGGGAGAATACTAAAGGAATCGATGTTTGAATTGAATAGTTATGTGTTATCTCTGGTTTACAATGCTAGGTAAACCCACGTTATATGGTTAGGGAGTAGTAAAAACCGTGGTATATAGTTTCACCCAGATTTGAACCTATCGTGGGGGAAAGATAACTTTACTTATATGGGGATTTTTTTCTGTTTACTTTAGATTCCTAAAATGAACTGCGATAAGAAAATTGTAAAACTTAAATCGCTCTTAAATACATGAAAAGGAGGAGTTTGACCCCAATAGGTAAAATATATATCACCAGTCTCTGACAACTAAATTATCTACCTGAGAAATATATTATATAAGTTAAGTCTCTCTTCTTCGACGTTTTTGTGGAATGGTAAATGCCATAAGATTAAATAAGATGTTATTATTCAAAACAATATATAGCGTGTAGATTTAGGTCTAAAAATGATTGATTGACATGCATCCATCCATTCGCTTAAGTTGAGTGGGAAGAATAGTTCAATCAGCAAGCATATCAAATCTGATTCTTAAGTTAATTATAGATTTTAACAAACTTTCCAACTATGGGAAAGAATATAAATTTGAATTAACAGCCACAATTTGTTTTGGAAAATATTTTGAAAGCATGGAGTATTTTGAATAACTCTCCTCATATGAGTTTTCCTAAACAATATTCTATCCTCTATGATAAAAGAAAGGTATCCAAGTGAATAATAAGCTTGTGTTCCATCCTAACTGGTTTACTTGATAAAGAAGTTTCAAAGATTTTTAACTGTATTGCTGCTCCAGTTTTTATTCCTACTGGAACTAGAAAATGGAACCCGGAGTTCGACTTTGATAAGAAAGAGTGGTCAAAATATCTAAATTACCCTTTAAAGCTACAAAAAATTCCAAGTTGCAATTGTTTTTTGGTTAGAATCATCCATCACATTTTGGTATTCAATAAAACTCTAGCCCATTATGTACTTTTTATTATGTAGAAAATGAAAATGTTGCTTATTGTCTATGGGAGTGTAAAAAGGCCCAAGCATTAATTATTCCTTTTGATTTGGAATAGTCTCAGAACATTGTAGCTAAGTTGATAAGGAAATATTGATCATTATCAAACATTATATCAATAAAACTAGATGCCTTAACAAATCCCTAGCAAAAGGTTCAATGGTATATTAAAACTAGTAAAAATAAAGATGTCGAAAAGCAAGTTCGTACAGACTGGAGAAAATGGAAACCAATTTTAGAAATGTAAGATACATGTGTGTTTTATTATGAAACTCATATACTATATATCATGTTATTTTTTATAATTTCACCGCCTATATATTAATGACTTCGCTGGATCAGCTATTTCTAATATAAAATCTTACTAGTAGAAGGCAAGACTCGCAACAAAAAATATCTAGAGGAATATCAAAGTGATCGACCTGAGTAAGTAAAATCTGGAAATCGAGTCGATGGAAAATCTAGAGATGCCGTCTGCTCGCTGGTGTTTTGGGTGTGTCAAGACTGTAATACGTCGTGACTATCTCAACAATGAGATATGTGTTTAGACAAATGTGATAGAATATATAGTGCATCTTTGTCACGGAAATGTAGCTTGTTATTTTATAACATGGTGTTAGTCATATTGAATAACTTTGTTTTGTTCAATTTTAAGACATTGCAGTGCAATGGAATCTGTAATAATTTACAATGATTATTATATGTTAATATTTAATTAATTACATATTAATGAAGTTGACATTTTTGCTAAATCATATTCATTCTTATGCATAAAACTTGGTCTGGTCACATGTAAGCTTCTGTTCATCAGATCTTACAAAGTCATACTGTATACTGGGAAACTTTTGCCTTTGTTTCGCTATTTTCACAGAATCAGAAGAGAGTAAATTTCACAAATAAAAGGTTCACTTCTATCTACTGAAATACTTCACATATGGTTAATTGGTCAAAAACATAATTTTATGTCATACTCATAGGGTGAAAATTCCCTGAGGCAAAAGTTTCCAAGAATACACATTTCAAACTGTTTATTTTGTCTGTGTTGTTATTTGATATTTATAATATAAAGTATCCTTATGGTATTATACTGTGTATGATGTATGCAGGGTAATGTGGTCACTGCCACTATTTAAATGTTACATTCCATTGTCATTAGAGTGGCTGTGTAATTAAGGTCACTATATAATAAATGTATTTAGACAGTTTGTCCGAGAATCTCCCAAAGTGGTATGGTACATCACTGGACATCATGCATATAGAGTTTCGGCAAATTATTTGGTCTCTTGGCCTAAAATGGTGTTCTATGAAATATTTGTTCTGATATTTGCATAATTTGTTTCATAAAATGTTATTGTCTGATGTCGTGTTTGCACTGTTGTAAGTTATATATTTTGTGACGTTAATATTGTCTGTATAATATTTGAATGTCTAATATCTTGTATGCTTCTGTAATGTACAGTGTATATCAATATACAATGATAATGTATATTAAGAAGATTATTTGCAACTCTGGAGATGAATTAGATTGCCATTTCAATCAAGATCACAGGGACCAAGATTTATCATTTCTTTAAGTGTCCTGTTTTCCATACCAGGTAGTCATGTGTGGTGTTCTTTGTTATTGTCTTATCTACAATGTATACAATGTTGACGCCATTCCTCATGTACGACAATACTGATACAGGTAAATAAAGATAGGTATACATGTATATGTTTATATCCCGAACGATTACGAATTGAACATTGATGATTTTAACACCACAGTAATCCCCAGAAAATTGACAAAGCACACTCAGGGTGGTGGTATTGTTCTGTTAGTTCGTAAAAACATCAGTAATTACATATCTGTTGGTAACCCAATCTTTAATACTATAGTACCGGTGTGTTTGCATAAACAACTTGTTGGTAAAGATATGGATATCATGCTTATTTTCGCATATATCCCACCTACTTCTTCACAATACTATGTATACTATAATTGTGATGTGTTTGCCGAATTAGAAAATTTAATTTTGGATTTATTAGGTTCAAAACATGTTATGTTGTTGGGCGACTTTAACAGTCGAACAAGAAATCAAGATGATTTTATATGCTATGATTTCGTTCATAATGGAATCCGTAATAATTTTGAATCTATATTTGATTATGTAGTTGATATAAGTGATGAAGAGTTACCACCACGAAACAATCCTGATACAGGTATTAATGAATACGGAAACAGACTAATCAAGTTATGTAAGTCAACTGGTGTTAGAATTAGAAACGGTAGAGAAACTGATGGTAATTCATTTAACGATTTTACATTTTGTGACCATAACGGTATGAGTGTTATTGACTATCTTTTAATGCCTTCTACCTTATTTGCAACTGTGAAAAAATTTATTGTTTCAAATTTTACAGAATTTTCTGACCATGCCCCTTTGCATGTTCAACTATTTTCCAAACGTTTAAGTGAATCAGATAATACAGGCGAGTCTAATTCTAATACCAGATCTAAATATATATGGAATGACGATTTTAAAGATCAGTTTCTGGAATCTGTAAATGTCAATGTGGACAAACTCAAAAATAGTATTTTGATAGCTGATGAATTGAATCAAGAAAATATTGATGCCAGTGTTGAACGATTTACCAATGAATTACAATGTATTATGGAACCCTTTTTTTTATGAAAAAGACAGTGTCTGCTTCCTGTAGGAAGTATGTAGACAATAGGTCTGTGTATCCAAATGATCAAACAATTGAAGATAAGCTCTGGTTCAACGGCGAAATAAAATTATTGCGTAAACAATATTTATCTGCTCTACACACGTTCAATAAGAATAAGAATGCAGCAACGCATGCGGCTTTAGTTAACAAAAAAAAGACGATATAAAATTTTGGAAAAAAGATTGAAAAACAATACATGCTGTACGAAGGCGATATGTTAGAATACTTGCGAAAACACAACCCAAAATATTTTTACAAAAAATTCAGCAAAAGCAAACGTAAAAACTCGCCGCAGATGCCGATAAATCAATTGTTTGATCACTTCCAGGCCATAGCTAACAATGTTGATCGCACTGGTAATTCTCTCTCGATGATGATGTACTTTTAGTTGATTATCCTGTAATATATGAAGATTTAGATTCAGTTATTACCCGAGAAGAAATTGTAACAGCTATCAATAACCTCAAACGTGGGAAGTCGCATGGTAACGACTGTCTGTTAAATGAAGGTTTTATTGACGGTAAGCAAATGTTTCTTCCCACGTTGCAAATTTTGTTCAATAATATTTTAAATTCTGGATGTTTTCCGTCTGAATGGTCAAAAGCTGTAGTGGTACCGGTACATAAGAAAGGTGATCGTTCAGATCCCAATAATTTCCGTGGCATCAGTCTTATAAGTTGTCTGTGCAAATTGTTTACCTCTATTCTAAACAAGAGATTGATGGATATTTGTATAACTTACGATCTTTTAACGGATGCACAATTTGGTTTCCGACCAGGGGTTAGTACTATCGATGCTATATTTGCGTTGCAAACTATAATTACAAAAACGCTTTCAAAGAAAAAACGCCTTTATTGCTGTTTTGTTGATTTTCGGAAAGCATTCGACTATGTAGACAGAGTAAGCATGTGGTATATCATTTCTAAATTTGGTATGTCACGTTCGCATAACTCGATTGGTAAATATGGTAAGCATTTTGTGGTGTTTCTATGTGGTATGTATGTAGGGTTTGTATTTAGTGGTGCGCTACCTATAAGTCGGACCTCTCTGTCAGGTAAGTGTTTTCGATAAGGCGCGAGAGATACCAGATGATGGACGATCGGTAAGACACGCTATGGACGGAGGATCGTTCGAGGTATTGGAGACGTTGTTATATTTGTCTCATATGAGTGAAAGCACAGAAAGCTGACTGTGGTAAGTGTTTGCCCTTTTTGGTTTATATTGCCCATGTATTTATCCGATTGGATTATAGTATTTACCTGTATGAGACCGGTCAAGCATTTATAGTTGTCATGTATTTAGTGTAAAGTAAGCGTATGCGTTTTCTATAGGTATGGAGGCCCATATGTGATAGACTGTAGTTATTTATTGTACGCTGTGGACCCGCATGTTTACCTAACTGGTAATTCGCATAAGTATGCTATATTATTCAGTAATTATAGTAATATTTAAGTAATGTTATTTAATTATCATGAATTCATATATAAATTCTTTATCTGGAAACCCCAGTTTGTTAGGAGTGTAAATGTATGGAAGCGCGTAAGTGAAATAAATATCTAGCTCTTGTATACGCGAAGAGACTTGTAAACTACCTGGAAGATTACGGATTTCTACAAACTATGTCCTATTTTTTGTATTTACCAGCTTTCTACCGTGGATTATCAAGGGAACTGGGTGAGATGGACCAGCCAACACAGTAACAGCTTTGACCATGACAGGGTCATCTACATGTGATATTCAGTGGCGGTATAACCCAGCCTTGTTTCCCGGTGGTGCAGTTGACTCATATAAGTCAGTGGTCAACAGTTCGACCTACATGTGTACCTGTGTGGTTTCCATGTGGCAGTGATGATGATTTCGATATCGGCTGATTGTTGTGTTAACACTGAAGTGTTATGAGATACTGAAGTATCTACATGTACGCTCATAGCTGGTAACTCATGTGACGTGATAAGTACAGAGGACCAGAGGAGTTGATTGGAAGGGAAGAGGACAGAACTTTTCAAAAGACTGTATATATCTTTATGTGTAGTGTGAGTGCGAGTGTGTGTGTATTTTGTCTATATAATAGTCTTATAAATACTGTAAATAAATATGTATATACTGTACAGAATGCTTTATTGTGTTATCAATACTGAGTATGGCTGTGCCGCTCTGACCACAGTTACAGGGTATACGGGGTAATTTCTTAAAAACAGTGAAATCTCTATATAATACAGTAAAATCATGTGTCTTGCTAAACGGGAAATGCTCAGATTTCTTCTCAAATGAGGTCGGTTTATTTCAAGGGGAAATTTTATCACCATTACTTTTTTCCCTGTTCATTAATGATTTTGAAAACTACTTTATTGAAAACGAGGCCCCAAGTTACGATTTCGGAGAACTGAGTCTCTTTCTCCTGTTGTATGCAGATGATCTTGTACTGATTTCCGAATCAGTCGAGGGATTGCAAAGCCTTTTAGATAATTTAAGGTCTTACTCAGATAAATGGAAAATGACAGTTAATACAGATAAAACAAAAATCGTAGTTTTTTCGGAAGGGCGGTAAAGTCAAAGATAACGAAACATGGACATATAACGGTATAAATATCTCAGTGGTAGACCAGTTCTGTTATTTAGGATTTCTTCTTAAGTTTGATAATAAATTTAACTTGATGTCTAAGCATTTAGCCGAACAAGGTCGTAAAGCTCTTTTTGCCCTACGTTCAAAGTGTAATAATTTGAACTTAAATGTAAAAACTATGTTGCATTTGTTTGATACTTATATTAGCAGTATTCTTTGCTATGCCTGTGAAGTATGGAGTACTCATAATGCTTTGGAAGTTGAAAAGGTACATTTAGAATTTTGTAAAAACTTACTGTGCGTTAAAAAAATCTACCTGTAACGCTATGATTTATATCGAACTTGGGCGACTCCCACTGAAGAATATGCAACTTAATAGAATGTTAAAATTTTGGTTTAAATTGTTGAATTCTGATAATTGTATACTAAGAGAGGCTTACAACTTGCTCTACATGGAAATTGAGAAAGTTAATCCAAAACAGAATTGGCTCTTGCATGTGAAGCACAAATTATTTGAACTTGGATTTGGATATATATGGTTACGTCAGTTACCTTCTGATATTGTTTATATGCCTATTATAAAAGAAAGAATTAATGACCAGGCCTCTCAGACATTGTTTAACTCATTACATATGTCGAGTAAATGTGATCTATACAAACATATGGTTAAACACTGCAATTCTACCTCACCAAATCATTACCAAGTCAATTGAGAAAAATGATAACAAAATTGAGACTTTCAGCACACAATCTAGCTATAGAATCAGGAAGGTATAGGAATATTCCCAGGTGTCATAGGTATTGCATTAACTGTAATTCTTTAGAAGTTGAGGATGAATTTCATTTTTTACTCGTATGTCAAAAATATTCAACTCTTAGACGAAAATATATAAAGAAATATTTTTGGAAAAAACCTTCAGTCTTCAAAGTAATAGAATTACTGAACACAAATAGTCATAAAGAATTGAATTTGCTAGGAAGATTTATCAAAGAAGCTTTTAGTTGCAGAATTGTGTAAATATACTCGGTTTGTGTAGGTGTTGAGTTTTGATGTAACACGTTATTGCATAATAGTGTACTAATAATTGTTGAACCTCCCGGTGTCCGTCTGTCGTGTTTACCAAATGGTATTATCTCATACTTTTTTTCCATGTCTCTCTGACTGAATGTTATAAAAGTTCTCCTAGAATCCTTATTCTGTAACAGTGTATTATAATTAGTATCAATTCTGTGATTGGGCGCAGCCCTTGTAAGATTAAGTGGAATACAATGTATTTTTTGCTGATGTTGCCAGTAGACAATATGGTTGATTAATATTCCTCATAATATAGTACATATGTTGGTTAATCTGTTTCCGTATTTAACTATAATAAGTCAATTACGTTTTGTAATTTTATTATAATACATGTTGTATTCATATATATATATATATATGCATGTATATTAATTTATGTACTGATGGGTCATAGACCTTAAGTCAATAAATGAATTGAATATCCTGATCGGACGAATTAGTGACACGTGCCTTCCATAGATCGTATTGTGTTATTGTACACAACGTTCACCTCACAAAATGAGTTATGTTTCCAGTATCTACATAGTCAATACTTACCTAGCATCTTACAACATTGAAAAGCCCAACGTCTGTCCTCATGTCCGTTGTCATGGTAACTTTTAACGCCATTGATGAACTCATCCCCAGGACATTCAAAGTCAAACGGGTCGTCAAAATCGTTTACATAGCCTGGAGGAATTATAACAATTGATATATCAACACGATGTAAACTATGGTTTATTGTTTTCTAAATACACATAATTGAACAAAAATACAATGGTCAATCGTAAACACATTGTTGCTATATATTGTTAGGAAGAATACTATAGAATTTTACTGGTAAGATTAAAAACACTAATACAAGTTTTAATAATTTCCTGGTGTATTTTTAAAATGCGGAACTTGTGTATTAATAACGTGTCGCATAATCGATTGTCGTTTTTCTGTTACACTCTCTGTACACTCTCTGTACACTCTCTGCCTGGTACTGACCAAAGGTTGGTGTTTTTTTCTAATGGTACTCCGGCTTTCCTCCACCTCCAAAACCGGGCACGTCTTTAAATGACACTGGTCGTTAATAGGACATTAAACAAAATAAACCGCACTTTTACGTTGACGAATCAGTCGTGAGGGTCAATAAGTTGCGTCTGTGAGCGCAACGATACTTTTTACGAGCTCGAATCCCGTAGAACATTGTTTTTTTTTCTTCGTTATCAACGTAGTAACTCTTTGTGGTGTTTATGTGTGCATTTCTTTTATCGTTTTCTTTCTCCATTTTCCTTTCTATATTTTGCTTTGTTTCTGGTTTTGTTTTCCCTCAATTATTTCATTATTGCTCTAAATTGTGAATTTCATGACATCAGGGTGTCCTATTTCTCTCTGGGGAGAGGGTGAAGTTTACTTTATATGTAATTCGTTTATAAAGGATAAATACATTTTATTGAACTCTTTGTTTGTGGTTGCGTTTAATGTATACCTTTTAGAATTATTAGTATGAGATGGCAATTTTACGGCATGCCTATATTTTCATAGCTGGTCGATTTCCCTTGCTGGAAATGCTTGAGATGTTTTATTTGCAGTCGTGGACTCAGGAGTAAAAGTTCGTGTCTTTGGAAAGGGTGACGTTTATTATAGTCTATACAAGAAAATGCCACTTAGGGTTACATTGTCTTTGCTTATGTTCAATAAGAAATCATTCAAATTTGATTAGATTCATAACCCGGACAAAATTGTAAAAAAAACAACCCTGAAAATGTGTTACAATGAGAAGCTCTAGTCTGTCATATCCTCAGGGACCGAGGGAAAGGCAGTCTGTCATATCCTCAGGGACCGAGGGAAAGGCAGTCTGTCATATCCTCAGGGACCGAGGGAAATGCAGTCTGTCATATCCTCAGGGACCGAGGGAAAGGCAGTCTGTCATATCCTCAGGGACCGAGGGAAAGGCAGTCTGTCATATCCTCAGGGACCGAGGGAAATGCAGTCTGTCATATCCTCAGGGACCGAGGGAAAGGCTTGCATTGCCTGTTATATGCCAGCATTTGAATGCGAGAACAGTAACACAAGAACTTTCATAAAATCATGCTTCGTTATAGGTTGCAACATACGGCAAATACAAAAATAGGATAATACAATAACAGACCTCATACAGAACACGACTGAGAAGACACCCGTTATATCAGTCGTCGGTCTTTTTTAAGTTATCAGCTTCTGGACCTCTTTAAAGTTGACTCTCCACCTTCCTGTGGAGCTCCTTGATTTCTTTTCTTAAAAAATTCCTTGGACATTGATCTTATGTTGTAAAGTATATATATACATTTTTGTTGCACCTATTCATTGCCTCGCATGCATATGGTTGGCTTTAAACTATGCACACAATATACATTGACTCGCTGAAGCCTGTCGAGGGTATCAGTGGTGGTATGATTTCCCAATAATTTCTTTTTACAGTTTGACTGATTAGCAACTACAGTGTACTTTGATCAAAATTGCGTACCTGTCCATTGGCAGTCATACACAGGTGCGATACCAGTATAGCATCCCATGGACCATACTCTGTCCTCGTGGTGGTTGTTATGGTGACTAGAAATATGACGTAGCGTACTATTTCCTTCGCATGAAAAGTCCATTGGTTGGTCGTAGTCATTGACTGTGCTGACAAGAAACGCTGACGTCACAGATAGAACAGCAACCAGGAAACAAACCAAAATCTGCACAAAATTGCAATTAGAGTTCTCATCAATCAAATATTTATTTTAGCAATAACTTGCATATCATTTTTATGTTAAGAGCATATAACACACACAAAAAAAAAACGAAGTGCAAACTAAATAAATCTCGAAGCATTTCACCCTGAGAATACACTCTAGTTTTTCTGGTTTTTGTTGTGTTTTGTTATGCCCCCGCCATGAGATGGGTGACACCCATGTCCGTCCCGTCCCGTCCCGTCCCGTCCCGTCCCGATGCAATGTAACTAGCTAATCTCAGGAACTGCTGATGTGATCCTCACTAAACTGTGTTTTGGGGTGTCATGTGGCAGCGGGGCATTTATGTCTTGCAGACATCTTATAAGACGAGTGACATATTAAGTCATTTAACAAGTTAGATTCCATATTATATTAACACAAATGGAAGGAAGGCTATTTTTATGTATCAAACATGTGGTGTGTTTTCTGTATGGCGTCATTTATTGATGTAAGTAGCCTTATTCCATTGTGTATTACGATATGTATGATATGGTAGACTAGGTCAGGTAATACGAGGCACGCACTTAAAGGTAGGTAACTCCAAAGCCGCGCATGTTAGTGACTTCTGAAACACCTTTTGAACAATATCATTGTAAATATTGATGGCCTAAAAAATGTTTTCCAGTGTTTTTGGATATGGTACTTTACAATCCTAATTTATTAATAAAGGTACTGATTTGCCAATTAATTAATTTTGTAATGTGTATACCTATTGCATTACTATTATTTTATCAAGCACACATCAAATATTCTAAAAAATGAAAACCTTAATACAGCGTACTTCAAATTAAAAACAAAACATTTAAAAAGTAAAATGAACATAAACTATAACGACATAGATTTCAAAATACGGGATTAAAAATAAAAAGTTAAAATTGCAATAAATATTTTCTATCCGATATTCGAATCATTTGACTCAGAAGCCGACAGTATGACATGCACCTTACAGAGATTACAGCGGTACGTTTAGTTTACCTTCATGGCAACCATGCTGAAGCACTAGGAGTTCAACGACAGGTGTATGATAATCAGAGTCGGACAAACCTATTTATGTGCAATACAAGGAAGTCAGATAAGATATCCAGTCGTATGGTAATATGTCTAGAAATGACGCATTAACTAGCTTTATAACGTACCATCATTGGACAATATGTAACTTTCAAAGTATGACCTTGATAGGTAATGTTAAGTGTAATTATGTCCTCAAATGAATTGTTTTGCTCGTTTTTTCTATCATTTAATCCCACGAACGGAGTGAGGACTTCTTTGCTTTTCCTCTGTTTCTTATCAGATCCCTAAGACCAAGTGGAGGACTTGTATTTGTTTGTCAATTTTTATTCTTATTAAGTCTGCAAAAGAAGTTCGGTACTTGAAAGTATGTTTATTCTCAAAATAAAATTTTCTTCAGAAACTGCTATCCATTGTCGGATATCCACGGTTGATTGCCTCCGACGATGATCCTGTTCGAACAATATTGAAACTTTGCATTGGTATCCACGATAGTTTCTAAATGTGCAAAATGCAATTTCAATGACATATTTTAACATAGCCGCCATTCACTGGCTTCTGATTGTCTAATATGATATGGGACTACAAGATCCACATTGTTTCCGCAGAGAAGCCTCTGTTAGGTCGACATTAAGGTGTTATCCGAATCTGATGAAATTTGGTATGTGGCTTATGACACTATCCCAGTTCCAATTTTTGGTTTTGACAAAATTTCACACCATTTTCCATTCTGTGATATTTAGATTTGGTCTGTAGGTATTTTGTGACACTACAATTCAACAATACCACTATTATTAGTTCTGACAAAATGACCGTTATTTACTTGGTTCACGTTATATCAACAAACAAAAAGTTAGGAACGTCCATATGTTTTCATTATCTCTTATTCACATGAAGTTAGAGACATGCTACAACCCTCCCACTCCAGACGTTTATCACGACATTGACAATGATAAGTATAAGTAAAACATAACTCGGTTTAGTTCTTGACTGTATAAGTCTAAAGTACAATACACAATATAAGTCTATATATAGTACAATACACAATAGTACAATACATAATAAAAGTCTATTTTTAGTACAACACACAATACAATACATGTCTGTAGTAAAATACATAATACAATACAATATACGTCTATATCACAATACACAACACAACATACGTATATATAACAATACACAACACAATATACGTCTATATCACAATAAACTTCCCAATATACGTCTATATCACAATACACAACACAATATACGTCTATATCACAATACACAACACAATATACGTATATATAACAATACACAACACAACATACGTATATATAACAATACAGAACACAATATACGTCTATATCACAATACACAACACAACATACGTATATATAACAATACACAACACAATATACGTCTATATAACAATACACAACACAATAAACGTCTATATCACAATACACAACACAATATACGTCTATATCACAATACACAACACAATATACTTATATATCACAATAAACTTCACAATATACTTATATATCACAATAAACTTCACAATTAACGTCTATATCACAATACACAACACAATATACGTCTATATCACAATACACAACACAATAAACGTCTATATCACAATACACAACACAATATACGTCTATATCACAATACACAACACAATATACGTCTATATCACAATACACAACACAACACAATAAACGTCTATATCACAATACACAACACAATAAACGTCTATATCACAATACACAACACAACACAATAAACGTCTATATCACAATACACAACACAATATACGTCTATATCACAATACACAACACAATATACGTCTATATCACAATACACAACACAATATACGTCTATATCACAATACACAACACAACATACGTCTATATCACAATGCACAACACAATATACGTCTTTATCACAATACACAACACAATATACGTCTATATCACAATACACAACACAACATACGTCTATATCACAATACACAACACAATAAACGTCTATATCACAATACACAACACAACATACGTCTATATCACAATACACAACACAATATACGTCTATGTCACAATACACAACACAATAAACGTCTATATCACAATACACAATACAATATACGTCTATATAACAATACACAACACAATATACGTCTATATCACAATACACAACACAACATACGTCTATATCACAATACACAACACAATATACTTATAAATCACAGTATTTATAGGTACTCGTAACCATAGATAATCACACCGGTAATATACAGGTAAATTATTTGTCGATAATCCTTTTTAACCCGCCCTCTCCCTATGCTTATCTCGAAATTTTGATAATAAATTGATACAACCCATCCGGAAAGGCGAACTCTTCACATCATTGTGATGTTGTGGCGGATGAACAGAAGCACATGGTCTAGCATATCCTTGTTAAATAATCAATAAACACTTTACTCTGGTAGTGTCAGTAGTACTAGTCATCTTCGAACCCTTGGCAGATATAGTCGTCAGTTCAGGCCCTCTAGCGGAGATTCGAAATTACCACCGTTTACGCATGAAATTTCCGACCAATCAAAACAAGCATTACCGATGTACTTCATCGGTGATGTCTACAAACATGGAGGCTTGTGTCATTTTGATGAGATATGTGATCAATAATTTCTATTAATTGATCGAACACTGGGAATGTTTCCCAGAGATTGAACGTATCTGTATTTAGGTGAAATTCCATGACATAGTCGACGAGATAGCTCTACTGGGCGCCAAAGTTTTTGTTTACTGCGAAACCAAGCCTGAATGTAAAACGTGATTTGATTGGATGCCCTGGGATTCCAGGGCGCGACGGTTTAAACACGACTATATCTCCCAAGGATTCGTGGAGCAAAACGTAATCAGAAGCCTTGGCTAGCGAAGATGTAGTACTAGTAGATTATACATAAAAGTAAAAGTAACTGTCGATACAAACAAAAACAAAAACCTAAACAAATCAGTTACATATATTTAATTGTTTTCATGTTTTAACAAGATAACACAGTTATGTATCATCCGGTGGTTCCATCTTGCACATAATCGCATACTTCGAAGTCAAATATTCTATCCCTGTGAATGAGAACAAAAAGTTTTAGGCAACTTAATTATTAATATTCAACGTATCATGGAGTTAGCATGTCCACTTCCTAGAGAAAATTTTGACAAATGCATAGCCTTTGTACCTTCATCCAATAAACTTGTTTTCTGTCCGGAGTTATATTCCCACCATTATATACATAGCAACATTTGGTTGCACTTTAAACTAACCTTCATTTTCGCCCTTTGCCTAAACGGCAATAAGTGAGTAAAATAAATGGCGTCGATAGTTTACCCTATAAAGTACACAGTGATTCAGCAAATCAAAAACCCTTCATATCTGTCAGTATATTGTTTATAGGAGTGTTATAACGCTTACAGCATGTTTTACCCATATATATTTATATTAAACATAGTAACTTATGAAACAGTTACAATGATACGTTAATGGGGTCAGAGAGCCATGTAGTCTAAGGTTTGTACAAAACACACAAATTAGGTACCATAGAAAGTCTTCAGGACTGACTCGTCGATACCAAGGGCCTAAAGTTTTGATAGAAAACGGAGGTAACTAAGACTATTTGGTTTTTAAAAAATCAAGTACATGTACTTTGAATCACTCATATTTCGCGTGGGATTGATTTTCGCGTTAATACGCGAGAAGAGACAATCGCAAATTTAAATTCTTCGCGAATATTTATAACACCTTTGCAGGTCGACCAAGCTATTGTTTACCGATATAGGAGTCTTGCTTAGTCCATGACTATAATAGTTAATCGTTCGCGAAATAATGTATTCGCGAATATGTCCGAAGAAGTAAAATCGCGAAATAAAGTACTCGCAAAATCTAAGTGATTTACAGTATATTCTGAACAGTGTCATTATTAAAATTGTAAAGAAAACTTGACATGCAGTTAAACAAGAGGCCCATGGGCCTTAACGGTCATTTAACTCTAACATTGTACTATCGTAGTACACATACTTGGTAGCAAGTATAGTGGTATTGTTGACCACGGCGGCCATCATGAATTTCTGACCCTAGCGAAAAATAACACTTGGTACAGGACTATCGGAGTATCATTTTAAGCAAGTTTGAACTAAATGTCACAGATAGAGCTTGAGAAGAAATTTGAGAAAGATGTAATCCAGGAAACCATGATTGTGCGATCATGTTACAAAATGTCTGCCATAGCTGCCATGGCAAAGTTCTTACGAGGTCGAAAAAATAACAACACTTTGTTGGCTCCCCTTCCATAACATCCCTTCAAATTTTCAGTTAATGGCACCAGTGGAACTGGAAAAGAAATTAAAATGTAGTTTTTCAAGATGGCTGCCATCTTGGATTTCGGACCTACCCGAAAAGTAACATCAATTGGACCAGGACCATCTCAGAATCATTTCAGGTAATTTAGAGCCGAATCCCACGGAAAGAAGAAGCTTGAAAAGTGAAAAGTTTACGGATGGCGGACGGCGCAAGGAGTACGGCGAACGATGACGGACGAAGGACGATGATCGGTAGAGATCATCCTGACCCTTCGGGTCATGACCTGAAAATGACCATACCAGTGTCATACTTACTCATGTCCGTTGTTGTGGATACTGATCCAGCCATGGAAGAGCTGGTTAGTCTTGGTTGTCGTGTAGTTTAAGTCACCGTCGTAATCGTTTAAAAACCCAGTATCCTCGCAGTCGCGTCTTATGCGACCTGAATTAAATCAATTGTGAATAGGGACAGTTTTCAACAATAGACACATTATGTAATAGCACATTTCGGTATAAATTCTGGATCACACAGTTGTCCCGTTCCTCTAAGACTCACCAGTGATGCTAAGGTCCCCGCGCGGCGACACCTAGGAGGGACTAAAGAAACTAAAATAGATCGAATGAAGCTCAGAAATATTGAGAGGGGATCTTAAGGCTCACAACACTGGCCTAGTGGGGAATGTCTCGT
The DNA here is from genome assembly GCF_902652985.1 of Pecten maximus. Classification (NCBI taxonomy): domain Eukaryota; kingdom Metazoa; phylum Mollusca; class Bivalvia; order Pectinida; family Pectinidae; genus Pecten; species Pecten maximus. Next base: position 31,060,521 of record NC_047025.1, read on the forward strand.
TACAATGAACTTACTGGTAAGATTTAGGTTATATTTAAGCTTGTATGATAAAACATACGTGTGCAGTTCCATTTGTAATTACATAGACCTTTGGTCAATCATGTGTGTTAATAGACATCCAGACCTGCTACTGAATATAGACAGTAGGTAATGAACAAGTGACTTCGACTTCATTCTTCTGGTCACAATAACGCTGAACACAATAATTTCAAACTTGTTCAATGTATGTATATGTTTAATGCGAACATGGCTTTTCTGTTAGTAAAAGTAACTGCTGGATTGATCAAGAGTGCTTTTTTGTAACATACCTTCAGCTTATCAACACCGATATCCGAACTTGCTCAAAGTAAATACAATACAAGTATAACTGTAAAATTTCCTCAAAATCTGTTTGTAAATGCTACCGGGAGATTACAACGAGTGTGACGGACAAACGGACAGACAGATCAGAAATACATGGTTAAGTCCCTGGTAACTCGTAAAGGGACGTAGAAATATAGCCATCCAAACTGACCAAATGCGAAGAAAGAAGTCGTTGTAGTTTGCATTGTTTCATGCTTTCAAACGTCTCTGTAGGTTAAATATTGATAAGAAAATATAATTGTCAACATGTCATTGGTTATTTACAGGTGCTCCTTTCGTACCGAAAGGTATAACATATAATTGTCAACATGTCATTGGTTATTTACAGGTGCTCCTTTCGTACCGAGTCATAACAACATGTTATGATAGAGGATGTTACGGTTCCTGGTATATATCAAACTCCAGGGGAGCACTATAAAAGTACTTAAATATACACATAAAACAATTAGATTAACCTCTAACCTATTAAAATACTTTGTTTGTTGTACATATTGTTCATAATATACAAAATATCACTTTAAAGACATGTTGGGACCTTGTTATCGTCTGTCGTTATTGTATTAGAATTTATGGGGAAACACTGTTAACGAAATAGACCTAAAAGACGAAATAATCAGGACAAAATTCAATATAGTATCTACTTTCATTGTTGTACATAAAAGACGCACCATGCTGTACAAGGTTCGGGATTTTGTTTCGCTCCATTGGAGTCTGCTATGTGCCAGGACCATCCATTTCTAAAACATGTTTCGTGTTGTAAAGCATTATTTTTGCATCAAAACCACTAAAAATATAAACTTTCCGACAAAATGCCCGACAGACTTGTGTATTACAAATTAGTATATTTAGCTTTACACCTCTTCTGCATACAGACACATAATGAATATTCACTCATTGTATACAGGACACTGTAATCAAGGTCAAGCACATATTAAAACTTTTTTTTTAAATTACAGTAATTGCATCTTATATAAACTTACTCAACATACCAATAGTAGGGAAGATATCAATAGTAAGGAAGGTATCTGTGAGTAATGTTAACGTATCAATATTAAGGAAGGTATCTATGAGTAATGTTAACGTATCAATAGTAAGGAAGATATCTATGAGTAATGTTAACGTATCAATAGTAAGGAAGGTATATGTGAGTAATATTAACATTTTATCAGTATGATAACATGATATTTACCTCTCATCTTACAACACTGAAAAGCCCAGCGTCTGTCCTTAGGACCGTGGTCATGGATACTTCTCAAGCCGTTGATAAAGTCATCTCCAGGACATTGAAAATCAAACGGTCGGTCGTAATCGTTCACGTAGCCTGAAGGAATTATAACAGCGGGTCAATAGATGGGATAAACGTACAAAAACGTAAGTCTACAGTACCTCAACACATGGCTGACTGATGTCGGAATCAATATACATGTACAGCGAACGAAACTGCGCGCATGCCATTTTAATCATCAACATGAAAATCCAAATATTTGAAAATGATTAAACATCATATATATTGGGACTTCCATTAAAATTTAGGGACAGAAAATGACCTTCCTACCAAGATCCCATTATAATGTTTCCAGTTAAAGGGTTTTACGGCCGCTATTACGGTCTCGCAGCCCTTCAGCTGACGAGAACAGATATGAAATTGAGTTGAATTGGGTATAGTATGGAGTGAAAGGAGAGAGTGGGATGGAACAGAGGGGAGTTGTCTATCGAACTGATTGTGTTATTGTTTTTTTAAGCGACTCCAAGATTCGAAAGCGTCCACTAGTGTTAACAATAATAATTAGGATTACCACAGTTCATGCAATGAGCCAATTCATTTCGTATGATTTTTGACAATTATTTAAAGCATTAAGTAGTTTTGTGGTAATGTTTAATTGTATTTTCAGTAAAATACTGTAAACGTTATTTTTAAGTGGTTTTTAGTGGTGTTCTTATTTCCCCTTTTTTCGCACTGGAAGCATTTCGATGATTAAAATATGAATATATATGCTATACCATATACAATGCTTAAAGATTCCTATAGCAAATGATTCAAGTACACCAATTAATTAAATCTCTATTCTCGAGATTTGATGATTTGGTCAGATGAGGGTACACCAAAGGATATATATTTACAGTATGTATTATATTTACATATGGATTTTATTGTTGTTAGTATAGGTCAAAGCATGTGAAGTTCAGAATGTAAGTATTGCAGAAAATAGACAAACATAGTTTGTACAACAATAACGTTTGACTTGTGAACAATCATATTGGGATGCAATGACCTCCAAATTCATAGCAACATTCATCAATGTTTTCAAAGAACGCTTCAATTAAACCGTTACCTAGGCAATGATGATACAGGATAGTTTGCGCTACTAAGAAGTGCCCTGATGATGTCAGCGTACCTTCCCTTTTAAATGGTTTTATTTAGAAATAAATTAACTTTAATTAAACTCAGTCAAACTCGTAAACTCCATAACTACGTGCCTGTCCATTGGCAGTCATAGACCATTTCTATTCCAGTATAGCAGCCCAATGACCATACCCTGTCCTCACGTGAGTTGGCATGGTGACTAAAAATATGACGTAATGTACTGTTGTCTTTGCATGAGAAGTCCATTGGGCCGTGGTAGTCATTGGCTGTGCTGATAAGTAACGCTGATGTCACAGTCAGGCCAGCAAACAAAATATAAACCAAAACCTAAAAAAGAGTTCATGGAAATTATCAGTAATCGACAGGGAAAAGTAAAAGTACAAAATTGACAGAGATAAAGGAAGGTTAAAAATGAGCATACTCCATCTCTATAGAACAATTGAAATACTAATTCAACAAATTTCTGGTTCTCTTGAAATCAATTATCTATTAGATGTATCGAATATATATATATAGATATATATATCATATAGCTACTAAAATTTTGATTGCGAGATCATGGGTTTTCGCCGCGTGGAACAATCTTAATATGTCGCTTTCCTTTATGCAAGAGTTAGAATATCGCTTACCACGACGTCGATAGACATGTTGTCGTCTTTCTTACAAGAAACGTAAATGTCTCTATCTTGACGTCGCGATGTAATACGCAGGCGTCTGCACCTGGGACAATCACTCAATCTCCCTGTGACTCAGAGATGCCCAAATAAACGGGATATTGTTGTTTCATGTACACTATATTGCTTGGCTACATGACGTTGCGAATGCCCCTGCAGTATTTCATTGTATAATCGCTTCGGATAGAAATGTTGTGTAACTGATCTGTATTGTTGCAATATTAGATTTGTAATTATGTACTAGCACGAATCGTGCAATAGTACCCCGGATGCACACTTTCTAGAAAATTCTGCTGAAAGCATGAAGCGTCGAGCGGGGTTACAATGGACTGGGTTTTAAATGAACATTTTCACGGTGGACGGAGTTAGCTTAGTGTGAAATTTAAATGAATTTTGACCACGTGTCTAAAAGTTATATTGGAAAAACCGAACTTGCGTTTCTTTTCTTCACTAGTGTATTTTATAGTCTATACGGTTCAATGTAAAAACATGTTGTTAATATTGTATACTCCATACGGTTCTTTGTATAGAATGTTCTTTATGTTTGAACTTCATACGGTTCCATGTATAAAATGTGTTGTTTATTTTATGTTTTATACTCCATATGGTTCAATACATGAATATGTGTTATACTCCATACGGTTCAATGCATAAATATGTGTTATACTCCATACGGTTCACAACATAAATATGCTCTTCATGTTTTATATTCAATACGGTTCAATACATAAATACAATTTGTATGTTCTTTATGCACGGGTCCTAGCCTAGTCTGTTCAATAAATAAATATGTTCTATACGTTTTATACTCCATACGGTTTAATACATAAATATGTTCTATACTCCATACGGTTTAATACATAAATATGCTCTATACGTTTTATACTCCATACGGTTCAATAAATAAATATGTTCTATACGTTTTATACTCCATACGGTTCAATAAATAAATATGTTCTATACGTTTTATACTCCATACGGTTTAATACATAAATATGTTCTATACTCCATACGGTTTAATACATAAATATGCTCTATACGTTTTATACTCCATACAGTTCAATACATAAATATGTTCTATACGTTTATACTCCATACGGTTCAATACATAAATATGTTCTATACGTTTTATACTCCATACGGTTCAATACATAAATATGTTCTATATGTTTCATACTCCATACGGTTCAATATATAAATATGTTCTATATGTTTCATACTCCATACGGTTCAATACATAAATATGTTCTATATGTTTCATACTCCATACGGTTCAATACATAAATATGTTCTATATGTTTCATACTCCATACGGTTCAATAAATAAATATGTTCTATATGTTTCATACTCCATACGGTTCAATACATAAATATGTTCTATATGTTTCATACTCCATACGGTTCAATACATAAATATGTTCTATATGTTTCATACTCCATACGGTTCAATACATAAATATGTTCTATATGTTTCATACTCCATACGGTTCGATAAATAAATATGTTCTATATGTTTCATACTCCATACGGTTCAATACATAAATATGTTCTATATGTTTTATACTCCATACGGTTCAATACATAAATATGTTCTATATGTTTTATACTCCATACGGTTTAATACATAAATATGTTCTATATGTTTCATACTCCATACGGTTTAATACATAAATATGTTCTATACGTTTTATACTCCATACGGTTCAATACATAAATATGTTCTATATGTTTCATACTCCATACGGTTCAATACATAAATATGTTCTATATGTTTCATACTCCATACGGTTCAATAAATAAATATGTTCTATATGTTTCATACTCCATACGGTTCAATACATAAATATGTTCTATATGTTTTATACTCCATACGGTTTAATACATAAATATGTTCTATATGTTTCATAATCCATACGGTTTAATACATAAATATGTTCTATACGTTTTATACTCCATACGGTTCAATACATAAATATGTTCTATATGTTTCATACTCCATACGGTTCAATACATAAATATGTTCTATATGTTTTATACTCCATACGGTTCAATACATAAATATGTTCTATATGTTTCATACTCCATACGGTTTAATACATAAATATGTTCTATACGTTTTATACTCCATACGGTTCAATACATAAATATGCTCTATATGCATATTTTCTTTTATGCGTTATACTCCATCTAGTTGCATATATAAATAAGTTGTAACTCTCCAGTAGACTATCAACTCTGACAGCAGGACATGAAATAACCAAATATTTTGTTTGAAATTCAAAGTAATAGCTTACCTTCATGATGATGAATGCTCCTTTGGTTTCTAGCGGCATGTGTACGAGACTTTACCAAATCTATTTATACACCATTCCAGTTAGTACAGATGAGTCAGCAATATGGAGGATGACGTATCGAGAACTCATTTTATCCATAAATAAATGACATCCATGTTAGATGGAAACCTTTTAATTAATAATTTACAGATGAAGGATCAGAGTCAGTGTTATAGACGGACGATATTAGTTACCTTACTTGTATTTACATTATATATCATCATTATGCACAAAAGAAAAAAAATGGTCGGAGATTTAGTGCACGGCCATATGTTTTCACTATCTAGTATTCACATGCATTTAGAAACAACCTACAAGATAGAAGTCATAAACCGTCTATCAGTAGTTCATGTCACCAGAGTTCTTTAGTTCTAATTTCCCATTTTTAATTTTCTGTATCATACAATTCAGTTGTAATCCCCTATTAGTAAAGTAAAGATCGAGGTAAGTGGTTGATGATGAAGTGTCCTTGATTTCAAGATCTACAGGTGCATCCGATCGGCATGGTAAATACAGTTTTTTGTTTGTTATTGAAAGACAAGACGTCACCAATATCTGATAAACTCGTTAATATAATCTGCTTTGAATTAAAACAGCTTATCCACATAGGTAGGACAAAAGGTCTGTTGAAAGATCTTGTCACCAAACTCGACAAATATGTTGTCATTCGTTGTCCCGATTTCATCTTTGGTGCATTCCCTCTGTGTTTTATTCGAATGTTTAACGCAGAAAGATCCAGTAATGTTCATAACCTTGTACTTTCCTCGGAAAAGATTGCTCTCATAACCAGAGAACGAAGACGTTCCTTTCGTTTGGAATGGGGGAATGGTAAATGTAAAAATTTATGTGTTAAGGAAAAATAAAATGTTTTGATAGAAGAGACAGTTTTGAATTCGAAGATATTATTAAAGATTGGTCAAAAGCTCTTTAGAGTTCCTCAATATCCACATTATATTAATTGCGCTTCTGGAGTAAACAGTATAGCAATACGAGTTCCGCCCTCACTTAATAAATACATATGTACAAATGTATATGGTATAGTATATGGAAACATTTGAGCAACATCTAAAGCCAGTTTATAAGGAGTCTATTTCGTAATCCAACATAAACGAGGTAGGTCCGTATCATCTTAGCAAGTAATTTGAAAGGTTGCAGTTCGCAATTATTTCATCATTCACGAAGTCAATAAATTCCATATAAACAAGGAAGACCCCAATTGCATCAGTGTACGTTAATTTGAATAAAAAAGATGCAATATTGAAGAATAATTCGTCAGTATATCGTCTTCTATGAAATACAAGAATCAATTATAGTCGAGGTATGGCCGTATTATCTCATTAGCCAGTATTTTAAAAGGTTGTAATTCGCCAATATTTCGTCTTTTATGAATTTTAAGGTTCCAATATAGACAAGGTGCGTTATTTTGAAATCAAAGTACTGAAGGTACTGAGGGAGGCGATGGCCAGATGCAAAAGGTGACATATGAAATACAGCAACATGATTGTTGATATACATTCAAAAATGAACCATTTCCACTTAAGTGTTTCAAACTGGATATGCTAGATTCCACAGTCCTGATGGATGTAATGGTTTAAACTGCCCTGATGTACATAATGGTTTAAACTATCTTTAAGTTTCAAATAAAATTCTACTTAAGTAGTTAAACATTTCTACTTAAGTGTTTAAAGTCAACTTCCACTTAAGTAGTTCAACATTTCTAATAAAAGCGTTTACGGCCAACTTAGCTTAAGAAGTTCAACATAAATTTTAGACTTATTTTTTTAAAGCCAACGTCCACTTGAATAGTTAACATTTCTACTTGATTAATTAAAGCTAATTTCACTTAAGAACCATTAAGTAATTAACATTCAAACTTAAGTATTTCCAACCAACTCATATTTAAGTAGCCTAACATTCATACATACGGCTAGTGTTTCAAACCAACTCCTTCTTAAGTACAATGTAGGTAACATTCATACTTAAGTATTTCAAACCAACTCCTACTTTTAAAAGTCGTTAACATTCATACTTAAGTGTTTCAAATCGATCTGATGTACATTGTGGTCCTGAGATACATAATGGCTTTAACCGTATTATTAAGTTTCAAACCAACTTCTACCGAAGCAGTTTATTATTTCTACTTATGTGGCGAAACGCCATGTCTACTTAAGCATTTCAAATTTTCTACTTAAGTGGCAAATGTCAATTTTACTCAAGTTGTTCAAAGTTGGCACTTTTGTGTTAAAAAACCAACTTCTAGTTAGGCAGTTAAAAGTTTCTACTGAAGTATCTCTAATCAATTTGTAATTAAATGATTTAAGATACATATGTCCATCTGTAAGTGTTTGAAACCAGAATAAATTCCTTCAAAGGACCTGATACAGGTTACATTGATTTTTGCCCACGAGCCAATTTAATAATTACCAGGTGAAATTTGTAGTACTATATGAGACAACCCGTGAAATATGTTTTAAAAATTCAAAATGTCCCAGGGGCCTGTTCCATGACCATTTTAATATCACCCTACATGGGAGTGTGACCGGGTTCCATTTGAAGTCAAAATAACACACATTTAACTTTTTTGGCTTCAAAAAGTTATCATTTTCTTTAGAGTGATATTTACTGCAAATCAGAGATGCATTTATGCAACAACAAAAAATGTATCTAAAACATTATACAATCTTAAACCCCCAAAATACCTACATTTTTAAACCAATTCTAAGCCATGTTCACTTTTTACGGTATTGGTACAACTACTTCCGGTTCTTGTACACCTTAAATACTTGTCCATTATTTGGACCATCGTGTTAAATGTCTATGGTGAAATTTTTTAGAAAAATTGAAACCCGGTAAAGTTGTCATATATACAACAATCTGCAGGAAGGTACTTTTCAAAATATCCCTGCAGGTTGGGCGTAAGAATTGTACCTGTTGCCCCCATTGCATGATCGTAAGAGGCGACTAAATTTCGGATCTTTTCTTTTCTCTTCTTTCTTAGCAACTTTCTTCTTCCTAATGTCTCTATTGACAATGCCTCACTTTTGGCATAGTTGAGCGTTCGCCCCTGTGAGGAAGGCTTTGGGTTCTGTCTCCTGGCCGAGACATACCAGAGTCTTTAAAATGGTAGTTGCTATTCCTGCTTAGCGCTCAGCATATTAGGAGTGGGACGACTGGTTCGCCAGTTGTCAGTATAATGTGACCGTGTGGGGTGTCCTGCTGTGTGTTTTCGGCAGTTGCTTCAGCGAGGTAGCACTATAAATCGGCAAAAGTTCCTGCCTATCACAAGGAGACATAACACAGACATACCGCAGCCTCCTAAAACACACATAAGCACTCACCACACACATGCTCTGAACATCTCCCTTGTGCCAATACACCTTGGTGTTAATCATATAACACGCGGGGAAACAATGCACCATAACACAGTGTTTACAAAAACATTTTTGGCGACAAAGCGAGTAAAAGCCTAGATGGAACTTACATTTACCTCAACAAAAGTTCGCAACTTGTCTTTCAGAGGTCATCATATTGTGGACAGAAAAAAACAAATTACCTCAAGTTTATGTCCATTGTTTTACCAGATTGCTATGTCTTGGACACTATTGGACCTTACTTCGCGTCAATCACCAAATTCATCATTGATAATGTTGAATTTTTGAAGGCTTGGTTTGCCAATCATGACAAGGTCATAGTTGATCGTGAGTTCAGGGATGTCCTTGATATTCTTGCTGAGATGGGGTATGATGCAAAGATGCCATCCTTTCTGCCTGCTGGAAAATCCCAAGTTCATACATTCCAGGCAAATGAAGACATAACGTGTACTATAACTCGTTGGAGTATGAATTAGATGAACAATGGAAATACCAAACCTAATTCTTTCAAAGAAAAAATAGAGCTATGGAATAATAATAATGATGATGTATATTGTATAATGAACTAACTATAAAAGGATTGTAAATCTTGTACATATTGTTATATTTATAATGTCAGCATAGATGAATATAAATGTATAATATATGTCCCATCTCAACAATCTTACACGTTTTACAGTTTTGTACGATACTCTTGACACACTTTTCCGCTGTATGTTAGTTCGAATTTTCTGACGATCTTACTATGTAGACAAACCGCCGCAGGGCAGCTTAAAGACGATATTAACATCAGAACCCTTCGGATTACGCTGTATGTCTACATACGTTACAGGGTTGGCTACCGACCGACAAACATTTAGATGTTCCCAAACGTTTTCGAGAGTTGGCTTAATACACTTGCCAGTGGTGGACAAAGCCCTATCTTTTCACCCTTCTTAGTAGTGCCTGTGACATACAGACATGTATGATAGTGCCGACGACGTTGTTAATAGCAGTCTATATCTCCAAGACAAGGAAACACTAATCACGAGGTTCATATGATCCGTCAGAATATTAACATCAGAACACTAAAATACTCTGATTAGTTTTAACTTATATGCGTTTGGTTGTAATGCGAACTGTACTACATTCCTTGCAGTTATACTTGTCCTCATCCGTACGGTAATATAAGCATCTTGCAGTTATCTCCCTTCCAACAGTATTTGCAATAAATTGATTAATGCTAAAATCGATGCAGGAGAATATAGCATAAAGATTTTATAGACAATATTCTAATCGTTTATTTAAAATAGTCCTCGAAATGCTCACAACTCACAACATTATCAGCATACTTCAATAAATTTTCGTGCACATCAACTTTCAATGATGTACTACAATGACGTGTCTCATACTTGGAACTCCGCGAAGCGTTTTAGTAACAGCGATTACCACCAGACGTCTCAAATTCCGTACTTCCGCTGGAGATAAATGTATACTGAATATACTTTTTTTCGTGTAATAGCACTTAATTTGTAATCTTAATGTTTTTCATAAATGCATATATAGTCCAACTATATCATGTAGTGATTACAATATGGCGGGTGTAAATGCCTCTATACTTTTACGGAGTTTAAGAATCCAATATCAACATAAAGGTCCATATCTTTCTGAAAAAAATGCAATATTGAAGAACAATTCACTAGTATTTCCTCTTTTGAAAATATGGATGCATATAAAGGGTTTCAAGGTAACCAAGCAGTTCTAGCTCCTAGTGAACACAACACATTAATAGTGTTTGCAGACGAGGTAATTTGTAACACAAACCTGCCATCTTGATAGTAAATTTGACATTTGGATAAAAAAAACAGACTTGTGTTTCTATTTATTTTTTGAAAAATACGATAAATCCACTCTTTACGTAAATCCGACGTATCATGTTATCGTTTTATCCAGTTTACTTATTGTTTTTCCAAGGAATCCGTCTTTATCGGTCTGTTATCAACTCTTATATATACATCTGTATCCTTGTTCTTGTATCCCCCCCCCCCTGTATTATGTTCTTTTCTAGTTACTGTGCATGCTTAAATATACTACGTGATTGTTAATGAGAGAGGTACGTATGGGTCATAAAATCACATTCCATCTATTCTTCGGCATGCCTCTATCTAATTCACGTTTTTTGTTAATCTAGTAAAACATTCATGCAGTTACACAATCGTCAAATGTGTCATTAACGATTTTCAAAACACATGGCTTACCTTAATTACATTTTCTCTTTACAGGTAAAACATAAATCATCAGGTTATCATCAGACAAACTTTATTTTTATAATGCCCAGAGTTATAATTAAATGATGAAAACAGTGTCTTAAACAATCATAGGAATATGTTCGTAAATGTTGACCTCAGTAGCCCGAATAATGTATACAGATGTAAGTGCTTATAACAGCACATTCTTTTAACGTTGATATTCGTGGAAACAAAACTTTGCAGAAGTTAATATCCAAAGAAGCTGCAATTAATACTAAAATGCCAATCGTGAAAACGAAAAATTTGCACATCACTTCGACTACTTCTTACCACCAATCTTTCTAGTAAAGTGTAATGTCCGCCAAATCCATTCTTCCGCTCTGGTTATATTACAATTTAATGTACACTCTACATAATTTCTGTAAAATGCTGGACCTACGCTTAAAGCCACAACATAATGATATTAACTTTACAACTGCTGTCATTCCCAAATCCTACCTTGCCACCTTTACATTGAACTTTCCTAGGAAATTCTTACCTTGCTGTCTCTACATTGAACTTTCCTAGGAAATTCTTACCTTATCGCCTCAACATTTAACTTTCTCCGGAATGTCTTACCTTACGGCTACAATATTGAACTTGACCATGAAATTCTTTCCTTGCCGCTTCTAAACTCAACTTTCTCATGTATTGCTTAACATCTCTAAGAGCTTTACAGCCGCGTTATCAGTATCCTTGATTTTTAAGGATTCCTCAAAACACTGTTGTGCCTCTGGGAACTTCTTAGCTAGCATTAGACAGTAGCCCAGCCAGTTGTAATATACATACTGCACGTTACTATCGTCTCGAGACTCTTTGACCAAGGTGCTAAATGTTTCCACTAACTGGTCTATCTTCTCACCCAACTTATGTTTACATATTATAAGTAGTAAGTAAGAGTACAGGAAACAGTTACAAGTAATGCGACCGCCCCCTACGACTAGCTCGTTTTGAATAACATCTGGAACTATGACATGCTCATCTCCTGTAATATCTAACGGGAGTGCCATGAACTCCGAGACTTTCTCTGCGCGTGAGAAGCCTTTGTCACAAGCGGATAATTCGTAGGCGCGGTCATTCTCATGGTTTTCTATCCAAACTGACGAATGGCGTCTTCTATCAAGATCGATTACATGATTAGCCTTAGCAATAAGGTCGCTGATGATCTCAACAGACTCATTTGGCTTCTCAAGGTAAAGATACAAAGTAGCCATCTTGAGCTTTGCAGACGACATGTCAGCATTGGTGCCTTCCTTCAGCAAGTCTTCAATACAGACGATATCGGCGGAACGCTTGTCTCCGACGTTTGGTATGTATCTACATTGGTGACAGGCCATCAGCAATGACAAGTAGGCCTTCAACACCCTCTTGATATTGTCGTCCAGCAATGGGCTCGACCGCTTCTCTAAGTTCAAAAGTATGGCGCTGAAGACATCCAGTTTAAATGGCTTGGACGTCTTGACAGCATGCTCGAATAGCCGACGCATTTCAAAGTCTGAAATAAGCAACTTAATAAATTAGACGATTCGGTGAATTACAGATGATCAACGTGAACAAATTCATGAATATCACTTATCTTTTTATGCGATATCAGAAGCTCAATACAGGTAATTCCATACCACATATAAGAAGTTCCAGTGACAAGTAGAGCAGGGGATCAGGCCTTAACCATTTTTCTTTGATGTAGGTCAACCGTCAAAATGTAAGTCAAAAGGACCTACTTTTGAAACATGACACACTGCCTCACCTAGGTCGACCTATCGTCCAACTATTACGTTCCAGTGACAAAAAGAACCGAAAATAGACCCAGGACAAACTTTTTTCTTTTATGTAGCTTTAAATATAGATCAGTGACCTACTTTTGGTACATGACACATCCTTCATCTAGATGAACATATGTTCCAAGTATCAAGTTTCATTGATAAGTAGGCTGTGGTAAAGATCCTGACAAGGCAATGTGTGAAAGGATGGACAGACACAACGCTTTTCTATATGTCGGCCATTTTGTTTCCTTGATCAGACTCAAATAAAATGGAATCAACATATGAAGTTTGAAACAAGGGGAACCTACATAGGAAATCTAAGACAGATCAAAGAAGAGCGTTTTGTGAATTAGAAAAAGTACTTATAAACTTCAACTACCAGCCATTTTGTTTCAAAATCGATCGAGCACAACTATGGACAGAGGGAAACCTTTATATTAAGTTCGAGAGAAATCTTTCCAGTACTTCTCAAGAAATAGCGATAACAAACTATCGAAATCAAAGATGGCTCCCTGACAATATGTCAGGTTATTGTTCCTTCTTTACCCACTGTAATTACTAGTTTCAGTACATATTTGCTATTACACACAGTATAATTTCTACAAAGAATTCACTATCTGAAGTTATAATGTACGCTTTATCCAACTAATACACCAAATCTGCATATAAATGGGCAATTCTTAAGTATTCCAGTAAACACAAAGGAGGGTCAAATTATTTGTTCATAAGTTGAGCAGAGATTAATTGATGAATCATTCAATGAGCGAAAATGAAAGGTATTACTGGTGTAACAGTCGTCAGGTGCCGCTGTTTAAAACACTCAAAGAATGAATTAAGAAGAATTTATCACAAGTTATAATACCATTTCCTATTTCAGGATGACTTCATTTTACTTACATGTGTGATGAACTTCTTGGAAAAATGCAAAATCTAATCTTCTTTCCTCTTCATGATCTGTAATACACATCTGGGGAAATGAGTGTTGAATATTGCGAAACTGAGGCTCTTGCTGACTAAACGGCTCCAGCTCCAGGAAGTATTTATATCCTGTTTGATCTATAGTTTGGAGGAAATTCAACAGATTTGATTGATCAGTTGCTGTCATATTCATGAACATGTCGTAACGCTTGACGAAGAAATTAGGACAGGAACGATTTCTTGTAACGTCCATTAACTTTTTCAAAACCAAACTCATACATCTGATAACATTCACCTCGACCCAGGTGTCTTGTGGGTAATCTTGTACAAGCCAGAAGAGGCAATGTTTCACCACCGTCTCGTTCAAGACTGACTTGAGGGAGGATGGCAGTTTTTGATCTATGATGGTCAGCCAGTAGCCGTAGATGTTTATCTGCGTTTGGTTCAAGGATCTAACGAGTTCTCTCTCAGGAACAGCAAAGGACAGCATGAACACAGTCTCGCCGTCCTTGTCATCATCAGATGGTATCACATAACATCCCTTCCTCACCATCCTGTCCACCACCTCCTGCGAAGGCCATCCGCTCCTGCGGGGTCTCTGAACCATACTAAAGGACGCCGGTGGCCATGTCGAGCAAGGCAGACACGGCACCAGTGGACCGTCGCCGACCCCGTTGATGGCCCCGGCTACAGTGCCCCCTGGAAAAAGTCCTAGCTCCTGATCATTTACATGCAGTAGGCGTTTGTGGGACATGTACCAATTATCACCCTCCTGTATACACAGAGAATAAACAGGATGGTGACGGGACAGTCCGTAAGTGACTAGTTTGAGTCTGTTATGAGTTGCTTTCCCGGGTACCTCCGAAAGTGAAAACGAGTTGGGACGTTGAGAATCATACATGGTACACAAAACCATTAATTTTTGGCATGTTCTAATGTATGATGTTTTGCTGAATGTGGTTCGGAAGCCTTCTCCTCCTGGCCCACATTCGTGTACTTCAACGCCTTCCACCATCTTTCGTTGGCTTTCCCGCGCCTCCCGAAGCTTGTTCCTCAAATCAAATTCTCGTCTAGACCCGAATGTTTTGCCTAGGTTGAGGGAAATTGCTAGAGGTAGTAGGATGTCGGTACCGTCACTCTCATCACGACCTATCTCTTGTTCTGACATTGTAGAGTCATGGTAACCCTGTAAAACACAACAATACATTTTTCTATGTTACGTTTTCATCAACATCAACAAACTGGAGAATTGAAATTCACTTGGACCTAGTATAATGATAACATTAGTTACGAAGAATTTTCAACAGAAATATTTAAACATGGAATGGAAAAATATTACCTAACGTTAGATACACTGCACATGCTCAAAAGGTGTATGGGTTGACCAAAGACATATAACCGTGTAAAAAGATATATATAAACTATACAATTGCGAAATGAAAATTTCTCCCATACTTTAGAGGTTATTCTCCCATACTTAACACGTGGATTTCCGGTTTCGGTATGGAAACGATAACTCCGTCATTTACAGGGTAGGGAAAAAGACATCTCACATGCGCTATAACGCCGCGCATAATAGCGTAACGTCATCATTTTATGTAGCGTAATCACGTCGCAAATTGATAACGTCATCACTTTTGACGCACATTTCAAGGACGATGAAAAGGTTTCATAACACTTTATCTTTTTTTTAAGTATGCAAGAAAAATACATGGATGGGCCCTCGTGTAAGAACTTGGTTGGCCAGCACTCGGTAAGCCTGGTGCTGACTGGCCAAACTCTTACACTCGGATTGCGGTATCCCTGTCCACGGAACAGACCCATGTAAGATCCTATTAATTAACATCTGTTAATCACCGTTTAATTTTGGATGTAAAACCGCATGTGCGTGAGGAAATCGGACTAAGTGAAAGGCTGTGGTGCTCAACTACCCATACAAATTGTTGGTAGGAAGGAGATTTTCTTTATCTGAATAGACATTTTTACAGGGTAGATTGATATGTATAAAGTTTCTAAAAAAGTGACTCATACGTTTAAGAAGAGTTAAATTTATAAACAAAGATGTATACTATAGCCATAGATCAGTGAAAATAGTCTTTATGATTAATAAATACCAGACAAACAACTTCAGGGGGTAGCAATAATATGTACACAATTCAAATGAAATCGGCCAATTTGTTTAGCTGTCCGAATAAGAATAATCAATGGGAAAATAACGCCGAATGAACAAATAGTGCTTTCCTTGTATTTATGATATTCATAATGTAGACCTGCGGTATCTCGGACGCAAACACACATACACCCCCACCCTCACAACGACACACACACACACACTCCACACTCACACCCCCACCCTCACAATCACACACATACACCCCCACCCTCACAATCACACACACATACACCCCCACCCTCACAACGACACACACTCCACACTCACACCCCCACAATCACACACACAACCTAACACACCCTCACAACTACACACACACAATATCACAAGCATAGTGAATCAGGTGCATCATCGCACCCTGCTCAAAGTTCGTTTGAGGAAGGTTGTGGCGTAGAAAGAAAGAAAGAAAGAAAGAAAGAAAGAAAAGGAAACGAACAGGGAAAAACAACATCGAACATACACAAGTGTTTACATATATTGCTTCCAGTCGTCTATAGCTATGTCGTATGGTAAAACAATATTAACAAAACATCCACAATAACAGAAGAAAATAAAGTACAGAAAGTGCAGACCGAGCAGAAAAGGAAGACAATACGGGAAATAAAGAATACGCTAGGTGCAACAGTTAAAATGATGACTTAAATATTACTAAGCAATGACGACTTCACTATCTCGCTATGTGATGTCATATACATGCCATCATAAGTTTGATATTAAATTAAATGTTCCTTAGGCAGAAGACGAGAGACAAGCCATGATTCTATACAGTAAATAAACAAATCATTGGATAATTCGTCCCTATCATGTAATTGACTTCGTGATTAATCGCCACTTATCACATTTAACAAGATACAAGAGGCATACCATCCAACAACCTCAGGGGATTACACAAAACACGGTTTTGAAATTAATTCTCAACGTTGAAAAGGGATTCTTTCTAATGGAGCATTCGATTAGAGGATTACAATGCTGCACTGTACGGATAGACCATAAACAAATTTCTTGTCGCTTATCATTTAACTGAAGACGAACTCGTATGTCGATTGTAGCACACACGTGTGCCTAGCTGTAGCCTAGTTGAAGAAATATGTACGCTAACTTTGATATAAACAAACCGAAAACAGAAAGTACACTAAAGTTGTTTCAGTTAATGACATATGATATGACTCATAACACGGTGATGTGCTAAAACTGTGTTTCGTTTTCTCTATTTTTTGAGGATTTTTCATGTGAGAACACACCTAAGCATCTTCGCTAGCCAAGGCTTCTGATTACGTTACACTAAACGTAATCAGAAGCCTTGGCTAGCGAAGATGACACCTAAGAGGAAAACATAATACTGGACTGGGAGGTCTTAGAAAGTATACATAATTGATGCTGTCCAACACAAGATAAGATATACTTCGCGATGCCTATCGCTGGACGCAGCATGGGAGTCGTATTTCCACTTATGTCCAATAACGAAAAATTTATATATCTCAATTGACCAATAGAAGAAAATTCGATAAGCCGATATATATGTATGCGTAAACGAATGAGCCTTATATTTGTGAAATATTTCGGAACATTTTCATAACCTTTCTTTTTGGATCAAAAGCGCATTGCTTTGATTATACATTTTGAAAATTTAACAAATATCAGCGTAAACAGATATGGATCAAAATCATAGTTAACTTTCCCATTGGCGTAATTATTGCATCGAATCTAAAAATAGACTTCAGGGTTGTTTTCTAAAAACATTTCGGACAATGTCAGTTGAACATATATACAGATAGATATTCTATTATCGCCATAATCTTAATCTGAAATAAAATTACAAACCCGAGGTAACATCGAGAGGACAAGCAAACCCCTGGTCAGACACCCCTGGTCAAAGCCACCACACACACACACAAACCACACCGGTTCCTACCAGATTCTTGAAACGCATGCGCATATACATATTCTAAAAATAGCATTCAAGGAATACATCTACATACCGAAAGGTAACTATATATATATAGCTTCAGGCATTATGGCGTCATTTTTATTGTTAGGATCATTCGGCTCGGACAAGCCTCCAATATAATACCACGGATTATAGCCTGGTTTATTCAATACTTATAATTGGTACATGTGCTGGTCAACATCGGTGGTCGGCGACTGACCACCCTGGATTACACATGTGTGTTGGTCTTCACACATTGACAGGGGCTTATATATAGGTGACAGATACTGCGACACTGGAACAGGTTTTAGTGAACGGTGCCCTTTTCCGACAAAAGAACATCATTAAAATGAAAAGTAAAAATCTGAAATTTTAGAGTTGTAAAAGCATAACATTCGACCGAAATTATTGATTTCTCCCTTATTATACGTCCAATTAAGCGTATGTTTCTTATGTCTCTTTAACGCTGTGTACAGGTAGATGGACATAAATTGTGTACATACAATGTACCTGAAGATTCACCCACAAGTTGAGTTTACACATGTTGTACGAGTACAGCTTACAGTATAAAGTGATTGTATCAAAATAGTGGGAAGAATATTTTTTCGTAAAAAGAGCTAGGTCACAATTAATGGTCTAGCTATATTTTCTTATGCTTATTATTAAAGATATTTTTTGATGTTCACAAATAGAACATTTAATCTGGGCGGGACACGAAAACGTGATTTGGCTGCATTTCGATACATGTATTTATGATCGACTTAAAATGTCAAGTAGAGGATACTTGACCTCATTTTTGTAGTCACACCGTCTGACGAATGTTTCTGCAACCATTCATATAACTTAGTTTTTCACTTTCGTATCAACGAGTGAAACCCTGATTTAAGAATGAACGGGGTACAGATGCGCGCACGACAATGCAATTTGCATTCCTCGGTCATTCATCGTATCTAGAGGAATTCAAATTGCATGTGTAATTTTAATTTGATTTGGCCCTCGCAAGGAGTACTACAGGAACAATACCGGTATGTGCCGCTAGACCAACCATTCAACTTAGTATGGCAAGAAACATTGTCATCTATCTATGAATAAAACAAAATCTTACATATTAAATTCTATAATAGTATATAGATTAGTTAATTTCTGGATCAACATTGCTCTTTGAATAAATGATAACTTTTACTAATCTGACTTGCCATACAGCCATTCAACAGTTGTACTGACATAGGTCTTTACATAAAATTTGCAGTTGCATTCCCTGATAATTTTATCATGATATGTTAAATATGTGTAATGAGATATAAGATAAACCAACAAACGAGTGATCACTATATATATATACTACTGGAGTATAGGATGGAGCGTTAGTCGTTAACATGCCTAATCAGTTTATTTCCATTAACTGTAAATGCACATTTATTAATTCAAGTTTACCTTAGTATATCATTTCATTATGATCCAAACATTTTATCAGGGCAGCAACAAAAACATTTCCACTAATTTTAATCGATTTGAATATCGACAAATCAGAAGACATGGCGATCTTATTTGATTCAAATCAACGCAAAAAAAAAACATCACACGCATGCAGAGTTTAAATTTTGATTGATTGCTCTTATGAAGAGAATTGAACGTCTTTTCCGAAGTATAATCTTGACTCAATTGTTATAATTAACATATACCATTGAATAGTGTTCGTCGTGATGACCAGTATAAAGATATTCTTTTTTTAACAGAAACTGGTTTAACAAAGGTGTTAAAAAATTTTGCGATTTATTAGATCAAGAGAATAAGTTTCTATCTTTCATAAAATTTAAACAGAAATTTGATATAGAATCAGAAAACTTCTTGCTTTATCAGAGTATATGTCAGTCCATCAAACAAAGATGTAAGGATCTGGATCTATTCCTAATGGCAGAAAATATAATAGAAAGACCACTGGTACCAAGTCATATTTACATTTTATTTAAGAAATAATTAACGATGATTCGTGTATTATTGCAGGATATACAATGAGGACGAGGATATTTATAACCAATGTTTCAGGATTGAACCATTTTCATAGCTGCTATTTTCTCTCTTTTTTCCCAATAAAAAACAAATAAACTATGTTTTGAAGGTGAAGGGGTGATCGATTTTTAAAACCGATTGTTTTGAAATGTAGAATATGCTCTATTTCTTGAATCATTATACATACAAATGCATGTATGAGCGAAGTAGCCACACACACACACACACACACACACACACACACACACACACACACACACACACACACACACACACACACACAATTGGTCTATAGGCCTAAATTTAGGTCATGCATAGTCGGACCAAAGGTTGGAATCCGCTTTGGCGTTGAGGATGATTAGCGATTTGAATGCAAAAGTTTACGCACGCGGCGCCAGGCGCACGGTGCACGACGGCGTACGAAACACGATGGCTATAGGTCTGCCTGACCCATCTGGTCAGATGCCCTGATTAACCGAACAATTGTGAAATAAAAGCCGTTGTTTGTTCTTTTTGTTACACTTAATAGAAGTCGAGTGATGAAACTGGTAATGGATTTTTATTTTATCACTAAATACAACGATAATAATAATAACTAATAATGAAATATTTTATTTAAGTGTCACACATATTTTACAACAATTATTCATAGAATATAACAAATACGTTTGCATAATATGCCCAGCGATATTAGACTTACGAGATACTAAAATTCTATAATTATACATAGAAAACATGAAAGATGATTAACGCAATAATTGATGACCATATACAGTGTCCGAGGATGGGACAAGTGCAAGAGTGGTTTGGTTAATCCCTGCCGACAGGTTGCACAACCCCCATCCTCGTGACAAAACTGAGAAAATCCTTTTGATTAACGATATCATAAAATACATATGTATATAATATATAAAAAGGTTGTTCTGTTATCCAGTGGTGAAATATCCCATGATAATCCTTTCATTAAAGATCAAGAATAAACTTTGAACAGAATCCGGTCATATTCACGGATTTTTTGAAGAAAAAAATCGTTGTTGGACAACCATCCTATATCGCATTTAACTTAAATTAGAAGAATTTCTTTCTAATGATACAAATAACGCCATCGCTCTGTTCTGTACATTAATAATAGAACGACGTTCAGATTGACCACAAATGGCACTGCAGTAAAATAAGATATATACTATATAAATATACAGTGGAACTTCGTTAACTCGAACTCGGATAACTCGAATACCCCGCTTAACTCGAAGTACCTCGCCGGTCCCGGCCGAATTCTCTCTTTATCTTAGTAAAAAAAACTCGGAAAATTCGAATTCGGATAACTCGAAAAACTCGGATAATACGAAGTAAACATTTGGTCCCAACAATAAAAATCCTACTTGAAATGTTCGAATAACACGAAGTATAATTTTCGTCGATCGGTGGCAAACGCCGACATTTTTTAAGAGCTAAATTCCGTTTGTAATACTGAACATATCGGCACTACTAACCTACATGCTATTATAAGTGTTTCATAAATTCATAAAAGAAATTGTCGGTTGAATCTTATAACAACAAGTCTTGGTGATAAAAAGTACTGCTTTACTTACATCAGGTAATTTGTAGTAAGCTATATAAGAGACTCGTATAAATTACTAAATACGGCGTACGACATACCACCTGCGGACATAAACTTATCTGTCATGGCACCCAGAGATCTACTCGCTAATTTAGCTAGTTCTTTTACGACAATCGTCTAGCAACTTTGTTATTCGACTGATTAAAATGAATTATATATCCATGCGAAATTAAGTGATCGAGCATCTTATCTCTTTTTTTCAATAACTGTAGGTATTAGAATTCACAAGGAAGATGACAAACTTTGAAGTTTTCCATTTCAGTCACAGGTCACAATTATATCTAATTTAATATATCAACAGAGTATCTCATCCCGTGAATGATATCATGAATATTCGTTTTTTGATGATGATTGTGAATTTCTCTGGAAATCCACAATAACAGTAAAGATATTGATATTTTCAGTGAGAGTTATCTCCCCTCAAACACATAGATTCAAAATGATGCTTCAACACTCATAACATAACATAAGATAGCATCACAGTGATAAGACATATTTAAATATAACTATAAAATATTAAGTTTTCTCTTTCAAATCCCCTTTCCAACAATGCCTCTTGGTAATTAAGTATTGAGAAAAATAAAAGTCAGAACCAGTTAGTTGCTTGTGTGGGATGTGTTCACCAAAACCGTGAACCAGATTTCATTTAGAACAAAGCTGAAACATTTCCCGTGGCAAATTATAATAGAAAACCAATATGATTGGATCGATTTGAAATAGCATTGCTTATATAATGGACGATGACCACAAGTAGTAATTGTATATATAATGGACGATGACCACAAGTAGTAATTGTATTATGCAGCGATTGATTTGTTTTGTTCAAGAATGAGGTGTGCAAGGAACGGAAGAGAACCAGTAAAAGAATCACAGGCATATGAAAACTTAACCAGGGCAAAACACAGCCAAGCCAATGTCCGTCACTTTATTATGTTCAAGGGGAAATAAACAAAAGCAGAACCACAAACGGGCCGTCGCTTGTTACTTTGGATTCGAGTAAAAAATAGACGAAATCAGAACCACAAATAGACCGTTGCTTTTTACTTTGGATTACAGAAAAAACTAGATAACAGCAAAGTCACAAACAGACCCATTCACGTTACTTTGTAATCCAGGGAAAACAGATAGAGACAGCGCCACGAAATGCCGATTTTCGTTACTTTAGGTTACAAGGGAAATTGGAAAGGCAGACTAAGAAGGAGTCACAAACAGGCCGCTTCTCATAACTTTGTGTTCCAGGGGAACCAGACAAAAGGCAAAACCACAAACAGACATATTGTCGTCACTTAATGTTCCAGGGGAACTTGCCAAACGCAGAACCACAAAAAGGCCGGTTCTCGTTACGTTGTGTCCCAGGGGAACCTGACAGAGCCAGAACCAAAAACAGGTATATTCTCGCCACTTTGTGTTTCAGGGGATCTTGACAAAGCCAGAACCAAAAACAGGCATATTCTCGTAACTTTGTGTTTCAGGGGAACTTGACAACGGCAGAACCAAAAACAGGCAAATTCTCGTTACTTTATGTTCCTGGGGAACTTAACAAACGCTGAACCACAAACAGTCTGGTTCTCGTTACTTTGTGTCCCAGGGGAACTTGACAAAGCCAGAACCACAAACAGGCATAATCTCGTTACTTTGTGTTCCAGGGGAACCAGATAAAAGGCAAAACCACAAATAGACATATTCTCGTCACTTAATGTCCCAGGGGAACTTGAAAAAGCCAGAACCACAAACAGACATATTCTCGTCACTTTGTGTTCAAGGGGAACTTAACATACGCTGAACCACAAACAGGCCGGTTCTCGTTACTTTGCGTTCTGGAAAAAAATAGAAAACGTCAGAACCATAAACAGGCTGATTCTCGTCACTTTGTGTTTCAATGAAACTATGCAAAGGCGGAACCACAATTTGGTTTGGTTTATTTTGTTTAACGTCCTATCAACAGCCAGGGTCATTTAAGGACGTGCCAGGTTTGGAGGTGAAGGAAAGCCGGACTACCCGGAGAAAAAACACAGGTCTACGGTCAGTACCTGGCAACTGCCCCACGTAGGTTTCGAACTCGCAACCCAGAGGTGGAGGGCTAGTGATAAAGTGGCGGGACATCTTAACCACTCGGACACAGTGGCCCCTTCGAAACCACAAACAAACCGATTCTCATTATTGTTTGGTCTAGAGAAATAAAAACAATGTACTCAGGAACACGAGGAAACTTTAAAAATTTGATGCTGCATATATCAGAAACGACGTAACAAAACATCATTTTTGGGGGAAAAAAGAAGATTATTATACAGAACAATTTATCTTCCAAAAGCAGAAAGAGAGCTTCAATCTAGACTTTTATCAACGAGTCAACTACTGCAAAAATATGATCAATGTTAAGTTGGGACATTTCGTACATTGGTACTGCATGTATATGATGAACATTTTATGTAGAATTTGAAGGATGTCAAATATATTTTTTCTCCTGAATACAGATTCATCTTACATCGCGTAATTTAGATATATGGATAGAGGCATGTATCAGCATCCATTACATTACTAATTCCATAATGTTTTCGTCCTCGTCAAATAGTGTATAGCCAGTGGATGTTACATTCGTGACTGTCATATAGAATTTATTAAATGAATTCGATAATTTCATATGCCACAAGTCTACATAAGCAAAAACTTAAAGTAATCGATAAGAGAAATTATAAGGAAAATTTACAAGAAACAACTTGGACGGTTTGTTTCGACCTACAGAGAAAATCGTTTGATGTCATATACCTATTATGACGTGATAAATGACATTACGATAGTGTTGTTACACATTTATCTTATGGTATTGATGGCATAGCGGTATGACATGTTAATACGGGCAAGTCACATGTTGTTTGTATATGATGCATCTCGATCTCGACAGCATTAAAGATTATTGATCAATTCTCAAAAGCATACATTGGATAAGTCATATCAGTAAGCATAAAGAAAACTAAGAGTGACACTTAGGCTACACTTCAATTTCTATAAAATGAATCATGCTTAAAGTAATAATTGCAAAAGATTCCGAAACTGTTTATTTAGGACCACTGGAAGAATAGGTAGGTTGTTGTGATATCGAGATTCACCAACCGAGTTTTTGAGAGATCACGAACCCGATACAGAACACAGAAACGTATACGTGTTTTACACGTTTTCATCCTAAGTACTATCTATTATTGTGGAGAAACTATCTATCCCAGACATAAAACAACGTGCAATGCTTACTACAGAAAATCTGGGTATACCATTGGAATTAAGAAGATCGAGCCCAGCAACTATATGATCCTTAAAAGAACAGAACCTATAAGTACAGTGCTGAGCTTAAAATAAGCGAGACTTTTCAAGCTAGTACTTAATTTGTTCAGTGTTTAATCATACGAAATACTGTATATTTTACATGCACATTTTTACATTGTTCCAGGCACAAAACGCAATTCGCATTTAGCCGTCACTTCAAACATAGATCGATTCAATCTGGATTAAAAGTATACTCCCCCATATACTAGTATGGAACGAAATGAATTGCCTGTTCAATGGCTTTTCACGGGCCAGCATTCCCCAGACTTTTGATGATCGAAAGTACATTCAAGGACTTTTTTCAGACTTTGTAGCCTGCTTAGTGAACGTTCCTTTGTAGCTATGTAATGTACATAACATATACAAAAGATACATTTCTATGGCATTGTTGCATTGTTAACTGGAGTATGAGTCCCATGATCGATACATATAGACATAGTGTCGAGAAAATAAATAAGAGGTATATAGCATTACATTGTCCATCCTAGAGACATGCCGAAAAAACAAGTGCTGAAGATGAACAAATTAAGATTTGGGCCCAAATACAAAAGACAAAAGCGAAAGTGATCGATATAAAATTTAAACAAAATGACTTTAGACACAGTATCATCACTACTATATCACATGTGTTATACGATGGGTGAACCAGAGGCCCGTTTTAAGTCTCGATTGCATGTCAACCTTGTTTCCGTTCCTTGATAGGAACATCCCTAACCTTCCTCCTTATCAAATATCATCTTGTTTCAATTATCACGAATTACGTCATAAAGTTTGCCTGATGTCTGCTAACAGACTAATAACTTCCAGCACAATTAAGATTTCGGGAGATGAGGAAGATCATGATATGGGGAAATATTGTGTTTATCAATCAAAGTTTCTGGCTCATTTAAGTATGGTTTTTCGTTTTTACTATCAATATTTTCATTGAAGATCGTGACGTTGTTTCGACCAAGATTTGTATGGCAAGTAACGCCCAATGTCCAATTACGATCTCTCATTGATAAATATATATAATCTGTATCCGTCTCTCTCATAATCTGGCCAGGGACAAACCTTGACATAGTCAAACTTCTATTTAAATATCGACATCATCCAACAGGCGATTATCATACGTATCCAGTAAAACTCACAGTCACAGAAAAACACCGAACATAACACATTTTTCACAATTGCATATCAACACTATCAACTAATGATTAAACTGAATAACCCTATATTATATATATATATATATATATAAGCATATACAAAACAAATCAACTTACATCCCGTACTTCTTCTTCATTTTCCCAGACTTTAAAAATAGTGGGCATGCTCAGACACTTGTTAAACATGGACACATACAAAACGTCAGTGGTCGTATAAAACGTGATTATTTTCCCATTGACATTGTAATGTAGGAGAAAAGGGTTTTACGACGAACGTCATTTTGCTGTAGAGAGTTGAAACAATGGACATTTTGCGACGTACATCATTCTGTTGTAGAGAGTTACAAAAACGTATATTTTGCGAAGTGCGTCCTTTTTGTACAGACAACGTGAAAAAGTATGAAACGCGTCCAAATGGTACTTCTTTGTCCTGTGTAACTACAACATTGGTTACACCACACTATACCATAATATGTCTCATATTCCATATGAAAAACCACAACATTTCTTGCTAAAACAGTCGTGAATGTACCGACAGATTCCATTTCATTTTGTTTTATTTTGGATTTTTTTTTCATGTTATCCTCTAACTTTAACTCTCTTTGTCAAATATCAAAGTGTATATGTATGTATTTACCTTTGGATATGTATTAATACACGACCCCAATACGCCAGTCTCTTTGTTGATACTTTGCAACCTTTTCGAAAACGTAAAACTGAATTTGAAAATCATGTTGAAGGTATCTGATAATCTCATATATCATAAGCCATTTACTGGGTCCGACCGGACTGACAATCTCTCATCATCGGGTTGGCTTATCCACCATTTTCTCTTTCTATTAGAATTAACACAATTCATCGTGTTAAGATATTTTATTAAAGCATGTGATATTGCTTCAGAGCCATTTCTTTCATTCATTCATTCATTCATTCATTCATTCATTTATTCAATCGTGTTATTGCAGTGAAAAATATTTCAGATTTGGTTTCGAGACAACCCCTCAAACTCTGATATCCGGATGAGACCACTATTTAGGTGCCTGCTCTGTTATATCAACGTAATTCACGTTGGTACAGGAAGACACCATTAACTTAATTTGTCGTTGTAGGATGTCGTTGAATATTTGATTCTTCGAGAAAGTACAAATTATTTAGGAGAATCATCCTCATCCATCGTTCATTAAAGTGGTGAATTGTATGATCATATATGTTGTGACTGTAAAATCCAAACTGCTTTATTTTCATTGCAGTGCATTATGGGAATCTATAAACATTTTCCTAACACTGAGGTCATTTGTGTTCACTTGTGGCAAGTGCGTCAGTTCTATATTTATTCAAGGGTATTCCCATGTTACTTTATATATAAACATTTTATTAATAAAACCTCTGCAATACTCTGGAATTCTATATATAATCACTGGAAAGTCCTTTTTAAAACATATTCTATAAATAAATCAGTATATCTAAAGTATCCATATATAGCGATTTAATTCGGCGCATATAAATGATTATTAAACTATAAAAGAAATGAAAAAGTAGAATGAATTAAGATGTGAAAAAATAGGAAACTTGGCTATACCACCATTGTGTAAGTGCCACTCATTTTGTCTAATCCAAATTTTCCTCTTGTGTGCGAAAATAAATATGGCCATATACATGATTTTTATTTGAATTTGTCATCAAATAAGAATAAACTCAGATCTCATTAGCCTCGACATAAAAAGACGCCCGGAACAAAACAGTATTCATAATGTATACCTTATATGGTTATATAATTTATATACTAGTTGTTACAATGTATAATTTGTATAGTTATAATTTTTCCTTATATAGTTATAACGTATACCTTATACAGTTATAATGTATACTGTATATATAGTTACAATGTACACTGCATATATAGTTACAATGTACACCTTAATTATATAGTTATAATGTATACATCATATAGTTATAATGTATACCTTATATAGTTAAGATATATATTGACATAGTTGTGAAACGATATAATCACATGGATGTATTTAATCACGTGTGACTGATGTAATACATGATTTCATAACGTGCATGTCACATGACAAATTCACATGGGTCGGTTGATAGGTATTTCCTTGAAGTGATATTCTGTCATATGTATTTTTGTCCTTATCATGTAAGAAAGTAGACATAAAGTTCTTTTGGTAGATACATGTAGTAGGACACTCGATGGCGCAGAGAATGATGAAAACACTACATAAACATACATATTACTTTCAAAAGTATACCAGAGCACAAAAGAGGAATAAAGTGTTACTTTAAAAGACACCATCCATTCCATACAATCTGATAAACCAAATTTGGGATGACTTTGGCAATGGATGATCTTGATACTGACAATTCATTCCTGGTCGATGAATCTAAGAGATATATAAGTCCGCCATGATGGACAGATATGTAATCATCGAAAATCGTTTGGATGGAATCACGTTGAGTAGAAAACCATAGAAAGCTATGAGGAAAAAAACTTATTATATATTATGCAGTTAATTATTGGTCACAGGACTGATTCAGTAAAACAATATACAGCATCAACTTAAGCCTCTTATTGAAATTCTAACTAGGATACCAACTCATCGAAATGTTCAGATAAAGAATTTCGAGAGGTGTTGATATGACAATATCTTAGTAAATTTTATGGTTTCTTTTCACATACAATCTTTCAATTCCTCAATAATCCAAACAGCTTTACATATTTGTCTTCAGATACCCAACATAATTATATGTACCTGACATACATATAGTGTGCGTATATGTTGACCCTTTCGGGCTTGGGCTTGTTTTATTATTGATGTTTTCCTCCTAATATTTCTTCCAAATTATACGAGAGTAAATAGGTAAAAGAGCACGAAATGGTAATTTCTAGACATTTTGTATTCAATGTTCCCTGGTGTACAATATTAAAAAGTATACGGAAGGTCAGTCGTATAGTAACAGAGAAACGTCACAAACAAACACCCCGGAGAAATTCAGTATAGTTACCGTCACTCCAGTAAAGTATCAATATGGAATTCCCTGAATCCGCAAGTGTCTCTTCCAGGAAGCATGCTATTTCAATTTGTGGGATTTTCATTCTCTATTTTTATCATGCTTCCCATCATGCAAAGCAATCTCATTAAAGTTTTAGGCAATGCAGTCTGACTTAAAATGACAAATGAATTATATAGAATCTAGAATCTAATAAACAGGTTAATAGAATATTAAAAAAGGCAAATATCAAAACTTTCGTGGAAAATAAAATATTGAAAAAATGAAGGCAGTATACATAGTACCATTTGAAATTTCATATCTATGCAAATACATGTATGCATAAAAATGCTTCACTTTTATCTTCCCGGCATGATTAAAGTAAACTGACATTTTTATGTAATTGTTATATTTCATATTATTTCTTTATCAAAACATATACTTACAAATCGTAAATATATGCTCTAAACTGCGGAAAACAAGAAAATCTTATTCATATTTACGTGTTGACCGGCATTTATCGAAACAAAGAGATAACAAAGCCATGTGTGAAGTCGAATTATAGGTGAGAATAACTACAGCTAATACCAAGCAAGTCGTGGCCGAACGAATTAAGAATACCTAGATTATTGATTGTGTTTGGATGGTACCTGCCATTGAAACTTACCCTGGTTACAAAGTCCGTGGATTCAAAATATTCAGGAGAATTCATGTCTGTCCGCCATTAAAATAAAGCCACGTGGGTTTAAACGATATGAATAACAATTTATTTTTTATCATTACTAATTTTTCTTTCACGATGAATCATCTCAGTTTTTTTTATTATTTTTTTACGTATGACTTCATTTCTCATTCGAACAACATAAATGATTATGCAGTTAATCTATCTATTTTATTTATTTAATTTCATTATATTTTACTAATAAAATGTTTAACCAATCAGATCGCATTATACATAGGTTTGGAAATTCCAAAGTGTACGCAAATTATTTTCTGTGTAACCCCAGTTTAAATTTGCAGATCTTTCGTTTGTTGACTGGCGACCGATCTAAACAAGTCTGTTCTTGTTCCGTTGGAAGAGGACACAGATTTTACAGTGACATGCAGGTGAAGTTCACATATAATAATATATTACACAACTGAACACAATTGTCTATTTGTTGTAACCAAAAGTAGGTCACACGACCAACGGGAATGTGTCACCCAAACATCCGATACGTAACTGAATGAAAGGCCTACCATATTATTTATACAATACAAAGTAAATGATATACACGTTGTATCTTTATATAATATATATTCAATTCATATGATACAAATATTATTTCAAATATGTAAAGACATCACCAATAGAGGAATATATCCTTAGCGTCATATATTTCTCTTGTGAGTAATTAAATGCATGCCTGGTATTTATATTGAGAAAGATCAAAGATCAAAAGAATCTTGCAATCAATCTAATTTCGTCTGATTTTTTAAGAAAATCGCTAAATGTTGATTATTACATAAAAGATGTGGTAACGAGAATAAAATGGAAAATATACTACCGTTGTAAATTACTTGTTACCGGGTACTCAAGATCTGAATCTAAAATGAAAGCGTCTCAGTTCGTTATATCTACAACAATACCATAACTTAATGATTGTTTACGTTCATACAACAGTAATCAAGGCACATATACCAATGTAATGCAACAACCGTAATACTAATTGGTGTATAAGTAACATATCCACTAACAGAATAGAAGTGAATGTGTCGTAACCTAAATCAAAATATGAAAAAACTTAATAACAATGGATATATACGTCGTAACCGATATAAAACCAAAAGACATTACACATCAAAAAACTTAATAACAATGGATATATACCATGTATGTCGTTACTGATATAAATTCATAAAAGAGTTGACACATCTAAAAAGTTAATTACAATGGATATACATGTATACGTCGTTACCGATATAAAAATATAATAGAGTTTACCTATCCAAAAATCCAAAAAGTTAATTACAATGGATATATACGTCGTTACCAAAACGTTATTGAGTCTACGCATACAAAACCTGAAATGTATGGATAAACACGTCATTTCCGATATAAAAACATAATGGAGGCTACACATCAAAAACCTAATTAATTAAAATGGACCCAAATACTTTATACGCCATTACCAATATCCGATCATAGACAAATTATTATCATTATAATAATCATTATCAAATTAATATATACATTATTATTTCAATACAACTCAATTATCAAAAAAGTTACATTCGATATATACATTCATCCGTATAAACTACGTCAATATCAATATAGAATATATTTATAGTACGTACAAAGAGTGCACCATCAAAGAATACAGATTCAGTCACGAGACTTTTACTTGCCTTTTAATGTCAATAGACAGCGGTCATTGGTTTCTTACTGTACCATCCACGTCATCAAACCCTCAAACTAAACGTCACCTAGAAAGAAAGGTTATTATAGATCAATTGTAAGAAAAAATGGATTGTATAGGGCATGCATATTTCTCATCATTAATGACTGGACAGTCATCTTATTAAAATTTAATGTTACATTGGCACAGTGACATTCAAGCAGGACATCCCATGGCATTTCGGTGATTTCAGTGATGTTCCTACAGCAATTCGGCAGCAGGGTGATACCGCACGGCAAGTAAAACAGTTCAGGAGTCGTGGTCGAGCCTTGTTTCAATTCCTGAAATCATGCAGTTTAAACCATTTTAAAACATTCGTTTCTGAAATAAACGCCTTTAATGCAATGCGTGTGTGCCTGAATCAATTGAACCACCAGCCATTATTTTTCAAATAGCATGAGCATGGTTTCGTCTAGCAAGTGACCCAAGACATTGGCTACTCCAAGTGCAACAACACAGTGCTAAACGTTTACTTAGTCTAGAATCTCAAGCAGACCGTGAGTACAATGCTTCATAGCAGTAATATCTACATATTAGTAATATCTACATATTAGTAATATCTACATATCAGTAATATATACATATCAGTAATATCTACATAACAATAATATCTACATATCATTAATATCTACATATCAATAATATCTACATATCACTAATATCTACATATCAGTAAAATCTACATATCAATAATATCTTCATATCAGTAATATCTACATATCAGTAATATCTACATATCAGTAATATCTACATATCATTAATATCTACATATCATTAATATCAACATATCAGTAATATCTACGGATATTAGTAGCAGCATGACAGCAGTGCGATATAATATTCAGCTTCTCATATGTATTGAGTATTTCCAAGTTATCATTTAAGAACGTTAATCATGATTGAATTATTTTCAGATTATATATGTATTTACGTTTTCCAAAGTTTCAGCAGACATAGATAAAGTAATAGACAGTAATCTTAACATTCACCAGAAGCAATCAAGCCGAAATATTCACCAGATGCAACTCAAAGATATGATGTTGGGAACCAATAACATGATGGACCACTGATGTGGGGAAACCAATGGCGTGATGGACCGCTGAGTTGGGAACTAATGAAATTTTGGACTGGTGACGTCAGGAACCAATGGGGTGATGACCGGTGACGTCAGGAACCAATGGCGTAATGGACCGGTGAGGTCAGGAACCAATGGCGTAATTGACCGGTGACGTCAGGATCCAATGGCGTGATGGACCAGCGACGTCAGGAACTGATGGCGTGATGAATCAGTAACGTATACCCTCGCGGTATTTTACCCAATATATATTGCCATAATTACCTTCCTGTGTGTCACTATTTCACATATTAATAAGGTGTTATTGTAAAAGCTGAAACAGAAAAGGGTACAATAAATATGCTGTTCTTGTTTAGGCTTCAAATTACACTTGAATTGAACCATAAAAACTACCATAGTTCTTTCTTCGTGCATGTTTTATAAATCCACATGAATATATATCAATGCACGTGAAATATACACTTTACTAAATGTTCGATATCCAATCGATTTTATCAATTACATCACCAATACACAAATGACCGTTCAACCTTAGCAAACGGGTCTCCTTGTTATTGTTATTTTGTAGCGCTTTAGTAACCCTCACTGTAAGAGAAAGCTCGCACTTCCCAAGAACTAATTGGTATATACATATTTTATAACACAATTAACGGGCTACTATTATTTAAGGTCTCTACATACTTTCAATAAACATAAGCAGCATACTTCACTTACCTTTTATCGAGACTTATCGGACACGCCGTTAGATAATACACAGTTGTAATTATATTTCAAATATATTATGGTTCGTTACAGGTAATCAATTGGCCGGTAATGTAAACAAGATACATTGTATCCATAGCCAAGACGCAGGTAACGTCTAATCTTGCTTCGGATAGATACAAGTAGGTTGACTTTCTATGAATTGGCTCGATTGAGTCGCTTTGTCTAGCTTAGATCAGTTACCTAAAATAGCATACATGTATATGTATTTTTAGGTCCAGTCAAAATGGAATCGAACATGAACTAAATGAACGTTTGCTTATAAGTTAAGTTATTACAGTATAAAATTATGTACTTATTGTCAAAGTATGCCGAACAGATGTTGTTGATTGATAAAATAAGTCTCTATTACAATATTTACATTTATTTACATTATCTACATAAACAAACAGAAATTCCATACCAACCTTTGAAAGGATCGATAGTGTTTTCCCATAATCCTGTGTGGTTTTTATCTCACCTTCCTGTTGTTTATAATCAGACAAAGAATAAGGAAAAATTAAAGAAAAAAAAAAAAAAAACAATTTTAAAAATACCAACCAGTTTCTGTTTTACATAAACTATATTCCCTAAATTGTTTCTTAATGTTACTAACATTTGACTTCGTGGAAATTTTCAAAAAACGGTCGCCTACATCAGTTCTAAAAATATATCATTACTCAATTCTCGTTCTATCGTAAGCTTGAACGAGATTTTGAAAACTGACGATCATCACTGATGCTAGCTTAAATTTGTCGTGTCCATCTAATAAAGAAACGAAAAATAGTAAATGTTACAGTAACTTTCAATGACCAATAACGCGTTTGTTATGGCTAATAATAAAGACGCCATAATTACAGTTCTAAAAATAGACAACTAAAAATAGCGTAGGGTATTTCCAAGATTAATGTATTCTAATAATAGAGTTGCAAATTAATAATGCCTCTGACGGCATGGGTGGAAATCTAAAATCTGAAATCTAAGGCGGGATGTAGGTGTATGATCACAAAAACAATTTTTGTTCTTAAAAACCAAATGTAAATCATAATTAAAAACTAAACATTAGTTTTCTATTGAATTATACATTGAAGCTCTTTGTTACTGTGGCTTATGTTGTTTTCCAAGGCCTTGTTTCAATAAACCATTTAAAACATGTGGAAAACAACAGATCTAGGACAAAAACAAAATAGAATTCCGATATAATAATAAAACCATTGTTCTTACTAAAAAATCAACAGAACGAGGACAAAAACAACAGAGAATACCGACATAATTTGGTTTATTTTTGTTTAACGTCCTTTTAACAGCCTTATAAGGATCGACGTGCCTGGTTTTGGAGATGGAGGAAAGCCAGAGGAAACCCACCGGCCTACCAACAGAAGACATTTATCTCACTCCAAATAGATAGAACTTGGGCAAAATAACAGAGAATATCGACATTATAACGAAACCATTGTTTTCACTCAAAATAAAACGAAGGCAAAATATTAACAAAGAACAAAGGTTTGCTTGGAGACTCTCCAACAAGGTCAAGGTAAACGTCTTCTGCTTCATTAACAACACCCGCCATACAGACAGACAGACAGACAGATTCTTTATTTCCTCTTTACAGAGATTTTGAACAATACATAAATACAATACCTTAGTTACGAAATGCAATACATAAATTATTTGAATCAAATCATCATTTATTATAGCATGTGTCAAAAAATCAATTAAAAAGTCAAAAGATGAATATGCGAGTATAGACCAGAATACCATGCACTTCGTATTATCGATTAGGCAAGTAGTACATCATTGATTACAACATCATCACATGGCATAGCATACAAATGGTGAAATAAAATACCTATCAACTGGCAACAACATCAACAATGATCCACACAAATAAGTACTTAATTATTATGTAGAGAGAGTGCACATGTATACATCACAGAAGTCACCCAAGACTTAGATTGGTGTCATATAGTGATTCAGTGACGTATATATCTAAATCGAGAATTTCATGAAACTGTCACTATTTCTAATAGACTATCATCACGGTGAGAAATATTTCATTCAGACTGACGAGACAAGAAGACAGTAGGAATCCCAACCTTAGTATATTTTAGAACTTCTAATTCCTGTCCTGTGTATATTCCCTCCTAGCGTCCGGCGGATCAACACAAGTTTCCTTTCGTTTGACTTATAACGTAACGGTACTATATACGAATTAAACATGGTACACACAATGTATATACCGGCACGTCCCTAAAACCACTCTACTCATAGAGACAACAAATTCTAAATGAAATTCAAAATCATCTTATTCCAGACGTAAACCCCATTTTAAAAAGAAAATTTTCACTGTGGAATACTTACGTACATTAGTGATTGGCTGAGTCATATCTAAAAATAGGTCACGTATGACATACATAAAGTATATATGTACGTAATAAATACAGCAATGGTATGCGAATGGAAACCGAAACTTGAACGTATTGTGAATTACAGCCAGTCTAGAACACCATTAATCAATGGTCAAGGTACACATAGGTAACATCCATGTACGTAATTAATAATCAAAACTATCCTCGTACCTTACTTAACTTTAACTTAGCTTAGTATATTCTGAACGCAGGCATTATTGCCTCTATATTCAGATCGCAGTTTATATGATATTCAAACAAAGATGTATTAGTATTTATGTTGTGACGTCACTTCAAAATTTGTCCAGACGGTTTTGAAAACCGATTAAATTTGGGGCTTGAGGTACATATCCTGGTAAAGAGTTTCAGTAAATTCTTTGAGTGAACGATTACTATAGTAGCTCCCTATATACATGATTGTATTCTAGTTGTAAATTCACTTCATTGTCAACTAGATATAGTTGTTTGGAAATGGAGGTATATAGCTATCTTGCCCGAGTTTCGTGTGGTTGAAACTTATTGAAATATTTTTAACAGGATCAGAACCAGTGTGTATAAATTATCATGCTTTTTATTTCGTTCTGGAGCTCCTTTACAAACTTTAATTAATTAAAATAAAGAGACAAAGAATACCGACACATCAACGAAACCATAATTCAAAACTTCAAGACTCTGAAAAGAGACTAAGACCAGGAGTTCCTGTAGGCTAAGCGTCTTATGCTTCATCGACGACACACGTGATACAAATATATGTCAAAAACTGGTCACATCACGATCTCAAATGAGAGTAAGGGTGGTGACAACGGACCACTAGGGATATCATCAACAAGCATCAGGCACGTCCGACTTCAAAGGAAGTAGAATATTTACAAATGAGATCATGATGTCGACCATTCAACTTCATCAACCTGCATATCAAGGATTCGATTTCAACTTTTTTAGAAATCTGCTAGAACTGTATGCTATATTTTTTTTTTTTTTTTTTTTTTTTTTTTTATATTGAAAATAAAAAAATTATAAAAAAAAAAAGAACTGTATGCTATAGGAATGCAGTGCCTGCCAAATTACATATGGTATTACATATAATAGATTAGGTCGTTGTAATACAGAAAAAACATATTTATAAATCACTTTATGATAACTTAAACTATCATTAGTAACGATACCTGTATGCTAGGGGACATCGCATAAATCCAGAATCATTGTATAGAATATAAATCATGTTGATTAATTATGACACAGACAAGAGCTAATGATAAAATCCCTTGGTGATATCAACTTTTCTAATGACATGTAGGAGGAACAAAATGGTTTCCGTGGTATTACCTTAATATGGGATAAACTAGATTGTTGTACTACAATTAAAAAATATTCATAATTCTCTTGATAATACTAGATTCAACTTATCTAGAATTCTGATAACTATGTACACATATTCTTTTTATCTTCCGAGTCGATCGAAGGGAGGTAACTCTGATAGATCAAAAAGTTGAAATCACGAGAAACATTATGCGATAACTTAAATACTTTTTTTCTGGAAATCTATAAAGCGTTTATAATTAAATACTTATTGAAAATAGAAAGCATTCCATGCATTTTAATATAATTTGGATATTTGCAATAATAAGATAGGTTTATGTCCGGTTCGACGACTGTATGTCTCGTGATGTGTCGTTGAGTGGCGTTTTCCCATAGCATTTTCTGCATTGCGCCTACTCCATGTTATATAGTTTTATCATGTTTCTCTTACTCTTCTGAAGGCTCGTGTTGGTAGATGTAGTCTATCCAGTCTCTGTCTGTAATTAGGTTTACTCATGCCCGGGGACGCTTTCCTTTGTACTCCCTTTATCGATGTGCTTCAGGTATGGTGTCCTTACAGGGCTCGCGTGGTCAAGTTGTGAACGCACTAGGCATTTTTATAATGGGAAAAATATCTTTGTCCATACATTGGAATGTATAGGAATGTTCTCCTAATAAGTGCAAATATTGTGTCCGCTATGTTGTTATCAGAGGATACATTGTGCATTAGTATAGTGTCTATGATAACTCCGATATTCTTTTCCTGTGTGATTGTCTGCACTTGAAGAGATGATAGCTATATAGGCTGGTCAGAGGGTTTACTTCCTCGGGATGTCTCATTACCCAATTACATGTGTTTGCACTTGTCGGGATGCGTTTCAAGTAGCTATGTATTATCGCTCCACTTACACAATGTATTATATATAGGTCTTTCTGTGGATCAGCACCATCTTCCCCGGTTTTTTTTTTTATTATTATTTTATTTTAAAATCTTTGTCATCTGCATGTACTCAAGTGTAGGTACATCTCTGATCCGAGAAGAGTTCCTTGGGGATTCCCGATATATGACATCGCGGCCCATTCGGAGTCCACGCCATTTACTGATAGTTTTTTTATTCTGACCTTTTAAAAATGTTATTATCCAAGAAATTATATCCTCTGAAAAATCATACGAATAGTTTACTTATTAGCCGATTATGCGGAGCGGTGTCAAATGTTTTCATTGTACCTTGCACTCCTTATATCTAAAACTTTTTAAAGTTTCGAGGATGTTGACCTCCCAGATATGAAGCCGGACTGTCTGTGAGAGAAATAAATGTTATTTATCATGAACTTT
This sequence comes from Pecten maximus, assembly GCF_902652985.1. Lineage (NCBI taxonomy): Eukaryota > Metazoa > Mollusca > Bivalvia > Pectinida > Pectinidae > Pecten > Pecten maximus. The sequence goes on from NC_047025.1 coordinate 31,099,075, forward strand.
GTGCGATGTGTTCTCTTCAATTGATGTTAACTCACAGACTGGTAGTTTCCCTCTGCGCATTTCTCGCCCTTCTTAAAGATGGCACAAACTCTGTTTTTTCATTCGTCTGGTAGAGTTCCGGTGGCCAGGGATTGGTTGAAAAAATTCGTCAGTGGGATTGCTATTCTGGAGCAATGTTGTTTTTTTTTGTGAAACATTTGGATGAGTTCATCCAGTCCTGGGGACTTATCTGGTTTGATTGCTTTAATAACTGTAGTACATCCTAGGAAACAAAGCCATTGCTGAAAAACGCACAATGTATGTCTACTTTATCTTTTATAATTATGGGGAATTAATTTATTTCTGAGATGAAGTGTTTGTACATTATGACATCGATAATGGTAATTTCGTCTTTCTTGACGTCGTTCGGCCTTTCAGAAGTTCAGTTTAATACTTCTCAAAGATTAATTTACATTTGAATATCTTATAAAATTGACCACGTAATGAATTATCTACATCATTAAAACAAGTGATTTTCCCGACGCGCCGAGTACAGTAATTATGTACAGGTAGGAAATAATTATAGAATAATAAAATACTTTTAATCTAATTAAGTACTATATATATAGCGAGTTACTTTATGAATTTGGTACGAACGCAAAACCCTTAACTTAGACAATCCAGGAAAATGACCGTATTAAATATTGAACCATAATCAAAAATCAAAACGTAAATAAGCCCATTATATAGTAATAATTCAAGTGATGTCACTCTTTGTTTAGTCCCTCCCATTAATTGGTGATCTGGCTTTGATCGCAGATCATCTTTGGGATTTTAATATAAGCTTTTATTACAGGGCAAATGCTAGTATAAATAATAGTTTTTGATCCATCAAAACATTTTATTGAAATTTTACTCTCGTCGTGTTAGCTATTATATTCATGATTTTTACAATAATTGCATACAAAAAATGGACTTTGCTCCGATGGCAGTGATTGATTTCGACAAACATGAGAGTACCCGTCGGTGCCTCTCTCGGCAATTCACATCCGGCGGTCTGCGCAAGACAGGAAGTCGGACATTGAAAAATAGCTTTCTTGACGACAAATTTAATTTCTTGTGTGACAGGTAGGTTATATCCCTACTTTTCCCCATATTTTCTGTTACCTGCGCTCAAATATCCGTTAATTGTATTCTAATGTTTGCTCATATTAGAAAAGTGGGTTGAAACAAACCATGAATATTGAATTAAGCGAAGGAGAATGTCGAGGAATCGTTGTTTACAATTGAATTGCTAGTCCGAATAAGTCGAGTAGTGTATTTTGGTTGCTGTTAAAAAGCAAATAGTTTTCTCAACGGTAATAACTTTGTCATATTTATTACCACTTGATATGTATTCGTATCATGTCTTCAAAAATGCATTGAACAAATCAATATGTCGATGATATTTGTGAAGCGCCACATTTGAATGTATTTTGCTACACGTTGCGACATGTCACTATGTTATTTATCTTTGTGCTATCTCTGAATCTCACTCTAATGTTAAGGATTTGTTGCCACTCGGAGATTAATGACAGTATTTTTGACAATTAATTAATTTTGGGCATCATTCCAACACCATTTATCAATATTTTGAAGTGACAAATCTAAATCTAATAGCTCTATTATTAGAAACATTGTTTTTCAAAGTTTCCGACTCATTTTGGTAATTTTTGTATTAACTTTATTTCTTTAGTAAATTCCGAAAAATAAATCAGTCTAATTTGACATCCACCCATTGACAGGTCACGGGAAGGAAGTATCAACAATGAGTGTTACTTGTTGATGATGAGCAAGTGAAACCAGTGTTAAGTGGCAGATTTAAACTGACAGATATGGACATGATTCCAGTGAGAGACCCTGGAGGGGGCAAACACAACGGTGATGCCGGTAAGTACCGTATTCCAAATTCCCTTTTCTGCACTGCTGATTGAATCTGGGTGACTGCATCATTTATGCTGTATGACTGCTGTGTCTATGATCAGATCACTCATTGCCTTATAATTGTATGTCATTCTGAGTGACCAGTCTATTGAAATGAATAATTGAATTTGTAGTGTTAATTTTGATGGTTATTTGAACATTATGGGTTTTCTTTGCTTGATATGTCTTGAATATAACATGTTACATGTTTTATTTAGGGGTAGAGCAGAAGGCTGCACAGCAAAGAAGGATGGTATCACGTTGGGACCGTGATAGTTTGGAAGACAAATACCTCCGTATGTATGAGGAGAATCTCATCCTCAAGAAACATGCTCGTAAGCAGGAGGACAAGATTAAAAGGTGATCACAAAAAAAAAGAAAAACCAAGAACACTTAAAAGTCAGCCCATAATTATATATAGCCTTTTAGTGTCACATCTATTCATTCTTATGTGCCAGCTCCAACTATTTCTCTTCTCTTAACAAGCAGCAGATCATAATGTTCTTTTAAAATTTGCATAAGTAACAGTCAGGTTCCTTTTTTGGCATTAGGTTATCGTCAATAGTTCCCGAGGATTTTCATGAAACCCTTGCTAGGTTGGTCATAGGGCTAAATTTCAACTTCTTTATTTTAGGATGGCAACAAAGCTACTGCGTTTAGTTAATGACAAAAAGAAGACCAATGAAGTGGATGGAGGGGAAACAAGAGGTAACAACACAATCCATTTATATTACAATGTCAGTTTTATTCATTTAATGACCCCAAATGATTAATTTGTTAAGATATATTGACAAGCCATACTGTTGATGATCTACATAATTCAGCTTGCATGGTGTTGTTCTCTAATTGAGGATATAAAATGAATTGTGTGGTTAGTGTCTCCAATTACCTTTGTGTTGAAAATCTTTAATTGAGATAGATTAACTAGATAAAGATGTGAAAAGCTATCAGAAATTATTCAATCCAGAAAATGTGTGTTTTCTTTTTTAATTTGATATATAAAAATACCTCATCATTGATCATTAAAGTTTTCTCATGATCATTTCAAGGTAAAAAAGTTAAAGATGTGGAAATGGAGGAGAAGATGGAAGAACTAACTGAGAAAATTCGCAACATGGAGAAACAGAATGTACAGCTGAAAGAAAAGGTATGCTACCATAGAAAAACAATTGTTTAGGTTGATTGTAAAAGGAAAAGGTATGCTGGGAAAAATTAAAGGCTAGCATAAAGAAATGACAGATGGAATGGTAGTATGGAGGAAGATAGTATGGAGGAACAAAGTATGGATAGAGGAAGATTGGGACAGAATCGGGATGTGTTTGCTTTTATTGTAATACATGATAAAATTTACTTTAACAAAAGCAAAGTTTGCTATTTATAACTAATATTTGGTCCCAGCCTTCAGTCCTTTCATTGCTATAAACTTTATACTAATGTATTTCCATTTGTTCTGCATTGTCACAGTATAATACCAAACAACAGGGAAGTTATCAGACTATAGTTCTCTCATAATTCCCATAGAGGTAGTGGTATATGAAGAGCAATGTTCATGACGTCGTCACTAAATGATTAATTTTGTCTAACGTCGCTACTAATATTAAGTGTATTTTTGACGTCCCAAAATTTGCGCTACCAGAGTAAAATATTAATGATCAATTCAACAATGTAACTTGCCACAATTCATGACGTTATGTTATACAGTCAGAGGTGCATATCCTCATGAATGACATGTGTTATTAAAAGTGTCTGCAATCCTGTGAATATCGTAGGACTGTAACTTTCCTCAGAAGGTAGTTGAATGCTTTATTGTCTTTTGTAGTTGATGTTGTCCAAACAGCAATTGGCAACCAACAAAAGGTCCACACCGTACAACCATGTGGGTTCAAGGATTAGTACTGTAAGTATTTTGATATGATATACTGGTTATATTTTCAGCAACTAAAAAGACAACATTTTAGACTGGAGAACTCTAGGAGTGTCAGTGTTCTTAATGTTACTCTTAGTGTCTTGAAGAACATACACTAATAAAGTTGAGTTAATTTCAAGTGGATCTGCATTCTGTTAAAAATAGTTATTTTCATTTCTGTTTTTTTTTTTCTTGGTACAATTAACTCATGGTTGTTTTTGCAGGGAATTGCTCGTACTCAGCCTCAGCCGGACTCAAGGCTGACCAAGAACATGAGAGTAACAGGCCCTATGGACTCACCACCAGGGTAAGTGGACAAAATTGAGTCATCATCCTAGTATGTAGATTGTACAACTGTGAGTTCTATTGAGTACAATCTTGTTGAGTGAATGGTAAACACGTACTAATTACTAATGAATTGTCCATTCCTACGTCCCTTCCTACAGTTTTCTGTATAAAAGGTGTTTTGGAAAAAAGAAAATGTCAGCAAGTGACTGTAATGTTCATTGCCAATCATCCTAAGATTGCATATTTTCATCCTGTGAAGTTAAAAGTTAAGGATATACCTGAGGACTTTTCATCTTTTTGTACACCGGTTCTGCCTGCTTTTTATGTTCAGGTCAAGTTTTGAAAATGAATTTAGTTTGAAGATATGCATTGTATTTTGAAAATTCTAATTACAAATATAATGTTCTTCTGTTATTTGTCTCAGACAGTCACACAATGGACACAATGCAGTTATTTCAGTTTGTGATATCTATGAAATTTATTTTTCACTTAATGATAACTGTTTTCAGGAGGATGATGGGCAGTCCCACTCAGCCAAGATACGGCCACAGTTTACTGGAGAATGCCAGGGCGGACCTCCATTACAAGTATGCCATTTCTCTTCTAATTGTAGATACATGTATATAGAGGATATCTAACAGTGTTTTCAGTAATACCAAATATATTTCACGAGTGGGGCTAATATTTTGATATTTTTCACGAGTGCGCAGCACGAGTGAAAAATATCTAAATATTAGCCACACGAGTGAAATATATTTGGTTTTACTGAAGACACTGTTAGATATTCTGTTTATTACATTTTTTATCAACGAAAAACCTACCCCGTATGCTAACTAGGCCTACAGCGATAATTTGTAAACAAAAAATGTAGTTCCTCCTGTCCAGGTGCTGAGATATATGTCGGGCTTTCTGATTGGTCAATTATTTTGGTATTTTCTAATCATTAATATGATTGGTCAAATCAGCAAAAGTGATATTTTTCACTAGTGATAAATATGATATTTTTCACTAGTGAAAAATATCACTTTTATAGAATGAATAATTTTTGATATTTCACTGGTAGAAATGTAATAAATATGTATATATCGATTGATACATTTCATTTGAAAAAAGGACCAATATTATCATGACTTCAGAAATAAACATGTCCTTATAAAGAAATAAAGAGATTTGTATCTAACTATAATAATACAGAAGTTAGTTAGTTAGTTAAAATGCTGAACGGCCCATCAACACTATGAAGGTCATCAGGGCCAAAACAAGTGATTAAAAATACGAGCAAAAAGGGCAAGAGACAAAATGACATAAATCAACGAAACATGTAAAAATGTAGATATATATTGGTACACTCACGATAAGTTTAAAATCAAAAAGTGGCTATGGTTAGTCAAATCTTGTGATAAAGACCAATTACTTTCAGATAGTTCAAAATTTTGTATATACTAACAGACTCGAACAGAGTCTTCAGACTTGCCATGCTGTTGTAAAAACTCTCTCTTGCAAGTTGTAGATCAATGCAATCCAATAGAAAGTGTTTGACAGTAAATTGTTCATTGCACACGATGCACTGGGGCTGGTCCTCACGCTTCAATAGGTAGGAATGTAATACAGAAGTAGTTTAATTTGTATAAAATTTTACTAGAAAGATAAGATATATGTTAGATGTATTATTGGTGAGGATTTATAATCCAATGTAAGTTAACAAGTTAGAGTGTTTATCTTTGAAGGGATGACCAAATCGCACAACTGCAGGAACAATTGGAAATGTATGAGATAGAGGTGGAGAATATGAGGCAGCAAGTAAGTTTATCAGAGATGGTCCTCCCCAGTTCATTGAAAAGATAAAAAAGAAAACTTCTGAGACCTTGTTAGTGGGTAGTCCCAATTGAAACCATTGAATAAAACAGGTCAGTTATCTGATCAAAATTCAGTTTGGGTTTTAACTGTTTTCTGAATTGTTGAAGCGATGAATTTTCAAAGTTATTTATATTTAGGCTATTAAAGGCTTTGTTTGACCAACAGTTAACTCCTTGCTTTGTTACTTGTAGTTGAAACTGAAGGAAGCAGAGCACGACGAAGACCTAGTCAAGATAAAACAACAGATTACAGCGGAACAAAGGTGAGAGAGAACTTGTGTGATATTACATTAGATATCACGAAACTTACCTGCTGTATCACTGCCGTCAGCCGTATACCGCCTCCACAGAATGTCATTTAGACAGTGGATTCTTTTCCTCTACAATATCAAACAAGTAATGGAAGACTTGGTTTGCAAAAAATCTAGATTCACTAGTTGCTAGTATTTACTGTATCTATCCTAAAATTAAACACCCTCCCTCTGTGTAAATGTTGGGAAAAGCTTATTGTGAACCACTATTATCATACTGTTTTAAAATTGATGACTGTGAAAATGAGGAGGGTGGGGGTGCCTATTTGTGGGCATATAAATACGGAAGGTAAAACAAGAAGTGACAATTGAACTATGCTAAATCTTTGATAAATAGAAATTGGGATTTAAATCAATTTCACCATAAAAATATTCAGATGGTACAGTGGTTACACAACTGCTTTTCATCTAGCTTTATTAGCTTCCATCCAGACAAAAAGTGTGATTAATATACATGGATTAAATTGATATAAGTTGTAAACATGTTTCACATTTGTTGTAAAATAAATAAATGTGTTAATTGATATGCATTTAACTTATGATTACACACACATTTATCTTGTGTACATATCTGAATTTGAATTGCTTCAAAATGGCAGTATGTTTATCTGCATGTACAAGAAAATGTCCGGCAACTTATTGACTTCATTAATGCCTTGCATAAATAATGAGACATGTTACTTTTGTTCTTCAAGCCCTAACACCACTTCCATTGAAAAAAATTACAGGATAATAAGTGTAGTTTTAAGTATATAAATACCCAATAAACTATTTAGATAACACTTGACCAGCATTACTCATTCATAAATGTATGTATGTCATTGGACCAAATAAATTACCCGTTTTTTCTTTCCTTATACAGAGTGACAGTTCAAGAAAATATTGACCTGATACGCTTACAGCGTGAAGTAAAAGAAAAGTCCACAAAATTCTTTACACTACAAGAAAAATATGTCCTTCTAGAACAGGTAAATATTCTCAAGTTCAAGAAATCTTGGATTTTAATTCACCTAATTCATAAGAGTATAGACATGCACCAAAAGCCTACTACTGACTTTAATATTATGTAATGACCAATACTTTGACAGAACATGCAGACAATGAAACACAGCCATGACAGTATGTTGATGGAGATGGAGAGGCTCAACATGCAAGTCAAGGAGGAGCAGAACCGGGTACTCACACTACAGAACGAACTCAAGTTTGGTACAACTAACAACAGGAAGCTGATAGAGGTAATCTGATTCACATACACAACAGGAAACTGATAGAGGTAATCTGATTCACATACACAACAGGAAGCTGATAGAGGTAATCTGATTCACATACACACACAACAGGAAGCTGATAGAGGTAATCTGATTCACATACACACACAACAGGAAGCTGATAGAGGTAATCTGATTCACATACACACACAACAGGAAGCTGATAGAGGTAATCTGATTCACATACACAACAGGAAGCTGATAGAGGTAATCCGATTCACATACACACAAAAGGAAGCTGATAGAGGTAATCTGATTCACATACACACACAACAGGAAGCTGATAGAGGTAATCTGATTCACATACACACACAACAGGAAGCTGATAGAGGTAATCTGATTCACATACACACACAAAAGGAAGCTGATAGAGGTAATCTGATTCACATACACAACAGAAAGTTGATAGAGGTAATCTGATTCACATAGACAACAGGAAGCTGATACAGGTAATCTGATTCACATACACAACAGGAAGCTGATACAGGTAATCTGATTCACATACACAACAGGAAGTTGATAGAGGTAATCTGATTCACATACACAACAGGAAGCTGATAGAGGTAATCTGATTCACATACACAAAAGGAAGCTGATAGAGGTAATATGATTCACATACACACACAACAGGAAGCTGATACAGGTAATCTGATTCACATACACAACAGGAAGCTGATAGAGGTAATCTGATTCACATACACAACAGGAAGCTGATAGAGGTAATCTGATTCACATACACAACAGGAAGCTGATAGAGGTAATCTGATTCACATACACACACAACAGGAAGCTGATACAGGTAATCTGATTCACATACACAACAGGAAGCTGATAGAGGTAATCTGATTCACATACACACACAAAAGGAAGCTGATACAGGTAATCTGATTCACATACACAACAGGAAGCTGATACAGGTAATCTGATTCACATACACAACAGGAAGCTGATAGAGGTAATCTGATTCACATACACAACAGGAAGCTGATACAGGTAATCTGATTCACATACACAACAGGAAGCTGATAGAGGTAATCTGATTCACATACACACACAACAGGAAGCTGATACAGGTAATCTGATTCACATAAACACACAAAAGGAAGCTGATAGAGGTAATCTGATTCACATACACACACAAAAGGAAGCTGATAGAGGTAATCTGATTCACATACACAACAGGAAGTTGATAGAGGTAATCTGATTCACATAAACAACAGGAAGCTGATACAGGTAATCTGATTCACATACACAACAGGAAGCTGATAGAGGTAATCTGATTCACATACACAACAGGAAGCTGATACAGGTAATCTGATTCACATACACAACAGGAAGTTGATAGAGGTAATCTGATTCACATACACAACAGGAAGCTGATAGAGGTAATCTGATTCACATACACAACAGGAAGCTGATAGAGGTAATCTGATTCACATACACAACAGGAAGCTGATAGAGGTAATCTGATTCACATACACAACAGGAAGCTGATAGAGGTAATCTGATTCACATACACAACAGGAAGCTGATAGAGGTAATCTGATTCACATACACACACAACAGGAAGCTGATAGAGGTAATCTGATTCACATACACAACAGGAAGCTGATAGAGGTAATCTGATTCACATACACAACAGGAAGCTGATAGAGGTAATCTGATTCACATACACAACAGGAAGCTGATAGAGGTAATCTGATTCACATAACAACAGGAAGCTGATAGAGGTAATCTGATTCACATACACAACAGGAAGCTGATAGAGGTAATCTGATTCACATACACAACAGGAAGCTGATAGAGGTAATCTGATTCACATACACAACAGGAAGCTGATAGAGGTAATCTGATTCACATACACAACAGGAAGCTGATAGAGGTAATCTGATTCACATACACAACAGGAAGCTGATAGAGGTAATCTGATTCACATAAACAACAGGAAGCTGATACAGGTAATCTGATTCACATACACAACAGGAAGTTGATAGAGGTAATCTGATTCACATGCATACACAACAGCTTGATCTTTGTACATGTCAATCTAATTCTAAATGACCTCATCTGACAAAATAGCCTGGCCCCACTGAAAAACGTCTGATTTTTTTGCAACAAATTATTAAAAATTTAATCTTAGCTAAAAGACAACTTTAACAGACTTCTGTTTATTTCATCATAAAAAGAAGGAAGAAATTTCCCTTAAAAATAAAGAAACAATTATATTTGCTTGGTATGACAAGTGACAGAATTTCTGTAAATATAGGGAATATTTCTATTTCTAGTGATTTCAGTATTAAACTTATTGAATTCAGCTTTTCTTTTAATTCAAACTGATATCAAAGTCTTTGTTAATCTTTTAAATACTGACTACCGCTGCTATATTTCAGACACAGAATGAGCATGTCAAAATGTTATTACATTAATGATTATAATAATGTTAAAACAATCTATATTGTTTCAGTTGAATGAACAGATCATGAGTTTGGAGAAGGAAAACCAGATTCTTAAGGAGGCCAATGAGAAGTTTGTCAGCAGGTACTAAACTCAACCCAGCATGAATATAAAAATGTCTTTTGATAATTAATGAATTTTCTGAGATCAGTGTTATTTTGCTTTAAACTGATCTGCTGATTTGCTTTTCTGATTAGAAAGGAGGGTATACCACTACTTTCATCAAACTCATAGTAATATTTGATTTGTTGCTTTTTTTTAGTGCTTTTGACCTGGACAGAGAAAGAGAGTGGCGACAGAGAGAGAATGCCCTCAAAGTCCAGATAGCCCAACTGGAAGCCACACTGAAAGCCGATCTTGGTGAAAAGGGTGGCATTCTCGACCAGTTGGCCAATGAGAAAGGTAAACATCATATCTCCCTGATAGATCAACATCTATGTTTATAATTTGTACTACCAACCAATTTTCTTTTATTTTGACAGAACAACTATCATACAAACTATTTTTATTTTCTGACAGACCAACATGAAAAGCTCCAGGCTACATTCAGACAGATGCAGATAGAACACTATCAGCAGAAGGAGGAATATGATGATCTCAAACAGAAGATGAAATTCTTCACCAAGGTAGTTATCTTCCCTTAGTATGATGATCTCAAACAGAAGATGAAATTCTTCACCAAGGTAGTTATCTCCCCTTAGTATGATGATCCCAAACAGAAGATGAAATTCTTCATCAAGGTAGTTATCTCCCTCTTTCCCCCTTTAGTATGATGATCTCAAACAGAAGATGAAATTCTTTCTTTCCACATGACATATTGACAGTCAAGCAGCCCAATTTTTAAATTGTGTTTGGTTTAGCATAGGGACCCAAGAAGTTTGTATAATCTAGTTGAATTTGAACATATCCTGATGTGTAAAAGCAATCAGTAAAATGTCTATAGATGTCTGATAATAAATGTTGATGGTGCCAATATTTACAAATGGGATTTAAATGGTAACTAATTCCTAGTCCCTATATACATAGGCCTGTCTGTTTTTTCCTATTTCAATTTTTGAACTCTGCTGATTCAAGTAAGAGCTTTTGAAATGAAGATTTGTTTTTACCCTATTGGTTAAACTTCTGCTTCTGTTAATTATTGGCAAAAACCATTGATGAAGTATAGAATACACATCTACTGTTCTTGTTCACAGGAAAGTGCCATAGACTTCACAGAGATAGAGGAAGCCTTGGTCCTCGTCAAACAAAAGAGACAGCAGGAACTTCCAGAGCCTGACTTTCTACAGAAGGTGGACATGGAAAAGGACAAAGGTAAGCATGTAGATATGGCATGTCAACAGGCATGTCAACAGGCATTACAGCATGAGGCATTATTGTGTGTACTTATTACAAGATGAAGCATAATTGTGTGTAAAGGGTATTGGGTATAGTTTTACTTGTAATATTTATTTCTCAATCCTAATATACTGGCAATTTACTTCTCTACTCAGATGTAAGCCGTTCCCTGCTGATTCTACAGGCCGAATACGCAGAGACAATCCATGAGCTTGAGAAAACACGGAACATGTTGGTGATACAACACAAGATCAACAAAGACTACCAGCAGGAGGTAGGCTGTACTGTTTGTATGGGCTTTCTTTGATTTGTGTCCTTCTCTGCCTGTTGTTCAAGTGTAAAGTTGTCGGTTCCGCCAGATCCATATTAACACAATATCTTACTCTATTGAGCTCTAAACCTTAAAACCATTGAAACATCAAGACCATAAATCAAGGTCAAACCAACTATAATATTAGCCAATACATGTACTTTATATGATGTAATGCGTAGATATCATATTCATATTCAGTCGACATTCACGTCACGTGTACTGGCCATTGATATCAAGATCAATTGATAAAACTTAATTGTCAGAAATATCATTTACCATAATTTTCCTCTCACAATACTGGTTAATTATTTTGTGATTGTAGGTTGAAATTTCTACCAACAAACTTGAAGAAGTGCGGAAGGAGTACGAGATGAAACTGGACGAGTATGCTCGATTATTGGATATCAGGGCTGCTAGGATCAAGGTAAGACAAAAATTAATTCAATAGGGCATAAAAGTAAAATTATTAGGCATGGGAGCTGTTGGGATGATGGTAATTTAGATAAAATAGTGCAGAAGATAAAACTTACTGAAAGTATTAGGGTCAAGGTTACACAGTTGGGGAAAAAAATATACATTAGTTATCTATAGATTTCATTATGAGTACATGTAATTATAAAACTTTAGGTTTAAGTTACACTGAAGTCAAGGAAAGACAATGAGTAACTGGTTAATACCTAATGTCACACCTGCTGGGTAATCAGACATGATAAAAGTATTTTGGTGTAAATGTCTGTTATTATTCAAATGATTTCTGATAGACATGGTAGTAACCAAATCTTTTTTTACAGAAACTTGAAGCACAGTTACGTGACGTTGCCTATGGAACCAAGCAGTTTAAGATAGCGCCACCTGTTGATGAGGTAATCATGGAATCATTTCCTGGTCTATATCAGAAAGACTTCCAATTTATACTCTATGCGTACAGTTGATATGGGACAAATGAAACAGAATTATGTTAGAAAATTTGAATCAACAGACATTCTAGTTTTCTGACAAAGCAATAATTATAAAAAACAAAAATAGTACAAATTTAAATTGAATAATTTCTATTTGAGAATAAAAGATAATTAAATTGATAATGAATTGAACAAATGTTGAAAAAGACTAAGTGTTATAAATGATATTATCCATACACACAGGAGGATACAATTGCAAACTTCGATGAGACCATTCACTTAGAACGTGGACAGAATTTATTTGAAATTCACATACAAAAGGTGAGTATGTTCAATATAAGAAAGTGAAAACAGCTTCCTGAAAAACAATGTATTAACAATAAGATCTTTCTTGAATTGATGAATGAATCATAGTAAAATCATGTTCAGTTAATTGGTGTCAGGTAAAAGCACTTGACCAACAAGTGTAGAGTTATAGATTATTTATTAGATAAATATAAAATCTTATTAGATGTATAAACAACCAAGGTATCTTCTTCAGTAGATAACTTAAAGGAGCATTTTAAAGTCTTGTCAGTAGTAGATAATAATATATAATCACATATTAAATACAATTTATGGAAAACATACCAACATGCTGTGTACACTAACTCTACAGGTTTCCCTGTCGGACGAGGGTGTCAAACATATTGGAGATGAGGAACCATCCGTCTTCTGCACTTGGGAGTTCTTTGAGTTTGAGATCCAGAGTACTCCTGTACTCAAAGGCTCTAGGTAGGCTCACAGATTCTATATAGGGTACAAGGCTCAAGCTAGGTGTGCAGTTCAATTCACAGATCAATTTAATTTAATGCTGAAAATATATTGATTTATTGATTGTTCACCACACATATTTAGTTTTCGATGGTCACTAAAGCTCTCTGTAGTGCATATAGTCATGATTAGTCTGAAGTAATTATTTTGCCTGATGCTGGACTTTGTAAAGTTCCATTATTCCGTTGTTTTGTTTTACAGGCCAGAGTTTGACTTTACATCTCAATACATTGTGAAGGTAGACGACTTCTTCTTACACTTCCTACAGAAGGTAAGTTTGGCTTTGCCAAGGTTTGTGTATATCCTTGTATTATCCTTGTACCTAACTTATATGTTGCCTTTTTGTTTGCGTGACTGATATATTGTAATGCCCCTACTGTGATCTTGTATGCTTGTTGTGTTGTACCGTTGTCTTGGCCATTTGAATACACAGTTGATTCTTGTCTTATTGTATACAATGTCATTGTATGTGCCTTGTTATTCAGGTCTTTTTTACATGTCTTATTTTGTCTCCTCAGTAATCATTTGCCATGTAGCCTGCTTTATGCATATATTGTAGAATTTTGTTGTTTTCAAACCTCTTCTCTTGTCAAACTGTTGTAGTTGTCTCCCTTAGACCAGACACATATACCTATTGGTTGTATAATAGCCTGTCTGGGCCCTTGTGTCAGTAGTAGCCTGTGTTGCCCCTTGTGTCAGTAGTAGCCTGTCCTGGCCCTTGTGTCAGTAGTAACCTGTCTTGGCCCTTGTGTCAGTAGTAGTCTGTGTTGGCCCTTGTGTCAGTAGTAGTCTGTGTTGGCCCTTGTGTCAGTAGTAGCCTGTCTGGGCCCTTGTGTCAGTAGTAGCCTGTCCTGGCCCTTGTGTCAGTAGTAGTCTGTCTTGGCCCTTGTGTCAGTAGTAGCCTGTCTTGGCCCTTGTGTCAGTAGTAGTCTGTGTTGGCCCTTGTGTCAGTAGTAGCCTGTCTTGGCCCTTGTGTCAGTAGTAGCCTGTCTTGGCCCTTGTGTCAGTAGTAGTCTGTGTTGGCCCTTGTGTCAGTAGTAGCCTGTCTGGGCCCTTGTGTCAGTAGTAGCCTGTCCTGGCCCTTGTGTCAGTAGTAGCCTGTCTGGGCCCTTGTGTCAGTAGTAGCCTGTGTTGTCCCTTGTGTCAGTAGTAGCCTGTGTTGTCCCTTGTGTCAGTAGTAGCCTGTCATGGCCCTTGTGTCAGTAGTAGTCTGTCTTGGCCCTTGTGTCAGTAGTAGCCTGTCTTGGCCCTTGTGTCAGTAGTAGTCTGTGTTGCCCCTTGTGTTAGTAGTAGCCTGTCTTGGCCCTTGTGTCAGTAGTAGCCTGTCATGGCCCTTGTGTCAGTAGTAGTCTGTCTTGGCCCTTGTGTCAGTAGTAGCCTGTCTTGGCCCTTGTGTCAGTAGTAGTCTGTCTTGGCCCTTGTGTCAGTAGTAGCCTGTCTGGGCCCTTGTGTCAGTAGTAGTCTGTCTTGGCCCTTGTGTCAGTAGTAGCCTGTCTGGGCCCTTGTGTCAGTAGTAGCCTGTCTGGGCCCTTGTGTCAGTAGTAGTCTGTCTTGGCCCTTGTGTCAGTAGTAGCCTGTCTTGGCCCTTGTGTCAGTAGTAGCCTATCTTGGCCCTTGTGTCAGTAGTAGCCTGTCTTGGCCCTTGTGTCAGTAGTAGTCTGTGTTGGCCCTTGTGTCAGTAGTAGCCTGTCTGGGCCCTTGTGTCAGTAGTAGCCTGTCTTGGCCCTTGTGTCAGTAGTAGCCTGTCTGGGCCCTTGTGTCAGTAGTAGCCTGTCTGGGCCCTTGTGTCAGTAGTAGCCTGTCTGGGCCCTTGTGTCAGTAGTAGCCTGTCTGGGCCCTTGTGTCAGTAGTAGCCTGTCTTGGCCCTTGTGTCAGTAGTAGCCTGTCTTGGCCCTTGTGTCAGTAGTAGCCTGTCTTGGCCCTTGTGTCAGTAGTAGTCTGTCTTGGCCCTTGTGTCAGTAGTAGTCTGTCTTGGCCCTTGTGTCAGTAGTAGTCTGTCTTGGCCCTTGTGTCAGTAGTAGCCTGTCTTGGCCCTTGTGTCAGTAGTAGCCTGTCTTGGCCCTTGTGTCAGTAGTAGTCTGTGTTGGCCCTTGTGTCAGTAGTAGCCTGTCTGGGCCCTTGTGTCAGTAGTAGCCTGTCCTGGCCCTTGTGTCAGTAGTAGCCTGTCTGGGCCCTTGTGTCAGTAGTAGCCTGTGTTGTCCCTTGTGTCAGTAGTAGCCTGTGTTGTCCCTTGTGTCAGTAGTAGCCTGTCATGGCCCTTGTGTCAGTAGTAGTCTGTCTTGGCCCTTGTGTCAGTAGTAGCCTGTCTTGGCCCTTGTGTCAGTAGTAGGCTGTGTTGCCCCTTGTGTTAGTAGTAGCCTGTCTTGGCCCTTGTGTCAGTAGTAGCCTGTCATGGCCCTTGTGTCAGTAGTAGTCTGTCTTGGCCCTTGTGTCAGTAGTAGCCTGTCTTGGCCCTTGTGTCAGTAGTAGTCTGTCTTGGCCCTTGTGTCAGTAGTAGCCTGTCTGGGCCCTTGTGTCAGTAGTAGTCTGTCTTGGCCCTTGTGTCAGTAGTAGCCTGTCTGGGCCCTTGTGTCAGTAGTAGCCTGTCTGGGCCCTTGTGTCAGTAGTAGTCTGTCTTGGCCCTTGTGTCAGTAGTAGCCTGTCATGGCCCTTGTGTCAGTAGTAGCCTATCTTGGCCCTTGTGTCAGTAGTAGCCTGTCTTGGCCCTTGTGTCAGTAGTAGTCTGTGTTGGCCCTTGTGTCAGTAGTAGCCTGTCTGGGCCCTTGTGTCAGTAGTAGCCTGTCTTGGCCCTTGTGTCAGTAGTAGCCTGTCTGGGCCCTTGTGTCAGTAGTAGCCTGTCTGGGCCCTTGTGTCAGTAGTAGCCTGTCTGGGCCCTTGTGTCAGTAGTAGCCTGTCTGGGCCCTTGTGTCAGTAGTAGCCTGTCTTGGCCCTTGTGTCAGTAGTAGCCTGTCTTGGCCCTTGTGTCAGTAGTAGCCTGTCTTGGCCCTTGTGTCAGTAGTAGTCTGTCTTGGCCCTTGTGTCAGTAGTAGTCTGTCTTGGCCCTTGTGTCAGTAGTAGTCTGTCTTGGCCCTTGTGTCAGTAGTAGCCTGTCTGGGCCCTTGTGTCAGTAGTAGCCTGTGTTGTCCCTTGTGTCAGTAGTAGCCTGTCTTGGCCCTTGTGTCAGTAATAGCCTGTCTTGGCCCTTGTGTCAGTAGTAGCCTGTCTTGGCCCTTGTG
Organism: Pecten maximus; assembly: GCF_902652985.1. Lineage (NCBI taxonomy): Eukaryota > Metazoa > Mollusca > Bivalvia > Pectinida > Pectinidae > Pecten > Pecten maximus. The sequence continues at coordinate 31,115,674 of NC_047025.1, forward strand.
TCAGTAGTAGCCTGTGTTGTCCCTTGTGTCAGTAGTAGCCTGTCTTGGCCCTTGTGTCAGTAGTAGCCTGTGTTGCCCCTTGTGTCAGTAGTAACCTGTCTGGGCCCTTGTGTCAGTAGTAGCCTGTCTGGGCCCTTGTGTCAGTAGTAGTCTGTGTTGGCCCTTGTGTCAGTAGTAGCCTGTCTGGGCCCTTGTGTCAGTAGTAGTCTGTGTTGGCCCTTGTGTCAGTAGTAGCCTGTCTTGGCCCTTGTGTCAGTAGTAGCCTGTCTTGGCCCTTGTGTCAGTAATAGCCTGTGTTGCCCCTTGTGTCAGTAGTAGCCTGTCTTGGTCCTTGTGTCAGTAGTAGCCTGTCTTGGCCCTTGTGTCAGTAGTAGCCTGTCTTGGCCCTTGTGTCAGTAGTAGCCTGTCTGGGCCCTTGTGTCAGTAGTAGCCTGTGTTGGCCCTTGTGTCAGTAGTAGCCTGTCTGGGCCCTTGTGTCAGTAGTAGCCTGTCTGGGCCCTTGTGTCAGTAGTAGCCTGTCTTGGCCCTTGTGTCAGTAGTAGCCTGTCTTGGCCCTTGTGTTAGTAGTAGCCTGTCTGGGCCCTTGTGTCAGTAGTAGCCTGTGTTGGCCCTTGTGTCAGTAGTAGTCTGTCTGGGCCCTTGTGTCAGTAGTAGCCTGTCTTGGCCCTTGTGTCAGTAGTAGCCTGTGTTGCCCCTTGTGTCAGTAGTAGCCTGTCATGGCCCTTGTGTCAGTAGTAGTCTGTCATGGCCCTTGTGTCAGTAGTAGTCTGTCTGGGCCCTTGTGTCAGTAGTAGCCTGTCTTGGCCCTTGTGTCAGTAGTAGCCTGTGTTGCCCCTTGTGTCAGTAGTAGCCTGTCATGGCCCTTGTGTCAGTAGTAGTCTGTCATGGCCCTTGTGTCAGTAGTAGCCTGTCTGGGCCCTTGTGTCAGTAGTAGCCTGTCTGGGCCCTTGTGTCAGTATAGCCTGTCTGGGCCCTTGTGTCAGTAGTAGTCTGTGTTGGCCCTTGTGTCAGTAGTAGCCTGTCTGGGCCCTTGTGTCAGTAGTAGTCTGTGTTGGCCCTTGTGTCAGTAGTAGCCTGTCTGGGCCCTTGTGTCAGTAATAGCCTGTGTTGGCCCTTGTGTCAGTAGTAGCCTGTCTGGGCCCTTGTGTCAGTAGTAGTCTGTGTTGGCCCTTGTGTCAGTAGTAGCCTGTCTGGGCCCTTGTGTCAGTAGTAGCCTGTCTGGGCCCTTGTGTCAGTAATAGCCTGTCTTGGCCCTTGTGTCAGTAGTAGTCTGTGTTGGCCCTTGTGTCAGTAGTAGCCTGTCTGGGCCCTTGTGTCAGTAGTAGTCTGTGTTGGCCCTTGTGTCAGTAGTAGTCTGTGTTGGCCCTTGTGTCAGTAGTAGTCTGTCTGGGCCCTTGTGTCAGTAGTAGCCTGTCTGGGCCCTTGTGTCAGTAGTAGCCTGTGTTGGCCCTTGTGTCAGTAGTAGCCTGTCTGGGCCCTTGTGTCAGTAGTAGTCTGTCTTGGCCCTTGTGTCAGTAGTAGTCTGTCTGGGCCCTTGTGTCAGTAGTAGCCTGTCTTGGCCCTTGTGTCAGTAGTAGTCTGTGTTGGCCCTTGTGTCAGTAGTAGCCTGTCTTGGCCCTTGTGTCAGTAGTAGTCTGTCTTGGCCCTTGTGTCAGTAATAGCCTGTGTTGTCCCTTGTGTCAGTAGTAGCCTGTCATGGCCCTTGTGTCAGTAGTAGTAACAAAGCTGTGATATATTCCTACTTTTTGTAACAGTTTTATTTGTGTATATATCAGTACCACATGGCTGTGATATGTAGTGGTTGTGTTGTAGGATTCCTGTACATTGGAGCTTCACCAGTCATTTGGTCAGGAATACAGGACAATTGCAGCTTGTCAGCTGGTGTTCAAAGAGATTTTTAACAAGACGCATGGAAGGATCCATGGAACTGCAACTCTTACAGGTAGGTACTTACTACATGTGGATACTCGCTGTCAGGCTGTATTTCCCCCTGTAGAAATATATTTTGTATAGAACTATACTTCCCACTTCAGGAGTTAACTTCCCTCTTCATGAATCTATACTTCCCTCTTCATGAATCTATACTTCCCTCTACATGAATCTATACTTCCCTCTACATGAATCTATACTTCCCTCTACAGGATTATACTTCACTCTACAGGATTATACTTCCCTCTACATGAATCTATTCTTCCCTCTACAGGAATCTGTACTTTCCACTACATGAAGCTATACTTTCCTCTACAGGATTAAACTTCCCTCTACATGAATCTATACTTCCCTCTACAGGATTATACTTCCCTCTACATAAATCTACACTTCCCTCTACAGGAATCTGTACTTCCCTCTACAGGATTATACTTCCCTTACCAGGATTATACTTCCCTCTACATGACTATACTTTCCTCTACAAGAGTATACTTCCCTCTACAGGAATCTATACTTCCCTCTAAAGGAATCTATACTTTCCTCTACAAGAGTATACTTCCCTCTACAGGAATCTATACTTCCCTCTAAAGGAATATATACTTCCCTCTAAAGGATTATACTTCCCTCTACAGGAATCTTTGCTTCCCTCTACATGACTATATTTCCCTCTACAAGAAACTGTACTTCTCTCTACTGTTACAGGACTACAGTGCATATCAAACCTTTGTTTTTCTATAGTAACATCTTCACCCACATAACACACACAACATATTGATAGCAGTGACCAGTATATCGTGTGAGTAATGTATGTTTACAGGTGTTGATAGCAGTGGAGGCACTGGTATTGGTTTTGGGAGTGTGGAGTACTGGGTAAGGCTGCGGGTACCAATGGACCAGGCCCTCCGCTTGTACAAGGTACTGTCTTATAGCTGAAACATTCATATTTCAGTCATGTTCAAATTAAAATTCTTCAGAAATACTTTAGCAAATAGTCAATGGTAAAGCAATGGAAATGTTCAATAGTTTATAAGAAGTATTCAAATTAAAACCCTTGAGCCATATAAAAAAATAGTCAGTGTTTTTACAGAAACTGTCAGTGTGTAATACTTTATGTGTTTAGGAGCGAACCAAAGCCTTGGGGTATGTGACCTCTAACGAGAAGGCTGCCACTGAGGCCTTACAGGCACTGGATGAGACAGCTGCCAAGAGGCCTGCAGATAATGTCAACGAACTTCATGTGAAAATCATACGATGTTCTAATCTCAAACCAAGGCGAGAGAGTAAGTGTTCATCACTAAAAATTCAAAATTTGAGACTAAGGCATTGTATAACTGTAACAGAGGAGGTAGGATTTAGGTACTTCTGCCTGTCCTACTGATGAGCCAGGTTAACTGCTGCAGCAATATACCTGAGGAATTAGTATGTTAAGGACTTCATCTTCCATTGTACTGATGTTAATTAAAATCCAACTGAAGGTAGATTTAAAAAGAAAAAAAAAACATTAATGAAGGTGTTAACTATTTAACAGTAGAGTAAAATTGAAGTTCCTATCTAATGAGATTTTCTATTTGTTCAGACGTCCAGCCATCGCCATATTGTATCTACCAGTTCTTTGACTTCAATGACCATGATACAGTGATTCTTACCAGTACAAACAACCCTGAGTACAATGATCACATGACTTATCCTGTACCGATGACCAAGGAACTGGACCACTACCTCAAAACCTATGTGAGTGACATAACCTAATTCTGCCACAAAATATTTCATACTAAAACCTGAACAATAAGTTTGATTTGATCAGTTGATGATTCTGAGTAAAGATTTGTCTGTCTTGATCAATTAATGAACCTGAAGATATTAAGCCATAGATTTTTGCATGCAGACATAACTTGAAAAACCCGCCTGGAATTTCTGCAATCTTATTTTATTGATGATACAGATATACAGTTATTCAGAAACTCGTGTCTCATGATACTGACAACATTTGTAGCTAAAGCTGTCAGCACTAATAGCCAGTCATGATCTAACATCAGTACATTGTTGCTTGGATGAAGGATAATTAAACTTTACTTACTCTTTACATTTCCTTTGTCTCTCTATTATAGTGTTGGATATTTAATTTGTAACACAATGTGTAGACAATGAATTTCATCTGGCCCTGAAAATAAGTCACAGATTTTATTAGTAAACCACAATGTAATCCAGGTAATATTTCCAACTTTTATGGCATGTTGAAAAATAAGGCACATATTGTAATTAGCTGATAGATTATGGTGTGTGGTTAATGAAGACGTTTGATATAATTTGTAGCAACTGAAGGTGTTTGCGTTTGACGATACTGACCCTGAGCAGGCGGCATACCTAGGAATCGCAGATGTACCCCTCATTCCATTAGCACATAACAAGTCCATCCAAGGTATCTTTGAGCTCAAAGGAGCAAACGGCAAGATCAATGGAACAGTAGAAATGGAACTGAGATGGCAGTACACATATATCATGTCAAAGGGTGTTCGTATACAGGTAATGTACATTCCTATTGTTATGGCAATTACACTGTATAAACAAACTTATGTTCAATTATAAAAGTTCATATCTTTGATAATATGTGGTGACATTTAATATCACTAAAAATCAAATTAAATGAAGATGAATGCAAAAATTAATTTGCAAACCTTCCAATTTTTTCTTTTTTTTTCTTGAGGGTCTTAATAAATACAATTTTCCAGTAATGTAACATTCACATTATCTAGATTTGTCATCTGAAAGCTGTTGGTTGAAAGATGATTTATTTTACAGGACCCACCTGTGATTGAGCAAGTTCCACCACCATACGCTTCACCACAGCAGGAACATTCAGACTCAGATAGACAGTCCATCGCAGAATCTGACATCACACCTGTCAAACAGAAGTCCAGAGTGGCAGCCAAGTTCCCTGATCCGACAGCAACTTCTACACGCCTATGCCAGCTCCACCGGAACCCCGTGAGGGAGAACCTGCCAAGGTCAGGGTTATACTGAACCTACACTTTATGTGTCTTATATGTCAGTGTAAGAGAACCTCCTAGTCTGAATGTGAGGTAACAATATACAAATATCCTGTCATGTTGGGATAGCACACTTATCGAAGGCATTATTTGTTTTCTTATATAATTTTGTTGATTTGATTATTTGTTTGTGGGAAAGTTTTCTCTGTGTCATGTTATAGGGTAACACACTTATTGAATGTTTTGCTAGTTTTCTTACATAATTTTGTTGATTTTATTTTTTGTTTGTGAGGAAGTTTTCTCTAAGCGACTTGTGCAATTTAATTTTTCGTTTTAAATTTGTGTTAACATAGAAAATTCCAAAGCGTCGACTCCACAAAGAAGAACCAGCTCAAGAGCCATCACTTGTCAATGATGCTGTGAAAGGGGTGATTTCTGATATTATGCCATCCAGTATGTCTGATTCACTGACTGAAACCTTGCCAGGTAAGTCTGGTATTTTTATAATTAATTGGCATAAACCAGGTTAGTCTGTTTGTATATATCTTGATTCATTTACGAAATCCAGGTAAGTCACTATTTTGATTGAAAGACAGAAATGTGTTTTGTTCCATATGGTAATGGTATATTCCTACAGTATCACCCATAGCTGGCTTTTTATATACTGTGAATTAAACGTCCATAAAACATTGTTGTAATCATGTCATCTTCTTGGCATATTCATTTGTAGTTGGATATCCACGAGACTTGGTTTTAAGGTTTAGTAACAAGGACTTTAGGACACATAACTTTTTGTTGGAAGGGTACCTTAAGTGAGACTGAATTTCCATGAAACACATGACAACAGGAGCATACATATCTTACAAAATGTCTTTAAACTGATGTATACTTTGTTGTTTAGAACAGTTTTACATTTTGTTGATGGTTGCATTACTTCTATTTTCCAGCACAACCAAGCATACACATGCCAGACCACCAAGGTTAGTACCAAGTTGTTGGATGTAATTTAGTGCTAACAATCATTATTTGACAATTCATACTGATTTGTAAATCCATTTTAGTCAACCATATTGCTGATCTTCATATCAGTAGATTGTATTAAGCATTATAGAGATTCATAGGGACAGTACCCATTATTATGGGTATGTGCTTAAACATGAGACATGTCAGTTATATGCTATGAGAAGTATGCTAGTATTAGTACTTATAGAATGTGTGTTGTCATTTTGCCAGTCTAGATTAGTCGAGGGTTATCTACCATTTATTTATGTATGTTCCGTCGTCCACTAGTGTGTGAGCCATGTTCCCTTAAGGTACCTCAAGTTCTATGCCTCAGTGACCTGGACTAAGTTGGTACCGACACAAAGCATGCAGTGCTCTCTGACTGACTTCTGACACCAAACTAGGTATTTGGCTGAGCTAGAACCTTATACATGTAGTGACTTGACATCTGATCTCAGACTAGTGAGAGACTACTAGGAAGGATTTAGTACTGAAACTTTTAGTCTCTAACTAATGTGTAACTATGCTAGTTGACAGATTTAGTGTTAATTTCTGACAACAGATTAGTCAGTATAGTATTGACTAGAACTGTGAAGTCTGACCCAATATATATATATATATATATATATATATATATAAAGTAGATGTTTGATACGTGTGTGCAGCATGTACCTCTTGCTCCAGACTTACATGCAGCTAGCTGATATATACTGACCTGAAGCATGCAGTTTTTTTCTGATTTCTAACAATTGTTAACAAGATGATTATATGTCCCTGACTTTTGACATAAGAAAATTATATACTCTGCTTGTCAATGACCTCTGATCCTGGGCTATCATAAAGTCTGCTGATATATAATATAGTAATGGCTGGAAGCATGTACAATTTTGTATATCCTTGACCTCTGAGCCCAGACTATTAAATAATCTATTGATACATTATGTGTATGTAGTTATGCTACTGGCTGGAAGCATGTATGTCCTTGACCTCTAACCTCAGATTGTTAGTGTGCTGATATAACTAGCTGGATGCATGTATGTCCTTGACCTCTGAACCCAGACTATTAAATAATCTATTGATACATTATGTGTATGTAGTTATGCTACTGGCTGGAAGCATGTATGTCCTTGACCTCTAACCTCAGATTGTTAGTGTGCTGATATATATAACTAGCTGGATGCATGTATGTCCTTGACCTCTGAACCCAGATAGATAGCCTACTGATGTATACAGTACTGGCTGGAAACATGTATGCCCTTGACCTCTGAACCCAGACAGTTAGATAGTTTGCTGATGTATACAGTGCTGGCTGGAAGCATGCAAGTCCATGAACTCTGAACCCAGACTCGTGTGTTTTTGTCTGACTAGTACTGACTAGAGCATGTGCTTGTAGCCTCTCCTAGAGAATTGATAGAGGAGGCCACCCACGAGGAGGAGGAGGAGGATGAAGTTGTAGAGGAAGAGATTATTGAGGAGGAGATGATTGAATCAGATGATGAGAGTGACACAGTCAGTGGTGTTAAACCTCCTCAAAGCTTATTGGCTGATGTTAATGGAATGGTCAAAGGTAACATATATCATCCTCAACCTCCAGCTTGACCTTTGACCTAATTATAAACTATCTATGGGATTTTATTTGGTGTGTTGTAGATAGTATTATAGTTTTCTTTTTCTTCAAATTCACCTGACTTTGTAAATCATCATTTCATTAACAATTATTAGAAAACTTTCACATCTTTTTCTTCTTTCATTCATATACATTCAGACAACTCTCAGTGTACATTCATAATGTAGACTATTTTCTGTGTGTTTTTGGTTTCATCAACACAATGCCCAGGTCACGGTACACAAGGCACTGTGTTTTCAAATTTACAAAGGCATGCACTCTTTCTAGTCTGCAACAAGCTTTCTTTTGCTTGTAATTTAAACAATATTTTATTTTGCTGATTGAAGTACTTCACATCAATCTAATTATACATCTTGAGCAATGATGAAAGCAAAGTAGCAACTTCTTTTGTTTGATGTCTATATCTACTTACAAATAGGATCTGGTAAACCCTACAACTGTGTGTTGTGTGACTTACACTTTCCTGGTATCCTATCACTGAGTGCATGTGTGGATTTAACTTTTCACATCTGTGTGTGCTGTGTGTCACTTATAACAATTTTTTTTCAGGATTTTTCACATTATCTTAATGAGCTGTTTTCTTTCAGATGCCTGGAAATTAATTAAAAATGTGCAGATTAGAATGATTTCCCTTTTGGTTGCTATACATACATTAAATAAGAAAAAAGTGAAACATGTGTACGGTGACTGTGTCTATATCGGGTGTCTTTGTAAAACATCAGTTCTGTATGTGTCTATGTGGGGGTCTTTGTGAAACATCAGTTCTATATGTGTCTATGTGGGGGTCTTTGTGAAACATCAGTTCTGTATGTGTCTACGTGGGGGTCTTTGTAAAACATCTGTTTGTGTCTATGTGGGGGTCTTTGTGAAACATCAGTTCTATATGTGCCTATGTGGGGGTCTTTGTGAAACATCAGTTCTATATGTGTCTATGTGGGGGTCTTTGTGAAACATCAGTTCTGTATGTGTCTATGTGGGGGTCTTTGTGAAACATCAGTTCTGTATGTGTCTACGTGGGGGTCTTTGTAAAACATCAGTTCTGTATGTGCCTATGTGGGGGTCTTTGTGAAACATCAGTTCTATATGTGTCTATGTGGGGGTCTTTATGAAACGTGTATGTGTCTATGTGGGGGTATTTATGTGTCTATGTCATGTGGGGGTCTTTGTGAAACATCTGTATGTGTCTACGTTGGGGTCTTTGTAAAACATCAGTTCTGTATGTGCCTATGTGGGGGTCTTTGTAAAACATCAGTTCTGTATGTGTCTATGTGGGGGTCTTTGTAAAACATCAGTTCTGTATGTGCCTATGTGGGGGTCTTTGTAAAACATCAGTTCTATATGTGTCTATGTGGGGGTCTTTGTAAAACATCAGTTCTGTATGTGTCTATGTGGGGGTCTTTGTAAAACATCTGTTTGTGTCTACGTGGGGGTATTTATGTGTCTATGTCATGTGGGGGTCTTTGTGAAACATCTGTTTGTGTCTATGTGGGGGTCTTTGTGAAACATCTGTATGTGTCTATGTGGGGGTCTTTGTGAAACATCTGTATGTGTCTACGTTGGGGTCTTTGTAAAACATCAGTTCTGTATTAGTCTATGTGGGTTTTTTGTGAAACATCTGTATCCGTCTATGTGGAGTTTATTGGGGAATATCTTGATGACTGTGTTGAGGTCTTTGTGAAATATCTGTACATTTGTATGTGGAATGTATTGTGAAATATTTGTACATGTATGTGTCTTTGGGGGGGGGGGGGGGGGGGGGGGGGGGGGGTTCTTTGTGAAATATCTGTATGTGTCTTTGTTGGCGTCTTTGTGAAACATCTTATTTGCATGTCTATGTGGAGTTTATTTTAAAATATCTGTAGTCCATGTTTGGGTCTTTGTGAAATATCTGCTTGTGTCTATGTAAGGGTAGTACATATTTCATGTTCATGTTCTAGGAATCCAGAAGGGTAAAAAGCCAACCCCAAAGGCTAGGAAAACAATATTCAAGGGTAATAGTATGGCCACTCTGTTAATCCTTAGCATGGTCATTAATACCAACCTGTATGTTTTTGTATCAATTTTCAGCATTTTTGTCTTTTCCTGTATCGTCATGGTAACAAGTCCCATGTTCTGTACTGTAATGTCTGTGTCCAGTCACACCGATGTATGATGGTCGCTATACTAGTTGTTATGGTAATCACATCAAAATATGATGTTTTCTGTATATGCAGTTAATCTTGCATGCAGTTGGATTAGTAGTAAAAAATAAATATTTTAGTTGTAATACAGTATACCCTCGACTTTAACAAGCAATATCTGCCTTTCAAGTCTAAAGCCATCATTTAATCACCATTAATATAGTCTCATGACTATAAAAGTTCTGCTCCCTGGATTTTTGTTGGATCGGCATTTTTCCAGTCTTTGATAAAGGAATGGTTAATCAGTAACCATCACTGAGTTTCTGTAACTGTTATGTAATCTGTTTTAGACATACTTTTAGTTCATTTATAAAATAATCATACCAACCTTGAAGGATTTTTTTTAATAAGGATGTAATTTACATTTAGCCTTCTGCTGAATATCTGAATTAGTCTTTTCAGTCCAATCAATTCTTGCTGAGTTTGAACAGAAAGAATTAGTTTACGATAGTTTAGTTTAGTATAATTGTTTGTGTCAACAGTTGCGGTCAGTTATGGTCAGCCTCCCCAGTGTCCAACATGCATGCGTGTTGTTATTGTGTATTTTTTGGAGGCTGCAGTATGTTTGCGTTTGTCTCCTTTTGATTGTACAAATAGCATCTTTATAGTGCTGCCTCACTGAAGTTTACTGCTGGAGACACCTAGCAAGACCATCTGGAACTATGTAGACTAAAGAGCTGAAATTCCCTCCGTTTATAATGAATTGTTCTGTAGACTGGAACTATCTAGAGCTGAAATTGAAATTCCCTATCTTTTAATGAATCGTTTTGTAGACTGGAACTGTCTAGAGCTGAAATTCCCTCCCTTTTAATGAATCGTTCTGTAGACTGGAACTATCTAGAGCTAACAAAAAACAGAAAATCATTTAACAGGCATGACTAAAATAAGAGGAAACATCACTTTTAGAACTATGTTTAATATGAAAGGCAGTTATTACTTCAACAAAAAATTTTGGACGTTAAGGTTTTGGTCTAGGCGCCAAACTTTATGTGTATTGTGTCATTAACTGGTAATGGTTGATATAATTAGTCTGAAGGTGATGGTGACCTGGGGCTGTACATGTACCTTTGTTACCCTAGTCTGCAAATGATGAGCATGCCTTTACTTGTACATCTGCTAGCTTTATGTTACTACCCTAGAGGTAAATGATTAATAGAATCTTCCCCTAACTAGAGGGTGTGATATAGAAACTCCCAAGAATATCAGGCCTGGAGATTTTCTCTGTCATGTCCTCATGGTAGGCGATGATTATTTTTCTCCCATCATTCTATTTTCTTCCCACAGGATCCAGTTGTTCAAATAAATTGTGTATTGCAATGTAACTCAATATTGACATGACGTGACTGAATTGTCAACATGACGTTATTGTATTATTGTGACGTCATTGTTTTTTTGCCAGTACATGTACATGCAATCTGTCATACTCTTGGGGTTGATAGAGAAATTTAGAACAGGTAAAATGAGAGACAACACTGTGAATGATGGGAGGAAAACATGGTTTCAGCTATACATCTGCTAGCTTGATGTTTGTACTCCAGCCTTTTAAATGATAAATATGTCTTTAGCTACATATATACCCAGTATATATAATCATCTGCTTGCTTTATGTTACCCTAGCCTGAAAATGATAATGATTAAAATGTCTTCGGCTCTACATCTGCTACAGTGTACCGTAGCTTCATCACCCCAGCTAGCTTTCATTTTATTTTATTAGCATGCTTGAGATTTGACATACATGTAATTACACTATCTATGGTTAGTATTTGACATACATGTAATTACACTATCTATGGTTAGTATTTGACATACATGTAATTACACTATCCATGGTTAGTATTTGTTGCTCTCACCAGTTGTCAGGATATTGTTCAGTGATGCAACTCACAACTCAATGTTAACCCTTTAAGCCCTGATGATGCATTAATGCATCACCGTGCCGGGGCCGAATGATGCATTAATGCATCACCGTGCCGGGGCCGAATGATGCATTAATGCATCACCGTGCCGGGGCCGAATGATGCATTAATGCATCACCGTGCCGGGGCCGAATGATGCATTAATGCATCACGGAAGTAGATTTTTTTTTTCTGCATTTTTTTGAAGTGATGATACAGCGATTTAAATAATCATGACTGATTCTTACTTGAATGAGATAATGTTTGGCAATAAATAATGAAATTAACAATACGTAACACAACTTTAGATGTCTAAATTTACGTATAATGTCCAACTTGTTTTAAACTTCTGCTCTCGAGAACTTCCGGTCAGACGGGAGCGAGTAAACAACTGATTCCCGAAAAAATATATAACGAATCTAGTTTTTTGTCCTGTGTAATAAAGCTGGGAATGTTCAGGACAGTTTGCAATATGTATTTATATTGACGTTTTGTACAAATGGTTAACATATTCGTGAATTAAAAACACAGAAACAACGATACGTTTGATTAATTAAATGAACCACTGGTGTATCACGTCAACGGCGCGGCAGTGTCTGCCAACTCGCTAGCTTTTATGATCAAATCTCCACCATCTATCAAAGACACGGTTCCAAAACTACTTGCATGGTTTTATATGTATGTTTCATTGTATTTCTGTTGATACTTTATCGGGAAAACGAGCTAATAATTTGGATTTTTAACACAAACAGAAGACCGAGTATTCTAATTTTAGTAACACAGATCATGATCACATGGAGGTTCACTTTTTGTCAGTTGCGAGTTGCGAGTTGGAAAATGCGAGTTGCGAGTTACAAAATGCGAGTTGCGAGTTGCAAAATGCGAGTTGCGAGTTGCGAGTTGGAAAATGCGAGTTGCGAGTTGGAAAATGCGAGTTGCGAGTGGAAAATGCGAGTTGCGAGTTGGAAAATGCGTGTTGCGAGTTACAAAATGCGTGTTGCGAGTTGGAAAATGCGAGTTGCGAGTTACAAAATGCGAGTTGCGAGTTTGCAAAATGCGAGTTGCGAGTTACAAAATGCGAGTTGCGAGTTGCAAAATGCGAGTTGCGAGTTGCAAAATGCGAGTTGCGAGTTACAAAATGCGAGTTGCGAGTTGCAAAATGCGAGTTGCGAGTTGCAAAATGCGAGTTGCGAGTTGCAAAATGCGAGTTGCGAGTTACAAATGCCATTATTTATGTTTCTTTAAAAAGAGTGTTGGTCTTTAAAACATACATCCCCAGAAAGCATGTGATTGTCATCGTAGGCTTCATTTTATCGCTAAAACTTTGTGCAACCGACATTGTTTTCTTGTGTACTTTCACATATATACGTAGAAAAGCATAGAAATGTTTTTTTAATAATCAGTAGTCATAAAGTCTACTTATATCTGTATTACTTCGGTTACTGAATTCAACATAACGTTACAGTAAAAAAGTCTATCACAGAGTTAGTATCATGGTTGTATCTGTTGTATCATGTCAGGAATTTTGATTTGACATGTAATGAGTCGAAATGACTTCCACAAGCCGGAATTAATTATTGTTAAGTGAAAGTAGAAGTTTCTAATGTATCAGTTAACAAAAGATTGTCACACCTTACCATTGGGTGGGGCGTACAGTAGTTGTACTTATTGTCTCGTTCACTTTCTTTGTAAATCAATTCATTTGAAAGATTACGTGAGCGGGTGTTGACCCAATTAGGTCACAAGCATCCTTTAAGGAAGAGGAACACATGTGTTCATGGCAATCCAAGGTGCTCATTCAGCCTCTCCTTACATTAAAATGACCGCTGTCCTCGACGCTTGACCGGGGGAATCCTTGAGACATCAGTGTATAAAAATCACTCGTCGCACACATTCTTATCGGGAGATTTTTCACGAAGCCGGAAACAACCAAACTACAAAAACGTATACTATACTACACTACACATAAACTACACACATGGCCGTTGTTTACATTCCGTGTATACGTGAACTTGCCTTAGCATATATTTCAATATATTAGCAAACTTTTCTCGTAATAACTGCCGAATATAATCAGACACAGAACTAAATACATGTACTTAATTTTAAAATAAATCAATATTAAATATGCATTAAATGTTGAAAAAAAATCTTTTAGACATGACCACGAAAAATTTAATTGTATTATTCTTTAAAACATAACAACATGTGAATAAAATTAATTTTGTTGATTCGAACCCAGAACCTTCGGGTCACTAAAGCGATGGTTCTACCATATGAGCTATACGGACTTATATCTAGGAGAGGCTCATGTAATCAATTTTAGTCAGTCTGGTTAATGCGAAAATTGAAATATTTCATCACCTACTTTTTTTTCAATTTTAGATACCAGGGCATCGGATGACCACTCTTTAAAAATAGAATTTTAGTTTGTTTTGGCACATAGCTCCGCCCATTTGTTTATTACCAGTTTATAAGTTTTAGCGATAAATGAAGCCTACGATGACAATCACATGCTTTCTGGGGATGTATGTTTTAAAGACCAACACTTTTTTTAAAGAAACATTAATAATGGCATTTTGTAACTCGCAACTCGCATTTTGCAACTCGCAACTCGCATTTTGTAACTCGCAACTCGCATTTTGTAACTCGCAACTCGCATTTTGCAACTCGCAACTCGCATTTTGCAACTCGCAACTCGCATTTTGCAACTCGCAACTCGCATTTTGTAACTCGCAACTCGCATTTTGCAACTCGCAACTCGCATTACTCGCAACTCGCATTTTGTAACTCGCAACTCGCATTTTGCAACTCGCAACTCGCATTTTGTAACTTGCAACTCGCATTTTGCAACTCGCAACTCGCATTTTCCAACTCGCAACTCGCAACTCGAAGAAAAGAAACCCTCGATCACATGACCATATCTTATCCAAGATGGCTCTATAAACACACACATGTGAGTAACGTCGATTGATACGTATTCACGATTTGGTTTATATTTAATTGCGTGATTTTTTAAAAGATTTTGAACTTGGTATTCATATCGTTTTTTACATTCTCGTTACAATCATGGAAAAGTATTATATCTACCAATAAAGTAGCGATCTTTGTTGTCATGTAGTTATTTTGCGTGCTGTCAAAATCTGAAAATGTCTACGGCTTCGATTATTTATATGTACTCTATATGTTATTATTTTATAAAAACGAGTCAGGCACCTGTGGCTCAACACTGCAAATTCGAAATTGACACAAGTGACAAATCCGGAATAAAACAAAATTGCAAGCAACCTCGGAAGGGCCGCCTTGAAAGGCTGTTAGTGTTGTTAAATGAAAGGTTTCCTGTGTCTTTGTATGGCATTGAGTGTGGTCATGAACCAGGCTGTCAGTAAAACTTTATGGTAATGAATTGACTACTTCAAAAGTTCATCAGATACAATATTATCAGCTGATTATGGTATTTTTGCTCCTACATGTACTTGCATTTTTTGAATACACATTTTTTTTTATTAAATTCATACTGAGTTGTACTCATTGTGAATACATGTATATCTCAAACTTCATACAACATCCATAAAGGTGCATATGTAATGCTGTCCCAATCACAATTATAGTGCAAAGATAAAAAATTATTAACACTCAAAATGTATCCACTCATAACAAATAAATCTCATATTATAATGACATTTTCTGGTGTGTTCATAATAAATTAACTGGAGGAAGATGCCATCATGCAGAAGGAACTCTAGCCAGTGTTGTGAAGAAATGTTTACAGGGGACTGGTGTATACCAGGATGACTCTTATTAACATCACTTTGAATGAGAACACCTATGACTGTTGTACAGTAAGGTCTATAGTAATTAAGGTCCAACTGCCATGATCTACCAAGGGATATCATGCAGAAAAGGCCAGATGATATTGTACAAAAAAGGCCCATTGGTATCTGTTGTATGGAAAGACAAAAAAATGTGTCACTGCACTCTCTACTTTTCATATCGAACCTGCCACAGAGGTATAAACAGACTCACAGATTATTAAACAAGAAGATGACAAGTTTGCCAGGGAAATATATCTTGCCTAGAACTAATAACAGGCTACATTTCCCATATTGGTGGTGTAAACAAGGCAGATCAAAACCTGCAGTATTTAATTAATCATAAAAGCTGAACTCTTATCAGGTGTTCCTTCAATGTACCAACAACCTTCCTGGACAGGGCAAGCAATAGTTGTCATTCCTGCAGTTTACATAAAGCATCATATGGGGACTGGTTGATAAATTCACCTCAAGAAAGGATTGTCTGACCCTACCTGGGACAAGTTTGCATCTCGGTCATGGTATCATGTTTGTTACATGTGTTGCACAAAGAGACAGCAGGATAAATCAGTCAATATTTTGCTGAACATTTCATTTTTCTGACAGTATTAATTTGCTTGAACTACTAAGTTGCAAGCAATGAATATCATTTACATTGTACCTCATTATGAAAATTAAAAAATAATGAAAACAAGAAAAACGAATTAAAAGAAAGGAAGAAAAATTGAAGAAAAAAAAAAACAAAAGAAAAAAAGTCTTACGAAAATGCGTTTTTGTAATATTGCATCAAAATATAAAAAAAAATCATGTATTTGAAAACACAACTTGTTAAAAAAAATGAAAAAAAAACCAACAAAAAACAAAGAAAAAGGTTGCCCTTTCATGCTTGCAAGTGACTACCCACCCTTGATGCAAGCGTTTAACACTTAATTCACTGTGTTGTTCATTGTATTGTTTTCATTTTCTTTTCCCCTCGTTTATATTAAATGTTAGAAGAGCACATTCAAACTGTATTTTGCTTCCTAAGTTTTCGTTGCGGCGAGAGTTATCCTTCTTGATGTTGGAACCGCGTCGTCAAAATGGCGGCTAACAACCAAGATCGAGATTTGCTGTTGGTACTGCATGCTACCGCTGACTGTACAGAGCGGTTTCCAAAAACAATATCCAATCGTTAGATTTGTAAATCTCGTTTTTAAAAGTATAATATGATACTTGTTTCCATGACGAATGTACGTTTTGATCGCGCTGCAAAACGAAAGTACACATTCCCAAATTTGGAATCGTGTTCTCCGCTAGAATTATACGCAAGGTAGCTAGGCAAGTCACAAGCCAATTTGTTGTTTTCGACTGTATTTTTCACGCGTATTAAATCTATAAGATATTCTCGATAATCCTGTTTACTTATGTGCGTCTGTATCATCAATTCTGCAATGCATTTCTCTCAAAAACGTGCTTTTAAAAATAAATGTCAAATTGAACGTCAATAATCGTAAATTAATTCAGGCCAGGAAAAGCCACGTGCATATTTTCTTAGGGCCACAATACCCATCATGCAATTTATTCAGTGACGAAAGTGTTAAATATGTTAGTAAGATTTAGTCATGTTATTCAGTAAAACTTGCTTATAATGAATTCCTTTGGATCAGAAGAGATAGTTTTAATGTTATATCCAAAAATTCTTATATGATTTAAAACGAATCAGGTTGAGCCAATTTTGGGATTTTAAATCAAAGCTTGTATATATCAAGCCTATTTATCTTAAGAAAGTTTTACTGTACCAGAAGCAGATTTTTACTAAAAGTATTGTGAAGCACATCTAGGTACTAATTAGTCTACACTACAGGTAATTCAGTATGATATTGTAGTAGTCTGTTAAACAATATATTGCTAGTGGTTCTGATCTATTGCATATCATATCTGTTTCTCTCATTTATCATTGATAGTTTAAATTCCATTTCACATCCTATACACAACTTCATCATATGTAGAATTAAGTTCCCAATAGGTCTGATTATAAATAAGCTTTTTACGCAACTAAACCTTAGTGCTAAAATGTAGACTGTCTAGTACTTTACTTAGAGACTGTTGTTATAGGTACATAACTGAATGTAAGCCTCAGTGTTGTCTCACTAATTCCTGAGTCAACTCATTCATTAAGGTCCTTAAAACTTTAGTCAAAATGTGATTGCAACTAAATTTCACAGTATAACTTTAGAATGTATTGTTTACCTTACCAGGTAAGTTTGCTGGATATGTTCACGCTGATGATCATTTGGGTCAGATTCAAAGAGGCTTATCTTATGGACAGTTCAATGTTTGAACTCAGAATTTATGATCTAACACCTTACACATGATATATATTGAAAACTTACTTTCTCTCTCTCATTTTTAGATACTAGAGAAGACATTCGAAGTCCGAAGGTAAATTTACCACGGTTAATTTTCCAGGACTGCAGGGTTTAATGCTTAATGGACAATTTTCCAGTAATTTTCAATTCAATTACTGCTGTGCATCTTTTAATTTGCTCAAGTTTGAGATAATTCACTTTAAATTTAATTGAGCTTATTATATTTTGCTATTCAGTTTGATTTACTCAATTTTAGAATTTCAAAATACTTACAAGATAATAGCACAGCAAAGATACTTATCTTATTTTTCACCAGTTTAATATTTCGTTTTAGATAAATATTGTCATATATATATTCATTCTGGTGGCATTCAAATGTTTTAACATCCAGTTTAAATATTAATATCATTTTACAGGAACAAACAAAGATGTCAGACACCATGTTTGAAGAGGAGCATTCTGGTATATATATTGATTTTCTGTCGGTTTGTGAAATTTTAAAATGAGTTAATATTGATATAACCACAATGTAATTCTCATTCAAAACTGATTTATGAAAGAACTGACTAAAAGATTTTTTTAAAATGGTGAATTTAAAAAAAAAGGTGAAATTTGGGAGAGTATGTATACATATTAGAATACCTTTGTGTTAAATTTCTTATCCAATGAAGGCATTGATTTGATTTAGCATCGAGAAAGATTCTTCATATCAATTTGGTTTATGGGGGATTATGTACCAGTAGATGACTTATAAATAGACTAAAACATGGTGTTATCATGTTACAGAGGAGATTTCTGAGGAGATAACCGAGGGCAGTCCATCAGGAACTCTCCAGTTCACTGCTGAACCCACACCTATTACAGAGGAGAGCAGTCATGAGTCTGATAACCCCTCAGGAGTCATGGAGTCAGACAGTGAAGGGGTCATCATGGCGCCCAAACCCACCAAACGCAGCCAGAAAAAGGCAGCAGCAAAGAAAGTAAGTACTGAGGTCAAGGTCACCTGAAATAACTTAGTGGAGACAAGTTATCGGGATAGGTTGTGGCAAAGATGGTAGTTCTGGGGGAAATTTGATGTTGTACATGCTGAAATAAATTAAGGGCTTTAATTTTGGAAAATAAATAATTGACCTAAGTCAGCTTTTATAGTGATAAGTATACATTTATGTCCAACAAAATCTTCTGTTTGTTTTGTTAGTTGCTAAGCAATAGATAACAGGATTACTGATGAGGGAGTGATAAGGCCCATTGGGCCTCTTGTTTATAATAAAATATCCTGAAGCTGTTTTATTGTGGCGGTATCTTACCATTTATA
Organism: Pecten maximus; assembly: GCF_902652985.1. Taxonomy (NCBI): domain Eukaryota; kingdom Metazoa; phylum Mollusca; class Bivalvia; order Pectinida; family Pectinidae; genus Pecten; species Pecten maximus. The sequence continues at coordinate 31,134,769 of NC_047025.1, forward strand.
GGTAAAGTGTATTAAAGGTTATATATTCAGACATTGATAATTACCGGGTGTTTTGCTGCTTCCTTATAAAGTGTTCACCTCCGATTGCTTTCAGGGTAACTTTGTGACCATCACAATCTCACATCTGTCGATAGAGGAAGGTGCTGATGTTCTGCAGAGGGACAACATTCGTCAGCTATTTGTGGCCTATAACTTCCTGGGTATTGATCCCCAGGAGTTGGAGACACCTTTCTCCCTCCCCAAACCCAAACCAGGACAACAGATTGCATTCAACTTTAGCAAGAGTAAGTTTTTCTTTCTTTTCAAACCCAGTCCATGACATCACTGTTAAGCTGTATATACCGTATTTGACCTAATAAGGGCGCAGGGCGCGAGTGCCCTTATTAAGATTTGTTATTCTGAAGTTTTATGAAACAGAATATACCTTATAGCAGAATACACAAGGCTGTGGAAACGGTAAAATATTCAGTCATAGAAATATTCCAGATGAAGATATCTATTATCATAAATTAAGCTTTAACATCACTTGAATATTCCTGTAAACTTGTAAACCAAGCTAGCTGTTCTTTATAACAGAGAACGTGTGTTCCACCATTATGTTTAAATTGAACTCTTTTGTGTTCTATTTATAGACACAGGTAATTTCCAAGATCAAATCGGACATCGTTTTCTTTGACCTAATAATTGAATTACACTGTCTTTTACTAGCTTTCTGTTCTTAACCACTTTAAGTTAACAACATGAATTAAGTCTTTTACCTGATCTTCAAATAAATATGGTAGTTATTGATAAGTAATTTGTATGTGTGTTTAGCATTAGTTTCAGGCACACTTTGTACTGACATCTGTATCACTGAATAGACAAAATATGGCGAAAACTTCTGTTCCAATTGGGTGAAGAAAATTGAACAAATCAAGTAGTAAAACAATTCACATGTGCTATTACATGTATTTTTGAACACCATTTTGACACTCAGTCAAAGATTTTTTTTCTTCAGGGAAAAAGGTAGGGGCGCCCTTTATAAGATCAAATACGGTACATATTTTTTCCTGTTTTGAAAAAAACACTATTTGAATTGAGTAAAGAACTGCCACGATTTGAACTTTGAATTGGAAATGTTTGCTAATTTCAGACATTATTGATAGAATATGTATTTCTAAGTGAACTAATAATAACTTAGCTGTTGATAAACCATTAAAAATACCAAATTTATCAATACATTTTAGCTTTCCAAGTGGATATAGAGAAAAACTACACACGGAGACAATTTCTGGCCAGCATGTTACTGCCTGATGACCCGGAGAAGGGCCGGTAAGTACACACACTAGTACTGGATGTCAGGAATTACTGTGGATGCTGTACTTAACTTTCACCAAGCCTCCAGGATTAGGTTCCTTTATCTGAAAAGTATAGTTTAACTTAGCTGCACAACCACGTAAAATTTTTCAATGTAATCTGGTTTCCCATAGTAAATCTCTGCCCTTCACTCTGCATGCAGGCCAAATTAGTAATTGACAAGTTGATATATAGAGCTTGTTTTACTATATACTGGTTGTAAAATGTGTTTCCAAATCACTCTTGGTGAATGTATACGTGGAAAACCATCATGACCTGAGTTACTGTGACCTGTTAAAATTTCACTCATCCACGGTCATCTTGGCAGGGTTTATCTTCACAATCACTTGTACATCCAGATATACTTACAAATTTATACAGGGTCAATATATAAACTGTGAAATTAGAAACAAAAATCCATACACTCTGCTGTAATATGTATGTATTTTATAGTGGAGATTTTGTGTTTGGTATAATTTATATATACATGTATAATATTTACAAATTAACAGCAGAGGTTATGTAATATGTATGTATTTTATAGTGGAGATTTTGTGTTCGGTATAATTTATATATACATGTATAATATTTACAAATTAACAGCAGAGGTTATGGATTTTTGTTTGCATATTCACAGTTTATGATTACTGATTGTTATGTAATGTTACAATGGTCTGTACATCCACAGGATCCGGTTCACCATCGTCAGTGAGCCCCCTGATGAAGATATGGAGGGCGACTGTGAGGATGTAGGCATTGCCTGGGTCAGCATTAAGAAAATTCTCATGAACCACAGAAACATTACAGATGAGGATGTAGAAGGTGAGGTCATTTCTACAGGGACCTGTTTTATATCTGAGGCCACATGAAGGGAATTTAATAAACTTAAGTCTGCAAAATATAATGTATACTGAGTAACGATACCTTTTCCAGACTAGTACATGAAACATGTCATTAGACTCATAATTTTGTAGGATTTTTTTCAATCTAGTCCAGAACATAATTTCGAAAAATTATGGTAAGTTCCAATACCAAGGAATATAATTGTACTCGAACTTTGGGCAAGTCCCCCCAAAAAAGGCATGAGACTTGACCTCAAGTATCCCCAAAACTCACTGACTAGTATTACATAAGCTTAACTCAGCTGTACTCGAAAATACATGTATTAGACTGTACTTAATCATTGAAATTGATTCTCCGGTACATTACATGTTAAACTGTGTAACACTTTTAAGTTAAACCACACAGAGCCTTACTTTATTTACTGCTATTCACTGAGCCACAAAATAGCTCGTTTTTGAAAGTTTGTGGAATGTATACTTTCACATAAAAATTGATAGATAAAATGATTTTTCTCTGCTTCAGTGTTAGATGCTAAGGACCAGAAGACTGTGATTGGGAGTCTGAATCTCTCTGTGGATTGCCTGGCGGCCCTTCAAGCTGTCGAGAATGAGATGCAAGTGGATGGCACATACTAAATATTGAAATACTAGATCTAGGATAGCAGGGAGTTAAACTGCAGACAAATTCTTAGACAGCAGGGAATTGGACACATTCTGATGCAAAGTGGAATATCTAACAGGAGCATATCATTGACCATGAGTATATAACAGCTATTTTGATGAATATTTTTGCGATATATTCCCAAAGATTGCCATTACCTACCATGATGCTGTTATTGAGCACACATGAAGATATTGTGATGACATGTTAAACTATTGCCTTGTTGTGTGTCAGTATTCCTCCAGATCTACCCAAATCTTACATTCTGTAATATCACAGAATGTTACTCTACTAGCTAGAAGTCAGTTGTAACTTCTGAAACATTTCTAGGTGATGCAGTCATAGAACACTATATGCCAGCTGAACATGTCTACATGGCTCCAGGATTTCAGAATGGATCAATAATTTGCAAAGAAATAATAGGCAGATATCATAACTATAGATAGATGATTGATTTTGGAGGTAGATTTTTACAGGAATGGCCATTTCCAAATTATCTGTGATAAGTGTTAGAGTGTATTGTATGAAAGTGGAGAGTGATATGTACCTTATTTATGTGCTGGGCTACCAATGTGAATATTTTACTATCGTTAGACATTGTTTAGGTGTAGAATCTATATGAAGACACATTATAAACTGACTTCCGTCCTTGTACATTCTATGAGCATTATTTATATCCAGACCTCTGAGCGTTCATAGTTTTGCCTTAGAGTGATCTCCCTTCTTTCACAATGTATATACAATTAGGACATTTTAATTCTCAATTTCAGTTTAAACAATGTAATTTTATGCCTACATTTAATTGTAAATATGGTGCCCAAAGCTATTTACACATGTTATTTAACATTTACAAATCATGTCATCTTTTTATGAATTTTAAACTAGGATGTGAAACTAACATGAAATAAGTATCCATTCATTGTTAGTACTTGTTTTCAAATCATACTCAATTTAGCAATTCATCATAGGATGAACGTACTTACCAGTGTAGGACATGTCAGATCTATTTATTATGATTTACGTGTCAGGTTTTGTTTGATACCTTTGACTAGAAATCCAGGTATTTACTGTGAATAAAACCTTAAATTCATCTTTTTCTCCTGTTGGTTGTTAATTGTGTCCTGTAGACCAATCATAGACAATCTATCCACAGTCTATGAGAACTTTCAGTTTAAATTAAGTCTACATGGAAGGAATTCACTGATTATCAATATCATGACCTGTTTTATATAAACTAGATTTTAGTATCATGATACCATGAGCAAAATATATATTGACAACATTTTTAGCTAACCAAGTTCAATGGAATGATAAGCAAATGTCATGTCATGGTGTGTTGTCCATCCAGGAATTTTTTCCTTATCTAAACTGCTACAAATCCAGAACACCTTAAGATATACTTTCACCAAATGTGGTCTGGATAATCTCGAGGTGAAGGAGAATTAATTTTGTATACATTGAGGATCTGACTCCCCACCACCCACCCAGACAGGTGGGGTCAAATAGGAGAAACAGAGGCAAACATTTAGAATACTACCCGGTACTTCTTTTGCTGTTGAATTTGGTATTAAAAGGAATTGTGATCCGGCCTACAGTATCTTTAAAGAAAGATATTCTGAGGTAAATCTTTATAAAATGCTACTTCAGCAGGGCTCAAAGTGGATATTTTTACCAGGTGGCCTATTTGGCTATCAAGACATACAATCTAGGCGCCAATTGGAAAAGTTAGTCGCCTGGCCAAGTTAAAAAAAAGAATTAAAACAAAAAAATTAAAAAAAAATCTTTTAATTCTTTAGTTCTGAATTAGTATAACATCTCTCTGTAACTTTTTCGATGGTGAACATCATTTTAGCATTGACTGCAACCTTTTTTTTGTGGTCATGCAGGCGCCTTATAGGTCAATAACTGGTCGCCAATGGTGAATTTAAGGCGCCATGGCCACTATAATAGGCGCCACTTTGAGCCCTGTTCAGTGCAGACTGAGGAATATCTAGATAAGGGGATTCAGTGGTGTACAAACTAAAATTGTTTCTGTTGGGATAGAGTTAGGGTTTGGATACATTAGGGAGAATAAAGATGGGGTATTACTGATAGTAAAGCATTCTTCAAAGGAATTATCAATCCATATCTTTTATGTTTAACTGTGAAAGCCATATTATGGCTGATATATCTAGAATAGCAATACAGGCCCTCAGGGCCATTTGTTCATAATGACAGACTACTTTGCTCACATTCATTATCCAACTTTTTTTTCTCCAACATATCCATAAACAATTCTTATTATTTCTCAGAAAATATGGGGTGTTTCATTTTCAAACTGTTCACACATTCTTCTTTTGTCCTACGCAAACACAATACCAGTTTGTTGGTATAATATGTGGTGAAAATCAATTACGTATTACCAAGAGTCAGTCATACTGATTTCAACAACATGGTCACCAGGTGAACATATTTGATTTCCAGGGTTGAAAATTTTGTGATCTTTCTGTAAAAAAAAGCTCTGAATGCTCTATTCTTACCAGTAATTGTACAACATATTCTTACCAGCAATTGTACAACATATTCTTACTAGTAATTGTACAACATATTCTTACCAGTAATTGTACAACATATTCTTACTAGTAATTGTACAACATATTCGTACCAGTAATTGTACAACATATTATCAGTAATTGTACAACATATTCGTACCAGTAATTGTACAACAGATTACCAGTAATTGTACAACATATTCTTACTAGTAATTGTACAACATATTCGTACCAGTAATTGTACAACATATTATCAGTAATTGTACAACATATTCGTACCAGTAATTGTACAACATATTACCAGTAATTGTACAACATATTCTTACCAGTAATTGTACAACATATTCGTACCAGTAATTGTAAAACATATTACCAGTAATTGTACAACATATTCGTAACAGCAATTGTACAACATATTACTAGTAATTGTACAACATATTACCAGTAATTGTACAACATATTCTTACCAGTAATTGTACAACATATTCGTACCAGTAATTGTACAACATATTCGTACAAGTAATTGTACAACATATTCGTACCAGTAATTGTACAACATATTCTTACTAGTAATTGTACCACATATTCGTGCCAGTAATTGTACAACATATTATCAGTAATTGTACAACATATTCTTACCAGTAATTGTACAACATATTCTTACTAGTAATTGTACAACATATTCGTGCCAGTAATTGTACAACATATTACCAGTAATTGTACATGTACAACATATTACCAGTAATTGTACAACATATTCTTACCAGTAATTGTACAACATATTCTTACTAGTAATTGTACAACATATTCGTACCAGTAAATATTCTTACCAGTAATTGTACAACATATTACCAGTAATTGTACAACATATTCGTACCAGTAATTGTACAACATATTCGTACCAGTAATTGTACAACATATTCGTACCAGTAATTGTACAACATATTACCAGTAATTGTACAACATATTCGTACCAGTAATTGTACAACATATTACCAGTAATTGTACAACATATTCGTACCAGTAATTGTACAACATATTCGTACCAGTAATTGTACAACATATTCTTACTAGTAATTGTACAACATATTCGTACCAGTAATTGTACAACATCACTGACTTTTAGTAAGTGCACATACTTAGGGTCACAGTTGTTAATTTCAGTAAGTTAACAGTAAACAAAGCCAGACCGTTTCAAGCTCACAGTGTAAGATCAAAGTCATAATGGCAAACATTCCATTAATATATAGTAGTATTGTTTGGACTGATTTCAAGTGCCTGGCATAGAAAGAGGTCAGTGTGCAAGGTCAAGGTCATATAATGGCAAAATGACAAATGAGTAAAAGAACCGTTAAAAAGTAAGCAATGCTGCTTTAAGAAATAACAAACTCATATCGATTTTATAACAATATACATGCTTTTTATTGCACATAAAAATTGAAAACCTATTTCATGTATGTTTTCCACAATGCTTATTTTACCCATAATGCTGGTTACAAAACAAGGCTGCAACTTGACATTGCATGCTAAGAAATTATTAATATTTTTGTGCATACATTGCCCTGCAAAATTGTTAATTAATTTTTTAGTCAATGGAGATGGAAGGAATGGTGATATCTGTAAAGTAACATTGATCAGATGAACTATCTAACTAGACTAGCAGTCTTTATCACACTAGCTTTTTAACCTCAACAGATAAGATAGTCCCCTGTTATACACACAATTTGTGGAGAGACAAACACAATTGAGTTGGAACATTTGTCATTCAGTTTCTCATTCTTTTACTATCAGTCGATCATTGTGTGAGGCGAAAATCTTGTGAATGAAGGGTTACTTTGGAAAGTCTCCTCAATCTGAACCTTCCAATTTTTCCGCAATGGAAACGTACTTCATGTGCACTCCACATGGATTTTAACTAAACAGGTCCCAGTTTCATCAAAATTCCTTAGCTAAGATTTTCCATAGGAATGCATTACGGAATTTAAGGAAATTTCCTTAACAAAAAACTAATTTTCCCTTAATCCAATAATGCTTTCCTTTAGAAAATTTAAATTATGGAACGCTGATAAACTGGGGCCAACATGTAAATCTAGTTGGTCCCAAACAACTATTATGTTAAAAAATTCTTAACAACTTAAAACAAAAGAAGCCCATAATGTCTTGAGACATTTTTCAATAAAATAAATTATCTCGTTGAAATAAATTCTTCTGACATGAACAAGGAATATTTCAACAAGTTTTCTATCAACTTCAACATTTTAAATATAGCATACCAACAATGTGCAACAAGATAGGGAGAATAAATACAATATGTGTAAAGAATTAATTAATAATATGAAAATATTCCCAAAATGTAATATAATTGGAACTAGAATATTTATAAAGAACAAAGCGAATTATAGACAATGGCATGATATACATGTAATGCAATTAAGGGTAAAACTAGGATCATAAAAAAGAAAATTAAACATGAGGATATTAATTTAGACGCAGGCACTAAAGTGGTTGGACAGAACCCACTATTGCTAAATAATCTGAACAATAAAAATGGTTAACTTGAAGAAATGAAAGGGAAATACATGTACATGTACTGTTAAAAGTTATAGAGAAGCAACTCCTGAAGACAGGTTTCCAATCAGTACAACAGGTGGTGGCCGACATGATTCACACCATCATCAGGACACTATACAGCTTACAGGATGTACATGTAATTGGAACTGACAATGGAATTCAAGTGATAAGAACAATAATTTATGATATCATCAATAAAGTATCTAGAAGATGAATGTAAAACTCAATTTTTTTGGATGTTTGGTTCTTCAGAATTTTTTTCCTGTGGGTTTTATTTCTAATAAATAGTCAAAGTTGGTCTGTTAGAATTATGGAGAAGAGTATTGACTTGAAAATTATTTACATGATTATTCCATATGCTTGTGATTATTACTTCTACAGAAAAAAATAATCTAAACCAGGTTTTTAGAGCTTTTGATTGTTTGTAGAGCATAAGACTAGAACAGAAAATCTCAACACAGTATTTACAATTAAAAATAAAACCTGGGCCATTTCTTGATTGTTTACTTTACGAACAACATACAATTGTGTTTAAAGAAACTAGAATAATGTTATATACTGGTGAAGTGTACATTCAATTTAACTGGTTATTGGCTCAGAAAAAACACTAATATAATCAGAACTCTCAAATTCCATAGCTGACAATTTACTGAAGACTTATTCTTTATAAATGACTAGATAACCTATTAAATTAGGGCATATAAAATTAACTGAAAGGAGTGGAAATGAAGTGTGGCCCACCACATCTGGTACACAGTCTCATCTAGTGAAGACACGGTGGCTGTAATAATTACCAATATGTTCATGTTTACATGTCAACATAATGAGATCATCTTACATTATCAATTGTCTTTGGTGTCAACACTTTAACAGCTCGAAAAAAAAATTGTCATGCAAATACAGTGTATTAGTTTATTTCACAACCATACTGAGGCACAAACTTATAACACCTTGCTGTATTGCTCGAAACCACATTTACACAGCCATTACAACAATTACATTCAAACCACATAGCTCTGGTATACACCCATAACAACCACCAAACCTTTAATACACACCCATAGCAACCATCATACCTCTAATACACACCCATAGCAACCGTCAAACCTCTGGTACACACCCACAACAACCACCAAACATCTGGTACACACCCACAACAACCACCAAACCTCTGGTACACACCCACAACAACCACCAAACCTCTGGTACACACCCACAACAACCATCAAACCTCTGGTACACACCCATAACAACCACCAAACCTCTGGCACACACCCACAACAACCACCAAACCTCTGGTACACACCCATAACAACCACCAAACCTCTGGTACACACACACAACAACCACCATACCTCTGGTACACACACACAACAATCACCAAACCTCTGGTACACACCCACAACAACCATCAAACCTCTGGTACACACCTACAACAACCATCAAACCTCTGGTACACACCCACAACAACCACCAAACCTCTGGTACACACCCACAACAACCACCAAACCTCTGGTACACACCCACAACAACCACCAAACATCTGGTACACACCCACAACAACCACCAAACATCTGGTACACACCCATAACAACCATCAAACCTCCGGTACACACCCACAACAACCACCAAACCTCTGGTACACACCCACAACAACCATCAAACCTCTGGTACACACCCACAACAACCACCAAACCTCTGGTACACACCCATAACAACCACCAAACATCTGGTACACACCCATAACAACCATCAAACCTCTGGTACACACCCACAACAACCACAAAACCTCTGGTACACACCTACAACAACCACCAAACCTCTGGTACACACATACACAACCATCAAACCTCTGGTACACACCCACAACAACCATCAAACCTCTGGTACACACCCACAACAACCATCAAACCTCTGGTACACACCCACAACAACCATCAAACCTCTGGTACACACCCACAACAACCACCAAACCTCTGGTACACACCTACAACAACCACCAAACCTCTGGTACACACCTACACAACCATCAAACCTCTGGTACACACCCACAACAATCACCATACCTCTGGTACACACTCACAACAACCACCAAACCTCTGGTACACACCCATAACAACCACCAAACCTCTGGTACACACCCATAACAACCACAAAACCTCTGGTACACACCCATAACAACCATCAAACCTCTGGTACACACCCATAACAACCACCAAACCTCTGGTACACACCCATAACAACCACCAAACCTCTGGTACACACCCACAACAACCATCAAACCTCTGGTACACACCCACAACAACCACAAAACCTCTGGTACACACCCATAACAACCACCAAACATCTGGTACACACCCATAACAACCATCAAACCTCTGGTACACACCCACAACAACCACAAAACCTCTGGTACACACCCATAACAACCATCAAACCTCTGGTACACACCCATAACAACCATCAAACCTCTGGTACACACCCACAACAACCACCAAACATCTGGTACACACTCACAACAACCACCAAACATCTGGTACACACCCACAACAACCACCAAACCTCTGGTACACACCCACAACAACCACCAAACATCTGGTACACACCCACAACAACCATCAAACCTCTGGTACACACCCATAACAACCACAAAACCTCTGGTACACACCCATAACAACCACCAAACCTCTGGTACACACCCACAACAACCACAAAACCTCTGGTACACACCCAAAACAACCATCAAACCTCTGGTACACACCCACAACAACCACCAAACATCTGGTACACACCCACAACAATCACCAAACATCTGGTACACACCCACAACAACCACCATACCTCTGGTATACACCCACAACAACCACCAAACCTCTGGTACACACCCACAACAACCACCAAACATCTGGTACACACCCACAACAACCATCAAACCTCTGGTACACACCCACAACAACCACCAAACATCTGGTACACACCCACAACAACCACCATACCTCTGGTATACACCCACAACAACCACCAAACCTCTGGTACACACCCATAACAACCATCAAACATCTGGTACACACCCTAACAGCGATAAGCATACATGACTGCCTTTCAAACATTTGTACTGAATGATATTGAATTGACATACGTTTTTTTTATGATCATACAAACAAATTCTGTAATGTTATCTTAGCTGATTACTAGACTTGTACTAACAACATCAAAAATCAAATTCTAGATATTTTGGCCGATTACTTGACTCAACAATAATCAAGGTCTAGTCAAAACAGTATTATAATCCTAGTAGTTAAAGTTTTTATATAGTAGGTGTCATATAAATGTTCTTGAAATATGATGACATCAACTTAATAGTCACCAAAGTTAACATTCCTCAATCAGTAAGCACCAAATAAGGAGGTACTAATCAATTAATACAAGCACCAAATAAGGAAGTACTAATTAATTAATAGAATGATAAGTTACATGATACGCACTGTCAATGCTGTTACAGTTACCTTTATATACAACAAACATTTTGACAATATATGTAAATTATTTTGTGCGTATACTGTATATAAACTTGTCAACACTTGATCTATTAAAGCCAAACTACCCCGTAAGACATTGTCACGGTCTATTCCACAGCCTGACTTTTGTATTCCTTGTGAAATCAATCTACTGGGTGTCATAGAATTCGACCAAACTTTTTACACGAACGTTGGATCGTCCACTCCCTGTATTTGCTACCCAACATTTATTAGATTGTAAATTTAACTTTTTACATGATTATTATGATAAACTGTAAATTCTTATGTATTTCTTGCAGCCTATTTGATTTAAAACATTTAATTTAAGAGATGCTTTCTGCAGGCTATATGACAAAATCTTTGATCAAAAACCATAAAATGTGCAGGTGATAAAATATTTGTCAAATCCAAGGTCATTTATTCTCAACTATAGACAAAAAGAACCGAAATATAAAAATCTTATGAATATCAATTATTTACTTATCAACTGTATCTAAAACGAAATACAGACTTAGAAATATGTTTATTTTTCATCTGTTCATATATGTGTGAGCTATCTCACCGATACCCGAAACAGCAACATACAAAGGGGACTAATGCAATAGTGTAATAGTGTAAAATTCATTTACCCCTAGGTAATGTGCCGAAACAGGCTATCAGCAACCTTTAATTGATACCAGTGAATCAATTATTCTGGCTTGTGTTGGCAATCTAATTGAGCAAGCAAGAAACAAGATATCAGCATAATAAAAGCCATGGGAATTAATAATTTTTCTAAACAGCTGTGTCATCAAATGGATGTTTATAAGAACTAACTTCATTATCTGAATACATATATATACAAATCATTATAAAACAGCAAAAAGATTGAGAAATGTAAAATTTGATATCAATAATGAACTGTCTCGATATAGAATTTATAACATATGCATGACGTGATGTTTGCACCAATGCAGTGTCATTTATACAGTCTAAATGTCATATGATTAATAAAGTACCAAGCCTCATGACCAAATGGTTGAAATACCATAAAAATACAGCATTCTCTTAATTATAATTAAAATAATGGTAAATACACTGGTTGGGTGGTAGGATGGCACAGTGGATACATGCTTGCCTTTCACCTAGATGACAGGGGTTTGATTTCCGTGAAAACGTTTGGGGTCACCTGCCTGACCAGTGACCACGTGGGTTTTCCCCAGGCACTCTGGTTTCCTCCCACAGTAAGACCCCTCGCACACTTCCGTACAGGCCAACAAGAGTGATCAATATAGGTTAATCTATCTTATTTCGCAATTGTTGTAAAATAAATAAAGTTTACATTTTACACTCAGCTCAGATCTCAACATGTCAACATTTCATTTAAACTTTAGGCCTGATGGTCCCATCAGTATTGATGCACAATAAAATATACAGAAAGATCATGTTAAATGGTCAATGCTTTTTTAGCTTCCATTTTTCCAACATACACATAGTAACATTATCTTAACTCATTGTATACAGAAGGAACAATTTATATGTAAGGATGAATAGTCCTGAAAATGATTTTTTCCGAGACAATCTTACATATAAATCATATTTAAAATTTACATACAAAAAAGTGTACTAATAAATTAATAAACGTCATCGTTCACAATGACATAATTCTTAATAACAAAGTTGTTTTCTTTATATACATTATATATATTTATATGCATATCATTATAGATTTTCTAGTTCTTAAATTATTATAGATACATTCAATTTAAGTTTGTAATCTCATCAAACACATGACTTTACAGGAATATATGTTTTAAGATAATGACCTCACTTCACTTATCCTAATGAAAGTTAGGATTTGTCAATACCTCACCAAATCCTAAAATTATTCTAATAACATTATACAGTCAAACTTCGATGTTTCGAAGTTCAAGGGACTAACAGAAAAACTTCGAAACAGCGGAACTTCGAATTATTCATGGTTGACAATAGATCGATGTTTTCTTGATAATGACCATAGCTGTTAATGTTACATGTCCTCGGTGTCTTCGTGTTGATCGTCGCCTGTCAGGCTCACATCGAAAAGTTTAGTTAATTTACCCCAAACCCATAAAAATACTTTTCATCAATTATACCTAAGCATTTTTTAATCAAACAAACTATGTATCTATTACAAAACACTTATATCCCGTCTAATAGATAAAGCAAAAGTACAATGCACACTTACGTTAACGTTTTTCTGCTGAAGACACATGTGTTTACGTTATGTGCATATAAAATACTGAATGCCGATCAGTTTGAAAATGCATGATTGAATGACAAATAACCGATTTACATGGATATTTAATATGTATAAGTTTGGAACGTGACACTTTGAATATGAGTGAAGACATCGCTAATTGTTTTTGTTTAAAATTGATCCTCATGTTTTACTGTCCCGTAAAATTTACTCACCAACCGCTGATTTCAATGGCGGCGGAGATCATCAAAGGCAACTACCAGTATGGTATACCGGAGTGATTAAATGTCATGGCTTCTAAATACACCATTTATCTACCAATTTAGTCTGATTATTAATTAACCCCATGATTGGAAGTGACAACGCACGCTATCGTATCGTTATCCCTATTGTCAGTCAGGGCATTTGCGGGAGGGGTGTGAAATCTTGCCACGGGGGGCACGACAAACACCTGTCCAGTGGTCAGTACAGGTAAATTTTTTGTTCAAATCATGAGATGTCAATTACCTATAATACCCTAGCTAACGGGCCATGAAAAAAGTTTGATACACCGAAAACTTCGATTTATAAAAATTCGAATCATACATAGGTTCGTTACTAGCGTTATATAGTGAGGAAATTCAGGACCAAGCAAAAAGTTTGATACAGCGAGAAATTCGAATCAACGAAGTTCAAATCATCGAGGTTTGACTGTAATATTATTATAATATTATATACTATCATAATTTATTATAATAACAGCGTTTGATTAGTCCAATAAAAAGCATTCCTGTCTCCACACCATTCCTATACATTTTAAAACCAATTATTATAGTTTCTCAATGCAAAACTAAACAATTTTCAGATAAATTCCATTGCATAAAAAGTTGTTTTATGACTTTTAAAGTTATAAAAGTATATTTATAATGAGTAGTTAAATATTAAGTTGACATTACATCCAAATCAGAAAATCTGTCCATACAGTATACAAATCACCAAACCATACCAATTTTCATTATGACATACTAGTATTAAATCTACATTTATTTCCTAATTCAAGTTTTCATAATTAGTACCTGAGCATTCCTTATGGCTGTCCAACTGACTCCTTAACAATAGATACCTGGCCATCATAGTACAGCAAGGAATATAGTATTAAAGGATATAATATCATGATCATGTATCAAATATACAACATCAGATCCCGTGATAAACATTTTACATAATGATTTATACAATATGGCCAAGTGGTAAAACAAATTGTATCACAAGGAAGATTAATTAATCTTTATACACCAATATCACCTAGAAAAACATTATGACAACCATATTTCATATTAAAGTAATAAATATTTTTTAAGAAAACAAATCTCTATGTAATGTACTCTGTGCTATCTATCCCTGGAAGCATTAAATACTTCTTCTTCATCAGAATCTTGTCCTTCATCACGGATCATTTCCATCATCTCTTCACGATTTAATGCAGCCTTTTTATTGTCCCCTCCTGAAAAATAAATAAAGGCATGCATGCAATATGAAAATTATGGCCTGAAGTCTTGCAATGATAAAAATATCAAAATAAAGAACTTCAGATCTTTAAAACAAGATTTTAGAATTTGATATACATCATATTCATCATTTTTAGGAGAATATTAGCATGTTGCTAGTGATATACCAGTACAACGAGTGAATCAGACTTTTTTATGCCTTATGTTAAACTGACTATGTATTGCCTTTAAGATGACATGATAATATAACTTACGATGCCTATACTTACTATGTAAAGCCTTTAAGATGACATGATAATATAACTTACAATGCCTATATACTTACTATGTAAAGCCTTTAAGATGACATGATAATATAACTTACGATGCCTATACTTACTATGTAAAGCCTTTAAGATGACATGATAATATAACTTACGATGCCTATACTTACTATGTAAAGCCTTTAAGATGACATGATAATATAACTTACGATTCCTATACTTACTATGTAAAGCCTTTAAGATGACATGATAATATAACTTACGATGCCTATACTTACTATGTAAAGCCTTTAAGATGACATGAAACGTGATACCACATAGACACACTAGTAAGCCTATCACATTGACAGTATTCATCTGATCGCCGTTAAATTTGTTGGCCAGGTACAAAGTACATATCTCCTAAAAAAGAAAAAGATCATGGGAAATAATACATTAAAATGAAATTAAAGTACAGAAAATCTGCAAATATGACCAACAGGTCAAAAGAGCCTCATCTTTGTTTACTAGATAAATATTTATTTCTTGACAAATTTATTACAATAAAAGGAAATAAATTAATGAAAATGCAGAATAAAATCAACCTTATCTTAAAACTTTTTTGTCACCATAAATTCTGATGAAATGTTTAAGGTAATAACTACGTATTTGTGATGAGGGACTTACCTTAAATATGCCGGAGATGGAGAAAGTGAGACAGGAAGTTTGACCTACAAGTAAAAACTCAGAAAATTCCAGCATGAAAGCTAGACCTGCTCCACCAAACACCATGGCCAAGTTTCTCAAAACTAAGGTGTAGTCGTAAAAACGGAAAAAATCTGAAGTTGTAGCAAGAGGAATGCCTGAAAACACAATGACTGGTACTTTAACAATTAATCCACCAGAAAAACGAATACTAGTTTCACTGAAAACGTTTTTAAATATCAAAATACTGATACATGTGCTAGAATGCATATCGTTTTCACGCTGACAATGCATGTTAGATATGTAATGTTGTACTGTGTATCATTCAGTTTTAGAAATACATGGTTATTCATTTTTGTAACTATACATACTCGCCTCATAAAATGTAATCATTTAATGTGCTATCAATTTAAGCTAGACTGTTAACAGTAACGAGAAATACAGGCAGGGTTGGCCTTATTAATCCTGAATATAAATCCCAACTTGTGTAAGAATGGCAATAAAATGCAGGTGTGTGAAATTTTTGTCATTTATTTTGGAGAACCTCAACACGCTATGAGGCTGATCTTTTGAGTTATGTCTCAAAGGTACGTATCAATAATCAAAACATTATGTTTAAGTGGGTACATGAATTTACCTTCAAATATGGCAGCAAGTGGAAGGAGCACCAAGACCATCCATGGCTGTATGTGGTACATCATATCAAGGGGATTAGACAAACCTATTAACACAAAATATGCATAATACAAATGGTCAGCATGAAGTAGGCTTCATTAGAAGAGTTGGTATCATCTAATTAGGCTATACAAATTCAAACTAAATGAAACTTTCAGATCTATAGTGCATGAAGACCAAGGCAGTATATTGTGAGTAATTCATTTTCTTCATATTCCAGTTAAAATTGTTTTATCAACGAAACACAAAGGGCTGTTACTCAGTATTTTGTGTGATTTGAGATGCATTATGGTACACACTTCATTTACCCAAGAGGTTAATTTGTGTATTAGTTCAGGTTTTTACATTCTCACAACCACCAAGATATGGTGATACCTGAATTCATTATTTGATTGTAGGGGATAGAGCCATAACTAGTTTTTTCTGTGATGTAGGTCAAAGGTCATAATGTAGGTCATAGTGACCTACTCATGGTCTGCGACACACCGCCTGACCTAGATGAATCCATGACCCAGGTATGAAGTGCCAGTGTCAAGAAGTGAAGTAGATAGAGCCAAGACAAACTTTTTTCCTTGAAGTAGGTCAAAAGGTCAAAATGTGGGTTAGAGTGACCGACTTTTGGTATGTGACACACTGACGAACCCATGCCCTAAGTGTGAAGTGCCAATGTAGAAAGTGTCAGAGATTTTTTTTTTTTTAAGAGCCCGAATAAGATAATGTGAGGAAGGATGGACAGACAGAAGGACGGAGGGACACAACATAAAACTGCAGTCTTGACCTTATTTTTTGGGTCTGAGAGATCAAGATTATCTGTCTGTTTACATCATGTTCCTGTCTGGTTGTACAACATGTGCTTTAACTACCTTATTATACAGCTAGCTTATCATGCAGACACAAATGAAGGAGTGCTGAATCATTTGGTTTAATTTCTGTCAAAACATCTACCACATGTTCTGTCAATGTTTTGGTGGAGGAAACCGTCTAAGTCGAGATTAGCAAGCCTAGTATGATAAAATTTGAGAGTTTTCTCTTATTTTCTCATAGATATGAGTTATGTGATAAATAGAATCTTTCACTTGTCAATGCAATAAAAGAATTTATGAAATTTGTTAAATTATTTCATACATTACTTGCCTGGAAGCTTGTGACATTTCAAATTATTGAACTTGTTTAAATCCCATATTATGGTACAAGGCATTTTATAATCATGTAAGATCCTTAATAAAACAGTATATTTAGAGTGTGATACTCAGTTATAAATACAAACGTACATTTTGATTGATATTGTCAATACCTATTTCTTCCTTCTGTAGTATAAGTTGAGCTAATCCCCAGCGGAAGCCTGACAGTACGGATGCTGACATGACCATGATGAATCCCTCCAAATTAAACTGTGTTGAGTGATAGGTAAACATAAACAACCCTGTAGATACCAGCAGGACAACAATGGACAAAGACCATCTCTGGAAAACACACAAAACTATTCATATAACATCAACATTTCTACAGTGGATTAAAATCTCACAGTACTAATAAAACCATTATACATAAGTACATATCATAAGATTCCAACCTGTCATAAGTCCTCTATAAACAAGACATATTGAATAGACTTACGATCTGGACGGGAAATACATCTACATCCGATCACAGGTGCCTGACTCGTTTTATAAAATAATAACATATAGAGTACATATAAATGAGAACTTTCTCATTTATATGTACTCTATATGTTATTATTTTATAAAACGAGTCAGGCACCTGTGATCCGATCAGCAGTCTATTCGATACAGTGTGTAATATACGGTAAACCTCCGATTAAATCGAACACGCGGACAGTTCGAACACACATTTTTTTCTAGAAAAACAATAATTTTTTAGCTAGTAATAGTTCGAACTCTGGATGTTTATAACTGACACCAATTCGGATAGTTCGAACTTGTCAAATGAAGAACGTAAAGTAAGTTTTTTTTCCCCGTAAACTCCATTGAAAGCTCGCGACGACTCGGCCCCGGTGACCGGCCCAGAAAAAATGCCAAGATTTAAATTTACCGTATACTCTATATCAATAGAAGAAATATCCCAGCGTCGTGCGATGACATATAGTTACCATTTCGTCACATAGACATACATGTAAACATGATTTTCTCTAACACATTCAGCCAGAGCTTGACAAAGAGACCAGTCCTTCTTGAAATGTTGCAATTACACTTGTACAAATTGTTACTTTTGTTTGTTTGTTTTTGTTTAACGTCCTATTAACAGCCAGGGTCATTTAAGGACGTGCCAGGTTTTGGAGGTGGAGGAAAGCCGGAGTACCCGGAGAAAAACCACCGACCTACGGTCAGTACCTGGCAACTGCCCCACCTAGGTTTCGAACTCGCAACCCAGAGTTGGAGGGCTAGTGATTAAGTGTCGGGACACCTTAACCACTCGGCCACCGCGGCCCCGTACAAATTGTTACATTTATACTGTTTGAGTAAGGATAAACCTTGTACATATATATATAAACTATACTAATTTAAGAAGTCATGTAAAAACAAAAACATTTTAATATATATGTTGCAACCAAATTATTCAATGATTACTTTTCAATGTCCCAGTATATGTCAAACTGACCTATTTCATGTTACATTATATGAAGAAGTTGGGATAATGGAATTTTTTAAGAAAAGTAGAGCATATGATATGTGTCTAAAATAAATTCATTTAAATAAATGGTCATGAGATCTAGATCATATAACTATAATCAAGTTTTACTACAATTATTTATCAATTCTGTATATTGCAATGAAGATTGACTTATGTTTTTACATTATATGAAGAAGTTGGGATAATGGAATTTTTTAAGAAAAGTAGAGCATATGATATGTGTCTAAAATAAATTCATTTAAATAAATGGTCATGAGATCTAGATCATATAACTATAATCAAGTTTTACTACAATTATTTATCAATTCTGTATATTGCAATGAAGATTGAATTTTATGTTAGTGTAAACTAGTGGTAGTAAAGTAGCTATATTGTGTACATACCGGTTTCTCTATTCTAAATAAAATGGAAAATGCCAGAATAAATATCACAGCTGTTGATTTAGTCATGGTATATCTGTGAAGAAAAGAACATGGATCAGGATGATGATAATAGTCTATCACACCGTAAACAGCTCAAATTAATATTCAGTGAATCAATCAATGTGTCTGCTCTTCTGAGGTGGAATATACACATGACTATAATATTTAACCGACAGAATGACTGTGTTACAATCCATCACACCATTGCAATCAATATGAACTTGTTACATGTTCTGCATAAATATCTATACATGGATTACAGAGGTGTTTCTAGATTACTGAATTTCCAACTCATGGCCAATACATGGTTTGGAAATTTGTGCCAGGTCTCTGTGCTTTCAATGCTGAAAGACAAGCTAAATATTAAATTCTTATAATTCAGAATTTGCACAAAAATTTGGAAAAGATTTACTTTGAAAAAAAGACTACGGTCTTTACTTTGTATTTACTGAAAACATTAAGAATACCATGATGATACTATACAACACTTCAAACAGGAATATTTCAATACAAGAAAAAAATATTTAATAAACTATATTATAAAAAATTATATGTCAAGACACTCAAGTTTTATTGCAACATTAACACTTTTTAAACATTGGAATTAGTTTATTCACAGAGGAGTATTACTTACAATGATACAGTAATAAACTCGAAGCTCCAATTGGACAAGCCAATGTCTATGCTGCTGGCAATGCCTGCAACAAAAACATTTCAAGTTTTCCTCTAGATTAAAATGTTGGTACTGTACATGTACATGTATCATGCAGACAAGTACATGTATGTCAGTTTTGTGTGCTAGAAAATACAAATACATATGTCCATGTACTTTTTATTTTTCTTTCATATGAAAACTTGATTTTTTTCAATGAATGATTAAAGAGAAGTTGTTTTTTCATTACAACAAAACTGTTTTTTTTTCAATGTTTCATTTATAATGCATGCAATCTCAAATACAACACAGTCATGCAATGTTTGTGATATTGCATGAAAAAATCAATGTGATTTATATTCAATGCCATTCTGATTCTCTACATTCAAGTCAATTTGTTGCTTGAGTGAACATATATTAAGTGAGTATCAAGTAAAGATTTGTTTTAATCAGATTGATATACAAGAGATCCCAAAGGGATCTTGGCGCCCACCATTGAATGATCTTTATAGGTTCCATGTCAGATTGATATTTTCTCTATTTTTCCCTTCCTCTTACTAATCTGTGTAAATTGAGATCCCTCCAGTACATTTCAAACAAGGAGATTTAGCGATAATGGCTGTCTGTCGACAATGTTTTCAGATCGGTCCAAAAATGCAATACGACAGACCAAGGGGAACCTACATATGAAATTTGAGAAAGATCCCTTCAGTACCTTCTGTAAAATAGTGAAAACAAACTTCAGTTGTCAAAATCCAAGATGGCTTTCTGTTGGCCATGTTGTTATCTGACTGGTCCCAAAATGAAATATGTATAACTATATATATATATAGCTAGGGACCAAGGGCAACCTATATATCAAATTTCAGAAAGATCCTTTCAGTTCTTTCTAAGAAATAGCGATAACAAACTTCAATTGTCATAATCCAAGATGGCTGCCTGTCGGCCATGTTGTTGTCCGATTGGTCCCAAAATGCACTATGCATAACAAGGGACCAAAGGCAACCTACATATGAAATTTCAGAAGATCACTTCAGTACTTTCTGAGAATTAGCGATAACAAACTTCAATTGTCAAAATCCAAAATGGCTGCCTGTTGGCCATGTTGTTTTCTGACTGGTCCGTAAATAAAATATGCATAACTACAGACCAAGGGCAACCTACATATAAAATTTGAGAAAGATCCCTTCAGTACTCTCTGAGAAATAGCGATAACAAACTTCAATTGTCAAAATCCAAGATGGCTGCCTGTCGGCCATGTTGTTTTTAGATCGGTTCAAAAATGCAATATGCATAACTACAGACCAAGGGGAACCTACATTTGAAATATGAGAAAGATCCCTTCAGTACTTTCTGAGAAATAGCGATAAAAAACTTCAATTGTCAAAATCCAAGATGGCTGCCTGTCGGCCATGTTGTTTTCCGACCGGTCCCAAAATGCACTATGCATAACAAGGGACCAAGGGCAACCTACATATGAAATTTCAGAAAGATCCCTTCAGTTATTTCTGAGAAATAGTGATAACAGTGATAACAAACTTCAATTGTCAAAATCCAAGATGGCTGCCTGTCGGCCATATTGTTTTCCGATCGGTCCCAAAATGCAATATGCATAACTACAGACCAAGGGGAACCAACATATGAAATTTGAGAAAGATTCCTTCAGTACTTTCACAGAAATAGCGATAACAAGAATTGTTTATGGATGGACAGTGGGACGGACGGAGGGACGGACGATGGACCACGGACGCAGGGCGATTTGAATAGCCCACCATCTGATGATTGTGGGCTAAAAAATCTTCAGTAATGCAATAAATCTGATGGCAACAAAGTATTTCACCAACTGAAAAGTAAACCATTAATATTGCAGAAATTTGATTTCTGATTTCAGTTGCAAGATATAACTTCAAACTTCAAGCCACCTAAGTTCGTAACTATTTAGAGATCAATGTTGAAACATTTTATGCTATTTAGTTGCTCAGAAATAAAGTACAACAAGTGCAATCAATGATTACGAAAGCTCACCGGCAGCAGCAATCACACAATGCATTCATTTTTTATGTACGTATAAGCATGTCATTTTGAAATTGTACATCACATAATATCGCTCCTAGACCTCTAATGGATGTATAAACCAAATAAGAAGGGTGTGGACTTACACGCTTTCAAAAACTTACCCCCAAAATCTTTAAAGAGGGCTTTTGTGCCAAAAAAATCCACTAAATGGTAAAATGCGAAAAAAAAATCACAATTTTTTTCTGCATGATTTTGCCATAACATCACTTCTGGACCTCTAATGAATGCATAAACCAGATTAGAAGGGGGCGAGGTGCATACTTTTGGACTTACCATCAAAACTTTGAAGTGAGTGTTTGTGCCAAAAAAGTCCACAAAATGGTAAAATGCGAAAAAAATCACAATTTTTTTTCTGTACGGTTTTGCTATAACATCACTTCTAGACTTCTAATACCGTAATGTATAAACCAAATTAGAAGGGTATGAGGTGTATACTTTTGGACTTAGAAGCTTTCCACAAACTGATCCCAAAAACTTTAAAGTGGGGTAGGACGCCAACGCCGACGCTGGGGATACAGCATTATAGTTCACGGTTACAGTAACCGGTGAGCTAAAAATTACATTGTAATTGGGGCTACCTCTAATACAAGACATCATTGGAACCTAGAAAAAGAGGCAGGTGATATATTGGAATAGCTTATATCATTATAATGAAATAAAACCTGATAGAGATACATATCTGTAATGAGATGACACCAGCTGTTGAGACTAACTGAAAGAAGACATTGTCTGAACTGCAACTAAAATGTATTACTAGGAACAACTAACTTAATATATTACAGTTTTCCAATGACCCACCCCCAACAACAAACACCAATAGGCTGTTCACAACACACTGGCCTGAACTATCTGAACTGCAATGAGTGTATTTGTAATATAATACTGTACCTAGTGTAAATGATAAGCATAACTACTGATTAGTTATTCATATTTTAATTAGTAACACCTACATGACTCTTCTGCCTATTGTTAGATTTCGTCTTGAGCACTATCTACATGATGCAGTCTATCTGTGTTAGTAACACAATACCTGTTGGAGCTATTTGTAGTAAAAAAGGTCTCCATGATAGATTCACCCTCTCAGTCTTGGTCCTACATTCTACAATCCATCGCACCATTCCAGCCAACATGAACTTGATGATGAGATGAGACAGTGTGAAAGACAGAGGAATCTGGAAATGCTTCAAAACAAAGGAAAACAGCTTCACATTAGGTGTTAACTCTTGTGTGTAATAAGCAATTCCACACAAAATCAAAAGTTTTGTACTGTCAAATTTGTACCCAAGTGTAACATTTGTATTTTATACCCATTTGTCTGTTGATAATGAGCAATACTTGTTATAACAATTAGTGCACCTTAAAATTATTACTTCTTTTTGAAATTTTTTTGGAACAGGTACTTGTACACAGTAATATAGTTGCCTTCTAGCTTATATATAATGGTGCCGGAGAGAATTTCAGCAGATTGGCAAGTATTGGGTAACAGCAGGTTTAATCCGCTGTCGAAGCACACTACTCACTTCTCTGTTACATAATAAAGCAAGATTAAATGGCATCAACAGCTTGACAAGGAGCTAGTGTATGAAGTACAAGTACATTGTAACTATACAGTTAGACTTACATGAATGAAAGCTTTATTGTAGAATGTGAGACCAATGGAAAATGTGTAATAAAACAAGACGAGGGCCAGGATCTTGATGGCTGATACTATAAATCCTACAGAACATACAGACTTCTTGACGGCTGTTGCTGTAGGACTAACAAGTCCTCTGAACCTCTGCAAGTCTGGGTGCTTTTTCTTTTTTCCCATGATGAACAAGTCCTGAAATTGAAAAAAAAAAACATTTTAAGCATTTCACTTCGATACCAGACATAAGAGATGACAAATTAGTTACAGAAGGATAGTTTCTACTGTTCATTTCCAGTAAAACAAAGTTATCTGTACAAATAACTGCTAATAATCTAGTTCCTGCCAAGGAAGTTCTGCACCATATACTATCAGTAATTAAGTAATTTGTTTAGAACATTCATTGAGTGACAATGAAAGTCAAATGTTTTGTTCAGGGAATATGTTATTGAACAAGAGATCCCAGAGGGATCTTGGCGCCCACCATTGAATGATCTTCATAGGTTCCATGTCAGATTGATCTTTTCTCTACTTTTCCCTTCCTTTAAGTCTTACTAATCTGTGTAAATTCAGAAACAGCCCTCTATAGCTAGTACTTTTCAAACAAGGGGAACCTATATATAAAATTTAAGATTTAGCGATAATGGCTGTCTGTCGACCATGTTGTTTTTGGATTGGTCCCAATATGCAAAACTAGGCACTGAGGGGAACCTACATATGAAATTTGAGAAAGATCCCTTCAGTGCTTTCTGAGAATTAGCGATAACTTCAATTGTCAAAATCCAAGATGGCTGCCTGTCGGCCATGTTGTTTTCCGATTGGTCTCAAAATGCAATATGCATAACTAGGTACCAAGGGGAACCTACATATGAAATTTGAGAAAGATCCCTTCATGACTTTCTGAGAAATGCGATAACAAACTTCAATTGTCAAAATCCAAGATGGCTGCCTGTCGGCCATGTTGTTTTCCGATTGGTCTCAAAATGCAATATGCATAAATAGGCACCAAGAGGAACCTACTTATGAAATTTGAGAAAGATCCCTTCAGTCCTTCTCAGAAATAGCGATAACAAACTTCAATTGTCGAAATCCAAGATGGCTGCCTGTCGGCCATGTTGTTTTCCGATTAGTCTCAAAATCCAATATGCATAACTTAGCATCAAGGGGAACCTAAATATGAAATTTGAGAAAGATCCCTTCAGTACTTTCTGAGGAATAGCGATAACAAACTTCAATTGTCAAAATCCAAGATGGCTGCCTGTCGGCCATGTTGTTTTCCGATTGGTCTCAAAATGCAATATGCATAACTAGGCACCAGGGGGAACCTACATATGAAATTTCAGGAATATCCCTTCATTAGTTTCTTAGAAATAGCGATAACAAATTTCAATTGTCGAAATCCAAGATGGCTGCCTGTCAGCCATGTTGTTTTCCGATCAGTCTCAAAATGCAATATGCATAACTAAGCACCGAGGGGAACCTACATATGAAATTTGAGAAAGATCCTTTCAGTACTTTCTCAGAAATAGCGATAACAAACTTCAATTGTCAAAATCCAAGATGGCTGCCTGTCGGCCATGTTGTTTTCTGATTGGTCTCAAAATGCAATATGCATAACTAGACACCGCGGGGAACCTACATATGAAATTTCAGGAAGATCCCTTCATTAGTTTCTTAGAAATAGCGATAACAAACTTCAATTGTCGAAATCCAAGATGGCTGCCTGTCGGCCATGTTGTTTTCTGATTGGTCTCAAAATGCAATATGCATAACTAAGCATCAAGGGGAACCTAAATATGAAATTTCAGTAAGATCCCTTCATTAGTTTCTTAGAAATAGCGATAACAAACTTCAATTGTCGAAATCCAAGATGGCTGCCTGTCGGCCATGTTGTTTTCCGATTGGTCTCAAAATGCAATATGCATAACTAAGCATCAAGGGGAACCTACATATGAAATTTGAGAAAGATCCCTTCAGTACTTTATGAGAAATAGCGATAACAAACTTCAATTGTCAAAATCCAAGATGGCTGCCTGTCGGCCATGTTGTTTTCCGATTGGTCTCAAAATGCAATATGCATAACTAGGCACCAGGGGGAACCTACATATGAAATTTGGGAAAGATCCCTTCAGTGCTTTCTGAGAATTAGCGATAACAAACTTCAATTGTCAAAATCCAAGATGGCTGCCTGTCGGCCATGTTGTTTTCCGATTGGTCTCAAAATGCAATATGCATAACTAGGTACCAAGGGGAACCTACATATAAAATTTGAGAAAGATCCCTTCAGTACTTTCCGAGAAATAGCGATAACAAGAATTGTTTACGGACGGACGGAGGGACGGACGGACGGACCACGGACCACGGACGCAGGGCGATTTGAATAGCCCACCATCTGATGATGGTGGGCTAAAAAGCTATCCAGCTTGTTTCTAACAATTAACTATACTAGTGCAAGCATATGTTAATTGTAACAAACTTTTGACTCGAACATTTTCGTTAATATAAGTGCCTTTGGTAACCCAGCATGGTATTATCTCTATGTTGTAACATAAAACATTAATATATACATAATATATATATATATTCATTCATTCATTGAATAAAAGAATGCTCATTTAAGCCACTGGGGTATGTAGATCCTTAGGGACCATACATAGTAAAACGTCCCTTTAGATTTGTGGGAGTTAGAGAGAGGCAGTACAGGACCCAGAAACAGTATCATGTCCTTTCATGGGTTGGGTTGGAGACGGGACAACACATGTACAGGACCAGATACAGTAGTATTATAATACCCCTCTATTTATTGTGGGGTTGGAGAGGGGACAACACAGGGACCAGATAAAGTAATATTATACCCCTCTATATATTGTGGGGTTGGAGAGGGGTTTGGTTTGTTTTGTTTAATGTCCTATTTAACAGCCAGGGTCATTTAAGGACGTGCCAGGTTTTGGAGGAGGAGGAGGAGGAAAGCCAGAGAACCCGGAGAAAAAACAAAGGCCTACAATCAGTACCTGACAACTGCCCCACAGTAGGTTTCGAACTCGCAACTCAGAGGTGGAGGGCTAGCTAGTGATAAAGTGTCAGGACACCTTAACCACTCGGCCCCTTTGGAGAGGGGACAACACAGCCCAGATACAGTAGTATTATACAAACCCTCTATATATTTTGGGGTTGGAGGGGGGACAACACAGGGACCAGATACAGTATTATAATACCCCTCTATATATTGTGGGGGTTAGAAAGGGGACAATACACAGGGAACAGATAAAGTAGTATTATACCACTCTATATATTGTGGGGGTTAGAGAGGGGACAACACAGGGAACAGATCAAGTAGTATTGTAGCGGAACTGGACCGGGTCGATCATCGGCGACCAGGTAGCTCAATCTGTAGAGCGTCCGGCTAGTGTTCGGAGGTCCCGGGTTCGAACCCCGGTCTGGCCGTGCATTTTTCCACTCCTACTACATTTGGTGCCTTTGACCAGAGACTTGTATATCACATGTGATATACAAGTCTCTGCTTTGACCAAACCTTGTTTCAAGTGAGGTGAATACTTGACAAGGGGATCCCCAACCTGGGTTGTGAGTTGTTGGGTCTTCGGGGGGTCGAAGACTTAAAAAAAGGGAGGGAAGAGTGTAGCGGAACTGGACCGGGTCGATCATCGGCGACCAGGTAGCTCAATCGGTAGAGCATCCGGCTAGTGTTCGGAGGTCCAGGATTCGAACCCCGGTCTGGCCGTGCATTTTTCCACTCCTACTACAGTATAATACCCCTCTATATATTGTGGGGTTGTAGAGAGGGGCAACACAGGAACCAGATACAGTATATTATAATAACCCTCTATATATTGTGGGGGTTGTAGAGAGGGGAACACAGGGACTAGGCACAGTAGCATTATAATACCACTCTTCACGTTAGGTTGTGCTGTCGCTTATAGTAGGGTTCTAGTGGAGGTCTGACTGAGACGGTGTAGACTTTGTTATGCAACGATCTTACCCTGTATTAGAGGTAGATGGAACCTTTATAAAAATGGCATTATAAAAGTCCACGTCAACACTGATCACAAAATGTCCTTGCTTTTCATATAGGCCTATCACCTACTCACAAAACTGACAAGCAGCTGCCACACGACACATGCACATTGTTGTAAGCGACATCACAATTACCGCTTAAGTGGTAGAAAATAAATTATAGAAAATGTCGTATCATGTAGATCTACAGTAGCTCTTTTTATTTGGGTAAGCTACAAAGTCAATAAAAACTTTTTTTTTCATTCTACTGTAGGGTTTTATTTTGTTCAAATACGCATACCCAAAAGCCGTACCAAAACGACCATTCGACGTTCGTTTATGCGGACAAACCGATACGTCAGTTTTTAAATCTAATAATTCAAACATATAGGCCCTATATCTTGACGGGCCTGCAAATGTTAAAACAGGCCTTGGAAGTCTTTATGAAGACTCGTCTGAAATCAATATAAAATTACTATGTCCGTCTTTATTTCATAAACGAACAGTACCGATCCAACTGGTCCAACCGTTTGGACCGCACATGGGGACAAACCGGTTCGTCTGTTGGCCTATTTTTTGATGGACCTGCAAATGAAATGCATGCTAAAATAACAACAGATCACCAGGACCATCCTTATTTCATAAACGAACAACACTGGTCCAACTGGAAAACGGAAATTCGAAAACGGCACAGAAAACGGAATGGCAATGAACGCCTTAAAATGAGTTAAGGGGGCTGATGGGGCTTATACGGTCGTTAATATGACCCCGTTGATTTCTATTGTCATTTCAATCAGAGACCTATATCTGTTTCAATGATATAATTGTTAATTAGGTCTCTGATTTAGGTGTGAATGACCAGTCTCCATCGGTTTACAAAAAAAAATAGTATATGCCTGCAGGTGTCGTTGTTAGGTTGAGGTTTTGTGACATTTGGTTTATTTTGATTTGGTTCAGACAGAGACCTATATACTAGTATATAGGTCTCTGGTTCAGACATTTTATAATTCTAACATCACACATAGTTTGAAAAAATAGGTTTCTGATAGTTTATACATGTATATTGAATACATGTCACGAATAAATAAATAAATGTTTGAGTTATTAAAATTCTTGATATTTATAACGGGGACGTATATCACAGCTATATACGTCCATGTCAATAAATACATATACCAAATGCGATGTCTTTCATTTGTTTTCTGACATTTATTTATTTATTGTTTATTTAAGTAAATAAATGTCGACCATTTCATTTAATAAGTGCCATTCAGTCCAGGCGCTATGCTATGGTATGTGTCTGAGACAAGACGTCACATCAAAGTTTAAGCGCTCCAACTAACAAAACTGACCAATGTGACGTCACATCAAAGAAGCCATGTTTTATCTAGGCGGCGACCAGTGGACGGCGGGTGTTCTTTGATCTCGGAGGACAAATTCCCTGAAACAGACCGGGTGACAGGGAGGATCTATTCTGAAATTGCAGGGATATATTCATTTGTAATTTTTCAAGTTTTTAGATTTATTTATTTATCTCTTCTTCTTTTTTTCCAAAGGGAAATTGGTTATAACTGCCAATTATTTTATTCAGAAGTGTATAATTGATTATGATCAAGAATAATTATGTTTACTTCTCAAAAAGCTCAAAAAGCTGTACACCACAGAATCAGCCCTACCGGTCAAACGAGAAGTGGACTCCCCCATTTTTGCCGAAGTTCAAAAATTACGATTCATTTCATTTTCAAATAGACCATCACACAGTAAGCAGAGAGATACACATTGACCACGTAAGTGATCTTCTAATGATATACTAATTAACGTTATTAGTTAAATGTGTCGACTTACTGTGATATTGATAAACTGGTACATAAGTACTGTATGACTGCATTATAAAACGATAAGCCTATAATCGACGGTTTTGATAGGTACGTTTTATTTTTAGATATTTACATAACACTTTATAACCTTATGTATAACATAACGTCCTAATGTCAGTTAGTAAACTTAGATATGGTGATATACTGATATATTATATATTATTATGTAATATATTGCTGTAAATGATTAGGATTGCTACATGGTATCATTGCCATTTCCCTGTAATTTCAATCTTTCTCCTCTTTCACTCCACTGATTCCCAATTTTGTTTCATCGTATATATATGAACATATATGTCTCTTGTTGCTGTCACATTGCTGAATTTAATTGTGTAAGGGAGGACTTCTATGGATTACAATAACTTTTGATAGTCCTTATAAAGCGATATAGAATATGTTTAAACTAAAAACTACTGATTTTTCATTTCAAACAAGTGTTATTATCATTCTAGTCGGGATGACACTATACGCCATTTTTTGCACAACACAGCAAAATACTAGCGATATCTTTCGATCTTTCGTATTTTAGTGTGGCCGTACTGGTCGTAATTTATTTCAGCAAATCAGCAAATATATATACTTGATCACCAGAACGAACGAGTGCTTGATTATCTGTAATTGAAAATCTAATTGATGAATGTCAAATAAAATTATTTGATCATTATGTAAACCCCCCCCCAAAAAAATTGGTAATTATATAACAAAAAATATTTGATAATTATAATATAAAAATTGCGTAATTATTATAATAATTGGAAATAGTTCTAAATTGTTTGGAATGTTTAAATTATATTAAAATTATAGGAATGACTTGGATTTTATATCAATGGTTGCTTTTGTTGTGTCTTATTATCATTATTATTCAATTGTAGGATATAATTATATTTTTACCTGGGTAGCATCACCACGCATACGGATTATAAGTTTTATACCTGTGTCTAATCCCATTTGTGTTTTGACAAATAAAATATGTTTAAAATAAATCTCAAACCAGAGACTTGTATATCAGGTATATACGTCTCTGCTCAAACCCCATTATTTTTATTTAATTCATTTATTTTTATTTTATTGTATATGTTTTTGTTTGTTTGTTTTTTCTTACTCATTTCATTTTATTTTTTATTGCTAGATAATCAAGCAATACCTCATCAGCTTATCAAAATTGTAAACCTTTGAATGCCATGATCGGTGTAGATACCAATCCTATTGAAATCTAATGAAAACCACTAAGTAGTTTAATTATAAACAATAGGTGTTATTTCGGTGATGTTTGTGTGAAGCCTGATTATATAAGAGCTAGCGGTGTTTTAAAGGCCAGTACAGTAACTGTACCACACTGGCACTTTCTACACGCCATGTTTATACAACACTTTTGTTTTACGTACCAAATCAAACAATATACTCGAACACACAAATACACTCTTTACAGAGCCACCAAACACACAATACTTCACAGACATGCCGATCATCGTGTTTTTTTTTGTTTTTTTTTTTTTAATTTTTTGCTTTCTTATTATTCCCTAATGCTTTCATTGTATCCAGGGATGTATACTAATAACTGAATACCTTCCTATTTTAGCCTAATTACAAATTCATCGAACGAAAACGGTATACAGGTTACAGCACAACAGGATTCTATGTTTTGATAATTGACAATACGTTATTTTAAGTGATAATTTCTTTATTAATTTGCTTTTAAAATCTTTATACCGAGAGAGCATAATTCGTTTATATTTCCTACTCATCACATGGATTTGTGAGGTAATAACTCTTGATATGCATCTAATTAAAATGATATTTTATCTTCAATTTCTTATCTTATTGGTATACAAAATCCGATATCACTTAATTAGATCTTGAACAAAAAATGTATTGACAATAAACACATCACAGTAATACATATTCTTTATTTTAAATATATGTTGTTATATATAATGGTCGTACGAGATTATCCACACATAAACTATTAACTACTGTAACGGTAATCTAACAATACAAAATATTTATCGTTTTCTGTATATATGTCCTGTCCATCCAAATCGGTCTATAGAAAAAGTCATATATATAGGCTAAGCATGTTGTCTCGTCCTTTTGTAAAATTGTTTTGTCCGCGAAAAATGTTGAATAATGACATCATCTATAAGCTGTAACTAATAATGATGTGGCCTTGGTCAAATATAGGTCTTCAAAAAAAAACCTCGACATCTAGAACATACACCATACCCCCATAACAATGTTAATTGTAAATAGAAAACGATTAAGGGCCTATAAGGGTCATACACAGGGGAAATGATTGGAATCTGTCAAGGATTACCACATATATTCAGGGAATTAATTTTAAAATTTGCTCTGAAAAGGTCATAGTTAGGAGAGCTAGCACGGTTCTTCAAACGGCTATGGGGTATTTTAACATGCGGGACCCACACACCAAGATGTAGTTATTATTGGATACTACCTAGGTATATTTCTTTTTAAGAACTTTTAAGTAGACGAAATATTATAGAAATATCTGGACCATTCCACAGTTTGGTGGACGACGGAAAGAAGGAATTACGCATATTTTCTAACCGAAAGTTAGGTTGTCTCAGATGATGGGAATTTAAAATGTTACGGATTTCCCCTACACTTTCTGGCATGATAACACAAAGAAAATTAGAATCTATACCATTTTTGATATAGAGAAGAATTAAGACATTATCTGTGTTTTCTATGAACACGTATCTGATATGTTAATTACGGAATTTCAAATCTGAAACCTGAAATAAGATACTTATAAAAACTTATTATCTCATAATGACCATGAGTACATAATACATACATATAATTTCGAAGTGATCAATAAATGCATTGATATTGAATATAACAGATCATCTATCCGTGACTCCACCCACCTGCAGTGTCGTCTAATTGGATTAGTTTATATAACTTTGGCGCCTGTCTAGCTGTCAACTAACCCGCATTTCCGCCTACTTGTGTTCAATGGAAGATGACGACAGGTGACGAAATCTATCAATAGGCGGAGTCACGTAACTAACAACTTAGGTGTCGTGCTGTATTTCTATTCTAATATAAAAATAATATTCTGTTGCTACCAGAAACATAAAAAAATAAAGTCAGTTTTATACAAAATGCAATATTCTCCATCTTGTACTGTTGCAACAACACGTGTAAAAAAATGACCTTTTGTTGGCCGAGTGAATAATCATCAAAATGTTTGTATGATTATTTTTTTTAATGTGCGCGCGACAGTTGTGTATACATTATACTCACACATTCAGCGATCGGTAATATTATTTCATGTGTGTTACCTGTGTTCATTTTACGTTAAATGGCTTCCTAGTGCGCTATTTTAGTTTACACTGCACTAGCATCATCGGCGGCCACGCGGTGTCAGATGTACAACACGTGTGTTCATTACACACACATCATTTATTTTTGCCGGTATCCAGAAAGGACATCAAAGAAAACAAGAATTGGTCATTGTTCATTTTGTCAGATTAAAATTATAGTTTTGAAAAAATACAAGCTGACTGGCTTCATGTACATACTGGTAGTGCATGTTTCTTCATAGAATGAATTTACCTAAAATAACGAGATACATGCTGGAATAGATACGTAAATAGATAACAATAAAAACATTTTAACTATTGAAAATCTTTAATATTCTTTATTATTTTAATTGAAATAGAAGGGTACGGGTTCGCCACACTTGGGTACGAGTTCGCCTGTTTTTGCGGGTACGACTTCGCCAAAACTTGGTACGGGTTTAATTTGTGGGTAAGACTTTGAATGGGTACGAGTAAACTTTATCTCCCCTTCGTAGTAAACGTAGCCATGTAACAGCTGATTTTAATCAGATTGTCAAAATAGTACCCATGTTATAACGCCGTTTTCCAATTTCATACGAACAGCCTTTTGAGTGCAAATTTGTTTGGCTCTTACATAGGAGGCCTCCACGTGGCAAGAGCTGGTAACGATGCATATTGTTTTCTGGTAAAACCATATGCATCGACTAATAGCCGCTAACTTCCTCTATATTTAAATAAAAGAAAACAAAATTCCGATAACGCTGATCAACATTTTGAACGTAATATACGAGTTATCTCCCCTTCATCGGGACATTCGGTTCAATTAGCTACTGCAACACGTAAAATGCCAAATTTTAGATTATCAAACTTATATTAATAACTAAAATAAAGTTTTCAATATCAATATCAATACTATTTATACCATGGGGCAGATTTAGTCTTGGACCGATTTCACTAGGGTCGATCAGGGCCGATTTCGCGCTGGGCCGATTTAACTCTAAATGAGTGTATGGAAAATAAGACTTTCGTACTGACAACCTAGTAAATCGCAGACAATTAAAACCACGTGAAACATTGCATTAAAAAAGATAGTTTTATACAGAACCAGTCTCAATTACAGTTTTCAGGTATATGTATACCATAAGGTTTGATTCTCACTTTGTAATGTATCGTTTCTGTAATTTTGGACTAAAATCCAATCAAACGAACATTATTATGTACACTCAGCATTAATCTCCGCAGTTCTCCATAAACCATTAAATCGGGTGTCGAGCTTACAAGTTTAAGATTTAAAACGTTGATGATTTAAGTTTGTTGTCCCAATAACCCAAAGCATCACATGCATATAATATAATACAATGTATAGCTTTATCAAACATGTCCAATGTATCGCCGTCCAAGACGTTATGATTTCTATATTTAATATTCAATTGGAGATCTTTCATATACTTGTTTCATATCTAAGGGGTACGACACGGTCGGGAAATAATGAACGCGTTTCCGTCATTCACAACAATACATACGCATTTTTAACACTTATATTCGTACACACGCGTTTCAACCATTCACATCCGTACACACGCGTTTCCATCATTCACGTCCATACACACGCGTTCCCACCATTCATATCCGTGTACACGCGTTTCCACCATGCACAACGGTACACACACGCGTTTCAACTATCACATCCGTACACACGCGTTCCCACCATTCACATCCGTACACACACGCGCTTCCACCATTCACAACGGTACACACGCATTTCAACTATCACACCCGTACACTCGCGTTTCCATCATTCACATCCGTACACACGCGCTTCCACCATTCACAACGGTACACACCCGTTTCCATCATTCACATCTATACACACGCGTTTCAACCAATCACATTTGTAGACATCTGCACGATTCACACTCATCCTTACATGTGCGTCGGTTCCATCATTCACCTTTGCTTATGCATTTCACATAAGTACGTTCACAAATATTTTCACGATTCATATCCGTGCACTTACATTTCTATAATTCTTATACGTGTAAACGTGCATTTTTACACTGCCATCAAAATATATTGTTGGTGTATTATGATGTAATGCCGTCCGTTCATCCGGCGTTGACATTTGTTTGTCCCGAGATCCTGCATTTTTTAACCGAACTCTTTGAAACTCTCTAGATTTGCTTAATATGCTTTTTCATCTTAACATGAAGTTGTGTTTCTCCGAACGGCACGTTGATTTGACTGTTTTTGCAAAGTCACTGCTAGGATATATTTCTTTTTCTTTTTTTTAACCTTTATACAAATCTAGAGATCTCCGAATTTTTAACAGCCTTTTAGCGTTGAAACATTCCCTACCCCTGCACTGGTGTATTGTCAAACTTGTGTAATATTTAGCTAAAGCGTAAGAAATCATCACCGAGGCGAGACAATTTACACTTTTCTTTTTAATCCCTAGGCCTCATGTTATCTAAAACACCACCGTGCACTCACATCAAGTTATCCCTATTGATTTTCAAATGCTGCGTATGAAAACAAAAAAAAAAAACAACAACTCAAGTGATCCACATCTGTACTCTCAAACTATACCCTCTGGTCACATGATTTACATACTGATACGTTCAGTTCATACAATTTAAACCAGTTCAGGTCATGTGATCTCCCACCATAATACTCAATCCATGTACATGTAATCCAAATCAGTACACTCACATCATGTTATCACCATCCGTACACTCACATCATGTTATCACCACCCGTACACTCACATCATGTTATCACCACCCGTACACTCACATCATGTTATCACCACCCGTACACTAACATCATGTTATCACCACCCGTACACTCACATCATGTTATCACCACCCGTACACTAACATCATGTTATCACCACCCATACACTCACATTATGTTATCACCACCCGTACACTCACATCATGTTATCACCACCCATACACTCACATCATGTTATCACCACCCGTACACTAACATCATGTTATCACCACCCGTACACTCACATCATGTTATCACCACCCGTACACTCACAACATGTTATCACCACCCGTACACTCACATCATGTTATCACCACCCGTACACTAACATCATGTTATCACCACCCGTACACTCACATCATGTTATCCCCACCCATACACTCACATCATGTTATCACCACCCATACACTCACATCATGTTATCACCACCCGTACACTCACATCATGTTATCACCACCCGTACACTCACATCATGTTATCACCACCCATACACTCACATCATGTTATCACCACCCGTACACTCACATCATGTTATCACCACCCGTACACTCACATCATGTTATCACCACCCGTACACTCACATCATGTTATCACCACCCATACACTCACATCATGTTATCACCACCCATACACTAACATCATGTTATCACCAACAATACACTCACATCATGTTATCACCACCCGTACACTAACATCATGTTATCACCACCCGTACACTCACATCATGTTATCATCACCCGTACACTCACATCATGTTATCACCACCCGTACACTCACATCATGTTATCACCACCCGTACACTCACATCATGTTATCACCACCCGTACACTCACATCATGTTATCCCCATCCATACACTCACATCATGTTATCACCACCCATACACTCACATCATGTTATCACCACCCGTACACTCACATCATGTTATCACCACCCGTACACTCACATCATGTTATCACCACCCATACACTCACATCATGTTATCACCACCCGTACACTCACATCATGTTATCACCACCCGTACACTCACATCATGTTATCACCACCCGTACACTCACATCATGTTATCACCACCCATACACTCACATCATGTTATCACCACCCGTACACTCACATCATGTTATCACCACCCGTACACTAACATCATGTTATCACCACCCGTACACTCACATCATGT
The DNA here is from genome assembly GCF_902652985.1 of Pecten maximus. Taxonomy (NCBI): domain Eukaryota; kingdom Metazoa; phylum Mollusca; class Bivalvia; order Pectinida; family Pectinidae; genus Pecten; species Pecten maximus. The sequence continues at coordinate 31,172,127 of NC_047025.1, forward strand.
TATCACCACCCGTACACTCACATCATGTTATCACCACCCATACACTCACATCATGTTATCACCACCCATACACTCACATCATGTTATCACCACCCGTACACTCACATCATGTTATCATCACCCGTACACTCACATCATATTATCCCCACCCATACACTCACATCATGTTATCACCACCCATACACTCACATCATATTATCACCACCCGTACACTCACATCATATTATCACCACCCGTACACTCACATCATATGATCCCCACCCGTACACTAACATCATGTTATCACCACCCATACACTCACATCATGTTATCACCACCCGTACACTCACATCATATGATCACCACCCGTACACTCACATCATGTTATCACCACCCATACACTCACATCATGTTATCACCACCCATACACTCACATCATATTATCACCACCCGTACACTCACATCATATTATCACCACCCGTACACTCACATCATGTTATCATCACCCATACATTAACATCATGTTATCACTCATACATTAACATCATGTTATCACCACCCATACACTAACATCATGTTATCACCACCCGTACACTCACATCATGTTATCACCACCCGTACACTCACATCATATGATCCCCACCCGTACACTCACATCATGTTATCACCACCCATACACTCACATCATGTTATCACCACCCGTACACTCACATCATGTTATCACCACCCGTACACTCACATCATATTATCACCACCCGTACACTCACATCATATTATCACCACCCGTACACTCACATCATGTTATCACCACCCGTACACTCACATCATGTTATCACCACCCATACACTCACATCATGTTATCACCACCGGTACACTCACATCATATTATCACCACCCATACACTCACATCATATTATCACCACCCGTACACTCACATCATGTTATCACCACCCGTACACTCACATCATGTTATCACCACCCGTACACTCACATCATATGATCCCCACCCGTACACTCACATCATGTTATCACCACCCATACACTCACATCATGTTATCACCACCCGTACACTCACATCATGTTATCACTCATACATTAACATCATGTTATCACCACCCATACACTAACATCATGTTATCACCACCCGTACACTCACATCATGTTATCACCACCCGTACACTCACATCATATGATCCCCACCCGTACACTCACATCATGTTATCACCACCCATACACTCACATCATGTTATCACCACCCGTACACTCACATCATGTTATCACCACCCATACACTCACATCATGTTATCACCACCCGTACACTAACATCATGTTATCACCACCCATACACTCACATCATGTTATCACCACCCATACACTCACATCATGTTATCACCACCCATACACTCACATCATGTTATCACCACCCGTACACTCACATCATGTTATCCCCACCCATACACTCACATCATGTTATCACCACCCATACACTCACATCATGTTATCACCACCCGTACACTAACATCATGTTATCACCACCCTACAATCACATCATGTTATCACCACCCTACAATCACATCATGTTATCACCACCCATACACTCACATCATGTTATCACCACCCGTACACTCACATCATGTTATCACCACCCATACACTCACATCATGTTATCACCACCCGTACACTCACATCATGTTATCACCACCCGTACACTCACATCATGTTATCACCACCCATACACTCACATCATGTTATCACCACCCATACACTAACATCATGTTATCACCACCCATACACTCACATCTTGTTATCACCACCCATACACTCACATCATGTTATCACCACCCATACACTCACATCATGTTATCACCAACCGTACACTCACATGATGTTATCACCACCCATACACTCACATCATGTTATCACCCATACACTCACATCATGTTATCACCACCCGTACACTCACATCATGTTATCACCACCCATACACTCACATCGTGTTATCACAACCCATACACTCACATCATGTTATCACCACCCGTACACTCACATCATGTTATCACCACCCATACACTCACATCATGTTATCACCACCCGTACACTCACATCATGTTATCACCACCCGTACACTCACATCATGTTATCACCCGTACACTCACATCATGTTATCACCCATACACTCACATCATGTTATCACCACCCATACACTCACATCATGTTATCACCACCCGTACACTCACATCATGTTATCACCACCCGTACACTCACATCATGTTATCACCACCCAAACACTCACATCATGTTATCACCACCCATACACTCACATCATGTTATCACCACCCGTACACTCACATCATGTTATCACCACCCGTACACTAACATCATGTTATCACCACCCGTACACTCACATCATATTATCACCACCCGTACACTCACATCATGTTATCACCACCCGTACACTCACATCATGTTATCATCACCCGTACACTCACATCATATGATCCCCACCCATACACTCACATCATGTTATCACCACCGGTACACTCACATCATATGATCCCCACCCGTACACTCACATCATGTTATCACCACCCATACACTCACATCATGTTATCACCACCCGTACACTCACATCATGTTATCACCACCCATACACTCACATCATATTATCACCACCCGTACACTCACATCATGTTATCACTCATACATTAACATCATGTTATCACCACCCGTACACTCACATCATGTTATCACCACCCGTACACTAACATCATGTTATCACCACCCGTACACTCACATCATGTTATCACCACCCGTACACTCACATCATATGATCCCCACCCGTACACTCACATCATGTTATCACCACCCATACACTCACATCATGTTATCACCACCCGTACACTCACATCATGTTATCACCACCCATACACTAACATCATGTTATCACCACCCATACACTCACATCATGTTATCACCACCCGTACACTAACATCATGTTATCACCACCCTACAATCACATCATGTTATCACCACCCTACAATCACATCATGTTATCACCACCCATACACTCACATCATGTTATCACCACCCATACACTCACATCATGTTATCACCACCCATACACTCACATCTTGTTATCACCACCCATACACTCACATCATGTTATCACCACCCATACACTCACATCATGTTATCACCAACCGTACACTCACATCATGTTATCACCACCCATACACTCACATCATGTTATCACCCATACACTCACATCATGTTATCACCACCCGTACACTCACATCATGTTATCACCACCCATACACTCACATCGTGTTATCACAACCCATACACTCACATCATGTTATCACCACCCGTACACTCACATCATGTTATCACCACCCATACACTCACATCATGTTATCACCACCCGTACACTCACATCATGTTATCACCAACCGTACACTCACATCATGTTATCACCCGTACACTCACATCATGTTATCACCCATACACTCACATCATGTTATCACCACCCATACACTCACATCATGTTATCACCACCCGTACACTCACATCATGTTATCACCACCCGTACACTCACATCATGTTATCACCACCCAAACACTCACATCATGTTATCACCACCCGTACACTCACATCATGTTATCACCACCCGTACACTCACATCATGTTATCACCACCCGTACACTCACATCATGTTATCACCACCCATATACTCACATCATGTTATCATCACCCGTACACTCACATCATGTTATCACCACCCGTACACTCACATCATGTTATCACCACCCGTACACTCACATCATGTTATCACCACCCGTACACTCACATCATGTTATCACCACCCGTACACTCACATCATGTTATCACCACCCGTACACTCACATCATGTTATCACCACCCATACACTCACATCATGTTATCACCACCCGTACACTCACATCATGTTATCACCACCCGTACACTCACATCATGTTATCACCACCCGTACACTCACATCATGTTATCACCACCCGTACACTCACATCATGTTATCACCACCCATACACTAACATCTTGTTATCACCAACCGTACACTCACATCATGTTATCACCACCCGTACACTAACATCATGTTATCACCACCCGTACACTCACATCATGTTATCACCACCCGTACACTCATATCATGTTATCACCACCCATACACTGACATCATGTTATCACCACCCGTACACTCACATCATGTTATCACCACCCGTACACTCACATCATGTTATCACCACCCATACACTCACATCATGTTATCACCACCCATACACTCACATCATGTTATCATCACCCGTACACTCATGTCATGTGATCCCCGTCCGTACCAACACGCCATATGATCCCCGTCCGTAACAAAACGCCAGTACCAACACGTAACATGATCCTCGTCCGTAACACGTCATGTGACCCCCATCCGTACATTCACGTCATGTGATTCCCAGTACTGGGCCAGTAACTTTACCCTTCAATGAAAAGTTACTTAGGATTAGGGGGAGTCGTGAAGGCAAATTATCATACTAACAAATGTTTCATTGGTTTCTGGAAATTAATAGTTTTGTTTATTTTTTTTATATATAGGAACATGGAGAACGTTCGGCTGTCTCTTCTGGAAAGTATCCATAAACTGGAGCTGCCTAACAGGCAAAAAACTATCTACAAAAGATACGGAAAACCTCCCTATTCTTATGCCGGGATGATTATCGTCGCCATTATGACGTCACCAAACCGGATGCTGAGTCTGAGCCAGATACATGAATACCTGAGGAATATGTTTGACTTTTTCCAGCAGCCGTACATGGGATGGAAGGACTCAGTACGCCACAACTTGTCTCACTGCAAGTGTTTTGTGAAGGGAGGGAAAACACCTGACGGAAGGAACAACTTATGGACTGTCGACATGTCCGAGGTGACTCCTAGCCTGTTTCGACGTCAACAGACCGCCATTGCCAAGGACGGTAACTATGCAGAGGACCTTCACGATGAACTCCAGATACCGCGGATAGACATTCCCTTCTTCAATTACTCCCGAGGTGCTCCGTCAAAGTCCACATCCGAACGTTCGTCCTCTACCGCAACTGCAAACGGACCTACCGCTGACAGTTCAGAAGTCAAGGACGTTCCTACACTAATTGGTAGCCATGGAGATCAAGCGTTTGCATCTTCTACAGCCATTTCATCGACGGATGGTCACGCCTCCACTTATAACGGACCTCCAACGCCAGTGTTGTATCGTTTGCCATCGGGAAAGTCTGCCAACAGCCCTATCGTTCTCAACAGTCCAGACAAAGGAAATTTCACAGTTGTCCGTCCGTCGTCCGTTTTGTCCTCCGCGTCGTCCATGGTCCTCAGATCCCTCAGTGAACATTCTAGTCAGTGTGACTCGCCTGCGTTCTCCGACGTCACAGAACCTCGGACTCCCGACCCGACGGAAAGTGATATGAGCGGCTTCCGACCCATCAACGAAGACCTAAGATCAGGTTGGATAACACCCATCGGCCAGGTTCGGGATGGCTCCGATTTGACCCGCGGCGCTTCTTGTTTGTCGGACGTGTCGCCATCTTGGAGTGAGTGTTCAGCATCAAGGAGGGTTCCCAAGAGGAAACAGATCCGCCACAGACCTAGGGTTCGTAAGGCCATGAGGACGGAAACACCCATGACACCTGCCATTCAGACCGAGCGTGCTTTCTCAGAGAAGACGTATGCGGATCTGCAGACGTTAGTGACTCAGTCATCTAGCAGGTGGGAGATATCTATCGACAAAGCTATCGGCAATCTGCAAGACCTCTGTCAGCCTGATGCCAAACACACTGCCTTCCCGGACACAGTCCAGACTTCAGAAGACCAGTTCCATTCCGGCAGTGATATCCAGACGACGTTCGTGACTGGAGATGGTAGCAGCTATTTCCAGGCAGGGAATATCGGTGACGGAGAGATAGGCACACCTAACCAGACTTACCATATCCTCGGGTCTGATCGATATGACCACACCTACTCCAGTCCAGAACGCGATAGCTCTGCGATCCCACATCATCAACTTCAGACCAGTGACACCCCGACAATTGAGACACTTGGATTCGGCACTGGACCGACTCCGGCGGTGGATGAGGATACAGGGTCTCTGGAGGAGTTCGCGAACTGTGCACTCTGGTACGG